>NC_055966.1:29726589-30019089 GCF_018492685.1 Alosa sapidissima | reverse complement strand
ATAGGCTATAATGTCGCAGGTATCCTAGAGTTTGCCTTACCTATAAGTTCCAGATTGTAATATCTGATGGGGTTGAGAACAGGCTGCAGTTCTGTCTTCTCATGGAACCAGACTGTAAATAATTTAGTTGGAACATGAGGTGGCTTTATGTTCAAGGAATTTCAGCTCTGTATAAAGATCTTTCAGTGTGCTAGACTGTAATATAGGCGTAATAATAATAGGTCTAATAATAATAATAATAATAATAATAATAATAATAGTACATTTCTGTTGCACTATGGAATACCACTGGAGTATGGTAAATAGGCAAAGACAAATACAAACGCCGGGGGGAAAAAACATTGTTCTAGCCTACTTATTTTAAAAGTGATTGGGATTTGGAATTTACATTCTTCCATTCCACATTAGGCCTACAGTAGACTAAGAACCCTCACGACCTGCCTATAACGTGGCATCAGATTATCTTGGCTACTTAGCCTTAGTCGTTTTGATCTGTTTGGTGACTTAATACAGCACAAACCTGGATACATTAAAATGCTGTTTTTTTTACATTATCCATTTACGCACAAGCTATTATGTAGCAATATGTGACTATGGTAACGCAGGTAAGAATGGCCCTTGTTATCAAAGTTTGTGATTGCAGCGTTGGTTTTCACTCGAATTCTCCAGGCGCAGAAAGTGAACTCTCACCTCAACCTCCTAAAAAAGGGGGCTTTAAAACACTGACCATTTTACCTCCAGCTATTCTCCATGCCCCTCTGCCTCTTCCCCTGCTCCATCCAGCCATTCTTGCCACAGATCGATAGGGCAGCATCTGCTGCGGGAACACACTAGTCCCACGCCGCACACGGAATTTTTTCAAACGGCGTATTGCTCATCTTTGAAAATTAAACTGACAGTTTGCTATGCTTAGTATGCTACACATCCACCCGCTCCTCAATTCTACACAGCACGCCCCTTAAAAAGCGAAGTTAAATGAAGGTATGGTAGAAGTGCCATTTTTATTGTTTATAGGTCGAGTGGTAGGCTTTATGAAAGGGTCGCACACGCGCATTTTGAATGAATGGCCTCATTGATTCTGTTTAGCACCTCTTAGATTGAAGTGCGCAATCTGGTGTCCTCAGGCCCACTCAAGCGCAATTCGAGAAAACTAATAAAGTGGATCCCCTCGCGAAAGACAAAAGATAAGGCTAGATACAAGAATGAATCCATCGACATAAATGGAATTTTAAGTATCTGTATGCTCAGCCTTACATTTCCTCAATTCGAGTAAACGGTAGGCCTGCATGCCCAGCTTGATTCCTCCATTTTTTAATCCAAACGCAAGGTTGCATGTAACAGATTTAAATGGGTCCAGATTGTCGCTAGGATATTTTTAATGACAATGAAAAAAAAAGTCTACATTTACATTTTCAGATCCAGAATAACAAGTAGACCAGAAATACAGTAATAATGAGGTCAGCCATAATATCCCCTTTAATAGCAGGACTGGTTCAGTTAAATAATAAGCAATATCACATTAATTGTTCATTCAGGCATACAGAAGATAGTGGGTCTAATTTATGGGTTTTGGAATATGCTAAAGGCTATTACAGTGTGGTATGGTGGGGAGGCAAATTTGTTTGATTTTGTTCTCATTCATAACACACAGGTCCAACCACTAAAGACTGGTGTTTCTACACAATTCAGGCTGAAGGAATTAACCGAGGTAGGATACTGTTCACAGCAATGGGTAAAATCTGTGCCATTCTTTTACGAGCCCAGCCGAAGCGAAGGGGTTAATTGGAGTTGGAGATTCATTGCACATCTGTCAGATTTTAAACCCGTGACGTAGGCGACCAGTGTGAGCAGGAGGAGAGAGAAAGAGTTAGAGGGGGAATCGATGAAGTGGCAGAGAGAGGACGGTGGAAGAAAATTCCGGGCGGTAATACCAGAGAATAAGCCAGGCATTTAGAGAAAGCAGAATATTGCAACCAGGAATTCAAAGGACGGCTAAGCAACGCTTAGATAATCGTTGGTTTCTGGACCTCACGTTTCACCATGTTGAATCCTCAATACATCTGACCAATTGCATGAACCTGCGCGGACACGGACAAACCGTGTGGCTGGAGACAGAGTACGATACGAGAGAGGAGAGAGATGCGGAGGGCAGATACGTGATCTCCTGATTCGGGCGAGTCCTGTCGCACAAAATCTACACCTGAGGATAATCTGGCTTTCATTTCGGTAACATTTATTTGATTTTAGTTTCCAAATATTTTATCCGTTTGTAACACCTCGCGGTTGGTGGACTGCGGTGTATTGTGGGGTAAGTAAACCTTGCAAATGTTATTGTCTAGTGTTGAAGGCTATTTAATCAAGGCATCAGAACTTACATGTAATCAAGAGATGCTTTTCGGAGGCCTGTATTAGAGCTTCAGTTATTTCAGCTTGTTGTGGTTTTGGGAACATTTCGAGGGGGAATCAACATAGCCTACATGCTGCGATTACCATATTCATCAGTAGAACTTCTTGATAGTTTCTGAAGATGAATGTCTGTGAAACGTATAATATATCAAGGCCAACTTGACGTTAATGTACATACAGGTCGCTAAAATGTTTTTTTCCTGATGTTTTGTTTTGTTCGGCAGGCTGCTAGTCGGAGGCTCTTTTTCCAAAGACAATGACAAAGATGCTGAGGGTAACAGAATAACTATTTGCTCTTACTGATCATTTGATGACGAAATAAACTTTCATAGTTTTACCCCTGATATATTTGATAGTTGAATTTGCCTAGCATTAAGTGGGCGAAGAAGAAAAAAAGAAACATTTATAGAAGAAGTCTGGTTTTGGCAACAAAAGAGAGAGGAGCCTCACTGACCCAGAGCCTGAATCATTATGAATGGAAATATGGGAGAGATGTCTGTGCACAGCCATGTGGAGCTGGCTCACCCACAGGATGCCAGGGACATGCTCCACACGCGAGACCTCTCTGCTGCTTTCCCCAGGCCTTCCCTGGGGGACTCGGTCATGGGCCTGGAGCCCGACCACAGGCACCCCGGCTTTGACTCATCCATGTCGGCCCTGGGCTACGGTGGCAGGGACACCCCTACCAGCGAGGGCAGCACCTACACCACCCTGACCCCTCTGCAGCCCTTCGATGACAAGTTCCACCACCACCCCCACCACCATCACCCCCACCACCCCTGCCTGCCGGTCAGCAACGTCATCGGGAGCTTCACGCTCATGAGGGAGGACCGTGGCCTTGGGGGCAACTTCTACAACCCGTATGGCAAAGACCTGGGCATGAGCCACTCGCCGCCCACCGCCACGCCGGGCCTGGAGGCCAGCATGCACGGCTACGGCAGCCTGGGGTCCAGCCAGGGCAGCCATGCTGGACAGATGCTCTCCAGCGGCCATGACATGCACCTCGGCAGCAGCAGTGGCGGTGGTGGCGGCGCTGGTGGCATTTACTGCCGGACAGCCGACTTCGGCCGGGAGATGTCCCCGCCTATGCTCCACGGTGACCACGGGCTCGGCCACCAGCTCAACAAGATGGAGGCCCACCAGCACCCGGCCGGCAGCTACCACCCGCACCTCTACAGCCAGCACTACCAGCAGCACCTGTCCAGCCAGCAGGCCTCCAAGGCCAGGGAGTTCCACACCGTCGGCTCCTCCTCCTCGGCCTCGCTGCCCAGCGACGGCGTGCTGTCCGGCTCGCAGAGCGGAGGCTCCGGTGGAGGCTCCGGTGGCGGGGAGGAGATCAACACCAAAGACTTGGCCCAGCGTATCATCAACGAGCTGAAGCGCTACAGCATCCCGCAGGCCATCTTCGCCGAGAGGGTGCTCTCCCGCTCGCAGGGCACCCTGTCCGACCTGCTGCGCAACCCCAAGCCCTGGGGCAAGCTCAAGTCCGGCCGGGAGACCTTCAAGAGGATGTCCCGCTGGCTGCAGGAGCCCGAGTTCCAGCGGATGGCCTCCTTGAGGCTAGAAGGTGAGATGGTGCTGCTTGTGATGGTGATGTCTTGGGTGTCCTATGCTCGGGTGATAGAGAGAGGCTAACCTCCCGTCGTTTGATTCATGCTCACCTGGGCGACGCAGTCACCGCTGGCCTGAGGTTAACCTCATCTCATTGTTCAGATTGGAGGTAGTGGAGTCCAGTCAAAACTCTGCAGCTGCTAGCTATAAATGTTTGAATGCATTTAAGATGAAAGGGGCAGATAGATACAGAGCTTCTGTGTGTCCGTGTGTGAGTTTGCATGTGCTATAACTGCTATTATTAGGTTACTAAGCATTGTCATGGTAAATAGTTTTTGGTTCATCACCAATGGTACCAATTTTTATACATGATTCATAATGGAAGGTGTTTACAAAGTCTGCAATCCCCAGAGGGTTCTGTGTTTTATCAGATGAGTATGCATTGAATGTGGCAAACATGCATTTACAGAAACCTGATATTTCCGTGGCTTGTGCATTGCAATGTTGTGACATGACTGGAGCTGAAAATCTATGTAGTGTGCATGACACTACACTGAGATGCACAGAAACAAATACGTATTAAATAAGCTGCATTGCTCTCAAAATACATCAATAGGCGCCTGCTGCAAGTGACAGTCCACAGCGCACATCATTTGGTCTGTAACAGCCAGTAAACAGGCATGTTTCTGAATCTTATGAAATATATGATTAAATACACAAGACTAAAGACTTGGTGGTGGCCATTGTTTGTCAGAAGAGCCTTTGCTGAGCTCCTCTGTACAGACATTGTAGATGGAGAGGTGGGTGTGGGCTCACTAAGAGCAGACGGAAGGGAGGCATAGGCTTCCAAACCCGCGTGTATTTACATCTTGGGGAAAGGGGCTAAGTGGACACCCCTGTACTTTTTCTACATAACCTACTTTCCATGAGGGCTGGCTTCTCTGGTCAGCCCCTTTGTTTAATTACCAGCCTCTATTGATTTCCTTGGGAAAAAACTGTGCTTGGCCAGCATGCACCTCCAAGCACATCAGGAAATCGAGGCAGAAATTAGAATGCGCAGCACCCCACGCGTCCTATCTTAAGCATGTCTAAGTTCGCCACAGCTGGGTTTTTTCGAGATGATTCAGCCGAACACGGTAGTCCGACAAAAGGCCCGTTTAGATTTATTCTGTCTTGTTTGCGAGGTATTTCCATCGACCGATTAGGTAACCGTTTGGACTGCAGAGCTTGTTATGAAAGACTTGTCACCCAAGCCTTTTTTAAAACAGGCATGTCGCTCTAGGTGCTGTGATATTTCTTGTATTTTATTTCTACGTTTTTTTTATAGGGACTGACCAAAAGTGAATATTTAAGCTTTTTTGTATATATATTCTGAGCTCATCTTTTAAATGCAGTAATTAACCATGCTGTATTGGATGTCTGGCAGTTCATCCATGAATGGCATCTAGTCAGTAGGAGGGCTCTGGACCATTGAATAGAGATCATTGCTTGGCCCTCAACATACCCTGGGTAAAGAGCCATTTTTATGATAACCACTAAAAACCTGAGAACCTCTTCAGATCTAAAACCCAGGAAAGGAGAAGCTGGCTTAAGTGTTAACCCAGCCCTACAGTGCCTGTTACATTCTCAAGCCTAGGGGAGAGAGAAAACGCCACCCGCCCTAGGAAATGGCTAAATTCAGTGCACGTTTAAGCTCACAGCTAAGGAAATCGCACTTAGCTAGAAAGAAAACACATTGCATAAACATGAAAACAATTGTCTGTGTGTTTGTGTGCGTGTCTCTCTCTCTCTCTCTCTTGGTCGCTTCCTCTGCTGCACGCCTCGGCGCTGAAGGAGTTAAACAGGCTCTGTGGGTCGAGGAGTCTGCGCTGCGCAGATTTAATCAATAATTTCTATCAGCCCCTGGCCCAAGAAATCAGTGGGGGGTGGGCCCAAGCTTGGGAGAGATAGGGAGGGGGTTGGCAGGAGAGAGGGGGTGGAGGAGGGCTGACGGGGGTGTGGTGAGGTGGGGTGGGGGCGCTGGGGATGGAGGAGGTTTGTGTGTGTGTGTGTGTGTGTGTGGGAGGGGGGTACTTAGATACTGGGGGGCAGGGAAAGGGCTTTCTATCACGTTTCAGCAACATGAGACAGGGACATACATCACGATTAGGAGGTGTTCCCACGATCATAGGAACTCTGTGGGGGAATATTTATGTATCGAGAGTGGCCGGCCTGCTTGGATTTATGGCATAGTAATCTCCAGCCTTTTACACATGATTACAACATAAGGAAGCATTTACTTAATGGCGCCGCGTTATGATTGTGAAGGGACATGTGTGTGTGTGTGTGTGTGTGTGTGAGGGTAAGTGTGTCTGACTGTATGGGTTGTAAAGTGATGCTGCCAAGCGAGGAGACATCTCACAAAAATGTAATGTTAAAACTCAGTATTTTATTGGATGTTTCACAGCTCTCATTTGTGGTACTTGCTGTGCAGTACACCCACAAATGTTCAACCTGTTTAACAAGTGTGAAACACAGTGTGGTACTTTGTAAGAGAATTCTCTAGTCTCTGAATATTGCTGTACGTTATTTGTATATGTAGACATTCAGACTAGACGCCTTGTAAGATGTCCTGTTTTGCCAGTGCTGATTGTGGTGATTTTGTGCCAAGGGCTGGAACACCCACCTTGGACACAAAAACAGCACTGGCATTAATGTTTCAGATCTAAAACGCTTCCTCTTACATCCTCACATAAACAAGTGCCACAGCCTCAATCACTGCAAATGAAGATACATTTGTGCCCTTCTGTCATAGAGTAACATACAGTACAATACTGTAGATATGTCTACAATGTAAACATCTGCTGAGCCTGCCTGCCTCGGCATTGTGCGACTGTAGTTTGTGTGCTCTGTTGGTTTGGCAACAAACATTGAGAGTGTTGGTGATTATTATGGTTGGCTGACGGTGTATATAGATCAGGGTCCTGTTTCACAAGGGTCTCATATGACAATGATCAATACGCAATGATAGAAGGAGGATAGTGTTTAACACTCACCGGGTCATCCGAGTGAAGCAATTCCTCATTGGATGTTTTTATCGCTCTGTTATTCAAAACGTTGTGCACACCCCTCCACCAAAGATGTTTCCCCACCCGACCGCATCCACCGCTTCCTCTCTCTGTCCCTTTAGATAGATAGATAGATAGATAGATAGATGGATGGATGGATGGATGGATGGAGGGAGGGAGGGAGGGAGGGAGGGAGGGATGGATGATGGATGGATGGATGGATGGATGGATGGATAGATAGGTAGATAGATAGATAGATAGATAGATGGATGGATGGATGGATGGATGGATGGATGGAGTTCAGCACATAAAAAACAGTATAGGCTAGTATACATACATAGATACACTGTAAACTGTAATATCATCAGGATATTAGGTAAAAGAACAAGGCAAGAGGTATGTAGGGAGAGTTTTTAAAATCTCCATTCTCTGTCCTTCTGTAGCGTGCAAGAGTAAATAGCTTCTCATTGGTTGTTTTGTATTGATGTGGTGTGTTATTCAAAACATTGTGCAGATCCCTCAAAAAACCATGCTTGCCTGAACAAGTGCCTCATCTGCACCCCCTGTCTACTCTGTGCCTCCCCTCAGCCTGCAAGCGCAAGGAGCAGGAGCAGAGCAAGATGGAGCGCAACCAGGGCCCCAAGCGCACGCGCCTGGTCTTCACCGACCTCCAGCGCCGCACGCTTCTGGCCATCTTCCGTGAGAACCACCGTCCGTCCAAGGACCTGCAGGTGACCATCTCGCAGCAGCTGGGCCTGGAGCTCAGCACGGTCAGCAACTTCTTCATGAACGCCCGCCGCCGCAACCACAACAAGTGGGTCGAGGAGGGCCGTCCGTCCTCCACGGGCTCCTCCGGCTCCAGCGCCTCCTCCTCAGCCGTCTCCTGCAGCACGGCATGATGGGATTGGGGAAGTCAGCCAAGCTGCCAGACGCCCGGTCGGCCACAAGAGCAAGAGTGGTTGCATCTCAAAGATGGAGGCTGGGTGTTGTGGACCAGCGAGGTAGCTATGGAATTAGACGATCAGACTATATATATATATATTTTTTTTTTTGCTTTGTTGTGTTTTTAGCATAAATTTTAGGATACTTTCAAACCAAAGTTTATTGTCCTCTGTGGACAGGGTGATACTAGGTGTGTGGTGTGAGCCTGCTTTCTGTGTAGTTCTACAGGAGGTCACGCGTAAGGGGACGCCACAGCATACGGCCTTTTTCACAGGCATGCGTTTTTGTAAAATTCTACTTAATTTCAGCTGGGTCCAACACCAGATCAAATGCAGATCTAGCTGAGTTGTACTTATAACACCCAGGGGGTCATCGGACTGCTCATAGGTTCCCACCTTTGTTGCCATTCCCTAGCTTAAATTACTTAGACCTCATGATTTGATCCTGTGTTCACCCTGGGCAAGAATATCCTTTTTCCCATTTACACTAATGGATGTAGAGTTACTGATTATTTTCCCGAAAGAGTGGACTATTTTGTTGGGATACTCTTCCATCTGAGGACTGGAGGTGGAGGAGTTATAAGAGGCTTCCCCTTCAGAGTCAGTGGAGGAGCCTGCAGGAACATGACTATATAGGTCAGCTCTGGTGCAAAATATGAAAAATCTGTGCCGTTTTTGCACCAAAGTGTGATTTTATATGACCTTTTTTTGTCAGATCTCTCTGAAATGAAGGAATGTTGCTCTGTTACTTTGTACAGATTTGAAGCACACTTTTCCATTTATATGAATACATTTTGAGTGTAGGTGAGAGCCAGCTGGGTATTCCTGGCTATAGTATTATTAACTTTCTGTCCTCATGAAGAACACAGGATTCACAGCACAGCTACTTTGATTGGAGCTAAAATTCAAACCTGTCTCTAGAAAAAAAAAATGGAGAAATCCTAATTAATGTATATGGCTATTTATGTATTTATTTCTATTTATTTATATTTATTTGCTATTTAATTATTTATTTACCAATGTACTGTGTATAGTCTTATTTATTTCATGCTTTCTATGTGCAAAATTGAAACCATTGACTGATGGGGCATCGTTTGTTTTTTCTTGTCGTTGCTTTTTGGGCCCCATCAATATACCAAAGATGAACATTATCGTCCCTGAATGTAGTGTCATTCCTCCCTTGATGTTATTGTTAAACATACGGTACAGGCCTGTGTTTAAAAGTCTATCTGTATTCCTGGCAAATGGCTCATTGTTAAAATACTTTAGCCAAAGTTAGTTTGAATGTGATGAGTTTGTGATAGCGCATTGGTTTGAGATTCGCTGTGATCGTCAGCAGACCCCCACAGCAGGAGTTTATGCTCCTCTGTCTCTCTGCAACGGCAGAGAAGATTATTCAACAGTATATATATATATATATATATATATATATATGGATATATACAATGCATGCAGACAGCAAATGAAGTATCTCCATGATATGATTTGGACCCATCTCTCTCCTGGCAGTGATGAACAGACTGAAGGAGTTGTGGAGCAGTGTGACTGGGAATGGAGAGTGGAGAAGGAGGGGTGGGGTTGGGACACGGATGGCTTGTTTGTTTGTTTGTTTGTTTTTGTGTGTTTATTTTGGTTTTGTTTGTTTCCACCGAGTTTGGACACAGTTTGGTCTGTCTGTTACCTTTGGAGGACATATTGGGTGAGCCCTTTTACAGCATGTACTTGAAAGAGGGGCCCCATAAAAGAGGCCATTGACTTTCAGCGGACTTCAAAGGGGCCCTTATTTTTATTTTTTTTTGTTTTCCCCGATGCATCTCCTCTCCACGCTGCCTGTCTAGGGTTCTAGACGCGCTCCGACCCGTGGGCTTTAGACATTCAAAGGGACGGGCAGATCAGAGAGGGTAGCTGAATCACCCCAAAAATTGAAGGATGGGGGTTGGGGGTGTTTGCAGGCGGCAGAATTAAACTTTAATGGCTGACAACTGTAAGCGTGCTGTGAGTGGGAGCAGAGCAGTGGTGGCTGACGGCAGTCTAAAAGCCTGTGGCTATAGTGTTGGCTCTGGTCTGACGCAGTCTGAAGGCCTATTTATAGCCTCTGCTGTCGCACAAGTCTACATCCGTAATCACAGCTCCTCCAAAAGGAAACCACACTTGGTCAAACTTGAGAATAATCAGACTGTATTGGATGTGTTAGGATTTTGAAGGTTAGATTTGTGGTTATGTTTTCTGAATTTATTTATTTATTTTTTTTTGATGGTCTGATAATGTCTGTGGCCTGGTAATGATTATACTGTCTGCGGGGCCATCTAGTGGTTGAAAGTGTAACTGACCTTCAGTATAACCATGAAGGAACAGATGAGTATGGAGAGAAACACCAAATTTGCCAGGCTCTTTCAACAGAATACAAGGAATGTTTATAATAACTAGTAGTCTAAAAAAATGCCTCCAGCCAGCACCAAAAAGCATAAAAATGTGACAGAAAAAACCCTAAACCACTCTACTTCTCTACTTTTGTGTCCCTATCTGTTCTATGTACATACAGATGAATTCATCTACCTCAATTGTGTGATATGTTTGTGTAGCTGAGATGTTGCTTAACCAAAGACTCCGTCCTTTTCAGGGAGTGTCTCTCATTTCTTTTCAAAAACTATGTGTGCTGGAATCAATCCCCACCAAACCAAAGGCTGATCAAGCCCCTTTTCAGTCGATGAGAGCAAAAGACGACATTCAAGTAGGAGCACTGCAGTGGAGGAGCTCAAATGCAGAATTATCTGATGATGATGTAATTGTTGGTTATAATGGAAAATGTACCTTGGCTAAGACAGGGTTAAATTGGACTTCCTCTACACTCGATTCTCTGGAGGAGAATGTTTAAGACTAAACCAAAAAAAAAAATAGATGCCTGAAACTAATAATAGATCATTTTAAACTATTTTGTTGAGAAAAACCAAAAACAACTCAGCTTCTCAGCACTGGAAATGATGCATTTCAGTTCAGCGCTGTGCTCCTATTGAATGTCAGCCTTACTCCAAGAACACTATGCCATCGGTAGTATCATTTACGCCAAACCTGTAGATCAAATGGGAGTGACAATCGAAGCAAGAGGGGATCTTGCTGTGTACAAGGTTGCTTTTCCCTGAAGTGGATTAATGAGAAATATTTAAAAGAAGCCAAAAAACACATTAACAACAAAACAATTTTGGGTATTTCTTGCCTGTAGGCACCTACTCTGGTGGTGCAACCATTCATATGACTGTGTGTGTGTGTGTGTGTGTGTGTGTGTGCGTGCGTGCGCGTGTATGTGTGTGTGTGCGTGTGTGTGTGTGTGCATGTGAAAGTTACCAATGTGGCTAACCAACCAAATGCAGAATCATTAGACTTCAAAGTATCAATCAAGGCAAGACATTCTGTACCCATTTTGGAAAACAAGAATCACTTGATTACCTCATGAATTGTTTGTTGTGATGTTGCACTGAAAATAAAAATGTCATTTTTAACTGTGGCATCGAGAGGATCTTTCTTTCTGCTCTGACTTTTTGGTTAAAAACAGATGACTTATAAAGGCTCATATCATTACAGACACTCTGATCAATGTGAAATGATTTTAATTAAACGTTCATGATAGTTTGCTAACAATGATCCTTCTCACTTGTTAAGGAAGTATAGTTGATATATACTGCACATATAGCAAAGATCTTGCTAAACGTTTTACAGTCATTCTACAATTCAGAGGATGGAGATCCATTTCACAACTAAGGCACTTAGATCAACATGAAAGAAATGATTTTAATAAAACATTCATGATAGTTTGCTATCAGTAACTGACCCTCCTCATTTAATGATAAAGCATAGTGGTTGGCTGTATACTGCACATATAATAAAGATCTTGCTAAATATTAAAGATTTTGCTACAGTAAAAGAGTACACAATATAATACAATAAAAAACAATAGAGATGCCAATCCCTTTAGGAAGTTCTCCCTCAGGAGGTCGATCACATGACTGGGTAGCAGCCATACTTGGCAATGCCACACTGGTTGCCCTTGTTGCGGGCCATGCGAATGAAGCCCTGTTCTCCAAAGCTCACCCCCCAGCTGGGAAAAGAACCCAAACAACACAGTTAATGAGTGACATTGATTTCCTCTTCCCTGATTCTACCTCAGGTCAGCCTACGAATCCCTCTATTATTTGTCTGTCCACACACACTGCAGAGTGAGTCATTGTGCTGTATATGTTCTGTACCTGTTTTTAACCAGCCAGTAATCCTGTCCATCCAGAGTGCCATAACCCACTGCAAGCACTCCATGGTTTACCTTCTGACTGCACGACACGTCATTGTACACCCCTGTAAAGCCATACAAACATTGAGTTTACTAATAATTTGGCTGATGCTTCTAACAAGGACCAGTTCCCCAGAGCATCTTGGAGTTAAGTGACTTGCTCAAGGACATAACGGTGGCAATCAGGAATTGAACCAGTCCCAGTATGCCCATTATAGTCACAAAACTATAGGAGCCCTCTGCACATATTCAACACGTACCACTGCGGAAGAAGGTAAAGGTCGGGCGAGTGGCATCGATGGCAACGGAGATGGGCCCGATGGTGGCCACGGCTTGCTTCAGGGCCTCCTCGTTGTCCTCGGTCACGAAGCTGTAGCTAGTGCAGTTGGCAGCGCGCTGGTCAGCCTTGTACTTGCACTGACCATCCTGGCAATGGCAGAGCAAATCCATGAGTAAGTAGCCTAAATAAACAGCCATGTTGCCAATAACAAACAAACAAACAAAAAAAAAATGTGTCTTTTGACAGTGTTTACTGCTTTTGAAATTTAACTGATTCAGCCATAGATAACGTTTTTTTTCCGACAGTAGGTGGACACTGAGGCAAAATGTGGCCAACACATTCAAGATATATACAGGCTTCAGGAAGCTAAGCTAAATCACATTTCTTTCAGATGGGCCTTGGATGACATAAAACAATAGAGGATGTCAGACTATTCAAAATGGTGGATTACCCAACACGGCTATGCGACCAGAAGGCACTATGCAAGAGCTGAAGAGGAAGAGCAGAGTTTTCATGTAAACCCTAATCACTCTGCAGCCGCAGGCCAGAATATGAAGTGGCTGCCTGTTGCACCATTCTGAGGCTAAGTTTTGTAAAATCTGTTGCACAGCCACAGCATAAATATGACACATGGTGAGTGGATTTTTAGAGTGACATTTGTTAACTGGTGAAACCTGACTGGCTGTTGGCAGCCAACCATTTTTTTAAAGTATATTTTTTGGGCTTTTTATGCCTTTAATTAGATAGGATAGTGGAGAATGACAGGAAATGAATGGGAGAGAGAGTCGGGGTGGGATCCGGAAAGGACAACGGGGCGGGAATCGAACCCGGGTTGCCGGCGCACGGTGCAGGTGCCCCAGCCAGTCGCGCCACTGCTGGGGCTGGCAGCTAACCATTTGATGAGCAAATCAGTCTGAGTTACATGTGATCAGCTAAAAGCACACCTAATGTCTAATATCCATTTTTATCCACTATTTTTTTCATAATAGAGATAGTGTAACATGTCACAATGCTATTCTATTGTAACAGAAAGTTCCAAGCCTTGCCGTCGGCGTGCTATGTGGACTCTGCCCCCGGAAATGTAGAGCTGAAGAACAACATGGAAGGAGAAAGAGGAACCAGAACAATTAGAGAAGTATTCCTGCAGCGCAGTTTCATCCACTCAGTACAAATCTTGACAACTTACCACCCCCTGGTACGGGTAAGCAGCATCCGAGTCTATGCCCTGGTTTTCAATGACGTATTCAAACGCCTCGGACATGAAGCCCCCATTGCAGCCCTTGTTGCCATACTTGGATGAACAGTCCACCAGATTCTGAGGGCTGAGATCCACTAGCTTCCCCGTGGTCTTTTTCAGCTGACCCTCCAGGGCCCCCACAGCACTGAACGCCCAGCAGGACCCACAGGCACCCTGACAGACACAGCTGGTTAGCTTGTAGAATCTTCATACTAATTTCAAGAATTTGAATTTGAATTTGAAAAAAATACGAAAAATTGGACTAACTTCACATTGCTCATAGAATTAGCATTTTACAGTATCAAATATGACATTCAGGAGAAATGTGACATAAAGTACATTGTAAATAAAAACGGTCTATACACATCCTCTTGCAAATACTCTTGCATATTAAGAATAGGGAAGACATATAGTGAGGAAGTTGAGGTTTTTGCCTCTTCCTAATCTACCCTTTTCAAAGATCTTTATTCTTTAGATCTTTAGTGAAATACCATGCGTTCTGGGCACGCGTCGGCAGTGCTGGAGACTCTGTTCTCCATATTTTAAGTCAGTGTGGAATGACTGTTTGAGTTTGAGGCTGTTATTTTAAGGTAAAAGAACTACAACATGTTGCTTTAATTAGTTAACTGTGACTGTACCTGCATTTTCACCCCTGTGACATAGCCCTCCTGTCTCCAGTCAACAGAGTCAGGGATCGGGGCACCAGAGGAACCCACGAACGCCGAGGTGTCCCTCTTTAGGCCTGAGGGCACACGCAGCAGCGCAAACCGCTGAAGAATCTCCTCGGATGTCTGTCAAGAATTCAGCGTGAAATATCTCAACAAGACATAAAAAATTCAGCTGTAGGCTCCTGAATACATATCCACATCTATACTTATTTGTGGGTAACTCATAAAATATATAAACCGACAATCTGTGTATGAAAGCAGTAGATCATATGAAGAGTTTGGTTCATTTGGAGAAAAGCTTTATCTCCGTTTTTAAAAACATTAAAAAAGTCATGCTATTAAATTTTTTATTTAAGGTAATATCAATAACAATACCCAATTACAGGTCTAAAATTACTTAGAAAACAAAATGGAAAAAAATATTTATGAAAACTCATTACAATGATGGATATAGCACCAAACTCTTCATATACTGATCCATTTTTCTCAAAACACATGAGGCAGAATAAAAACACATAGATGACACAGCTTATAGTCATGGTCTAAGATTAGTGTGATTTTAGGAAAGAAAGACAAGGGCATATTTAATGGCCAAACACTGCATACCAGGTCTCCCATGTGGTTCATGGACAGATCATAGGTGTGCATTCCCATGGAAGCTTCCAGATTGTGGAGAGAAACTAGCTGCAGATTCTTCTCCCATATCTCCCGTCGCATAGCATCCTCTGCCTATTACATGGCGCAACATACATTAATATAGTTATTATCTTATAATGACAAGTCCTACATGATATAGTCAGACAATCTTAACCTTGTAAATGTAGTTATACTGTAGTCATAAAGTAATTTATGTTGAATGATACAAGATCCCAATCAAAACAAAACAGAGGTCAAGAATTCAATATCTCCTTTTCATTGCAATAATTGAGTAACTTTATAGACAGAAACTGACCTCGATGTCATAGGCCTTGTTGTGCGTCTTCTTCCACAGGTGCCAGTGCAGGTCTAGCGATGAGTCTGTTAAAGCCACTGACGTCCCCGCCAGGCACACCACAACAATCAAGGCACACCTCAGCATTGTGACTGCAGGGTTGAAAAAAACAAAAAGATACACAGCGATTTCACCACGGATGTACAAGCAGTGTCAACGTTCTCTCAATCTTCTATTTCTATAAGCCTAGTGTGTTTACCAAGGGTCAGAGATCCCAAAGCCAATTCTGATAACATTCACAGACTCTCCCTAAATATATTGAGCCTGGTAACTTGGCAACTTTGCATGTGACCTGTTTTAAGCAGGAAGTGTTGTCAGAGCTGAGACAAGCTTAATGCCCTGACAGAGCGTTATAGAAATATTCCTGTCATGTGGCGTGATGTGATGGTCAGTTCAACCACACCATGACTCTGTCATAAGATTAGAGAAGACAGAAGTGAAATTCAAACCTAAGCATTTTCAACAGTGGAATGGTGTCATTTATTGGCAATGGAAAAAAAAAACATGTTCAACTACATTTGCTTACGTTATCATCACCTGACATAGGCCTACTGATTAAAAGATTGAATTATCTTTTTTCCTGGAGTTTATTTATGGAGAACTGTTACAGGCGATGTCAGTTTAGCTTACACAACAACCTGACTCCAATAGGATATGAGGAAAGGTTTCACAAAAGGAACTATGACAAACAAAAGCATAAGAACCATTAGGTTAATTGCTGAAAGCCCCTTTCGCTCTTAAAAAAAATGGTTTATTGTTTGATTGATCTATATCTAAGAAACATCATATTGACTACAACAGTGCTGCCGTAAAATTATCTTTGACAGACAGTGAGACAATAGGCTACCATTACCTGAGGAAGTGACCTATAAAAAACGAAAGTAAAATTATGCTACATTGTAATTTCTAAAATGCCTAAAGTAGGCCTATTACAAAATAGTTATTGGTCGTATGAGGTAGGCTAAATCAATAGCCTATGGCAAAAGAGATCGTTGAACATTCTTACCTCAGCTGGCTATCACAGACGACTGTTGTATGTCGGAATAGGCTGCGCTGTTTTAAATTTCCTGTTTTCATAATGAAAGTGTCACATGATTGAAACTGAACTTGCCCAAAACCACCCCCTGCCTTTCTCTCTCAACACACCGAACATGCAGTTTAATTAAGATATTTATTTTATTAAACTTGGATTGAGGTAGAAGCCTATTTGTGTGTGTCTGTGTTTATGATTACTTTCTCCGTCTGTGTTAGGGAAGGCCTGAACTCCCAAGTAGCCTAACCGTCTACACACAGGTGTAACCAATAACTTTAACTTCCAACCCGAACCCGTCCTAACTAAATAAATAGCATGATACCAACACATTACCTATATTGTACATTGAAGTAGACTTCCATAGGATGTGTGTCTTAAATGAAGAAATAGCTTAGCCTAAAAGTAAATGTAAGCGTTAGATTTATGGTCAGAGGACGTGAAAACAGTGATGTCACCTACGAAGTAAGGTCCTACTACATTTAACTTAACAGACGTTTTTATCCAAAGCGACTTACGAACATGAGGAATAGCCTAACATTCAAGGCCTACAATGCAGACCTTAGGCGGCCACACTCAACAGTCTACTAGCCTATTTGAGAATGAGAGTGCAGAAGTTTTAAGTATACCTAAAAGGTTTAAAGTATATATATATAGGCCTATGCTATAGGCCTAGGCTTGCCAACCAGAGGTTCTCAAACTTTTTCTGCCATTCCCCACTTCGGAGACAAAATGATCAACGAGGCAAAATGGAAACGTTAATTTATTTATTTATTTATTTGCATTTTGGTTCCAAGTTTCATTTCCCGTCTCAGTCCGCTGGATCAGGATCAGATGTTATTTTAGCCTAATTCATATGCTAGTCTGTTTATGACTCTTGTCATAAAGTTGTTTGTGTTTGTGTGTGGCTTTGAACTTATGTGTTGAATCTATGATATTCCTTTTCAAAAAAGCAAGAAGAGGCACTTTTTTAAAAATGATTATTTCCTCCTGTTCCTCACGCCCCACCTGTAATGTCTCTATTCCCCACTAGTGGGGCCCGCCCCACACTTTGAGAACCAGAAGGAGAAAGTACAAAGGTACAATAGGCTACTGAATAGGCCCACACTTCACTGAATAGTTGGCTTAGGCAAATACACACATACGAGTAGACTGTGCGGCAAATACACACATACGAGTAGACTGTGCAATTGAGACATGTGTAGATCTTGGGTGTGCAGCATATATTTTTGTATTTTAGTATATTTTCATATATTGTATTAAGTGCTAGTATAATTTGTATTTTAGTATATTTAGCATATTCTTTATCTTCTACTGTCCTTACTGCTTAGTTGTGTTTTTATATTATATACTTTAATTACTCTTTCTGCTGTTAAAGAATGTGTTTGTGTTGTATGTATGCTGCTGCTGAGACCTTGAATTTCCACTGGGGATCAATAAAGTATCTATCTGTCTATCTGTCTGTCTGTCTGTCTCTATCTATCTATCTATCTATCTATCTATCTATCTATCTATCTATATGAGCCCAAGTTGTGATTTTTTAAGTAAGATTTTCACTTCACCATGTATCCTACCTTGCAATGAATACATACCCTCATGTGACTTGTATTACTGTATTACAAACGTTATTCTGTGCCCTACAAACTGGTATATTTCATGTGCGAGGTGGTGCGAGGGCACCGCTGAGACACACTTGTTAGTGTGGAACGTAGCCTACCATTTGTATGGTTTGCCAGTTCCAGTTCCAGTGTTTAATATATTTTGTTCCTGTTTTATTCCTTTTAATCAATGCTAATTTAAATTAAATTAATTAATTTCAATAACGAAATAGATCTCTCGCCCTATTAAAGCTGCATTTGGCAAGTCTGACATATTGAGGGGACTTCCAACTGTCCAAAATGTTGAATGTTTACAACTCTCATGCCCCTCCACAACTACGACCGAGCACCCTCTCAGTGCACCAGACTGTGATTGACAGTCAGATCTCACACAGCCCTGCTCTGAAGAACCAGGAGCTGTGGATTTTTGCAAAACAAATAGTAAGCTCAAGGTGGAGGTAGAAGTGCGGGTTTTTTTCTAAACCCGGCTGATTTATGTTGTTCTGTCGGAGCATAGTGTCGGTTTCAGTGAATATGATCAAAAAAATCATGCCAACTGCAGCTTTAAGGCCTATTAATTAGGCTACATTAAAACACTTTGCCCTCTAGGCCTATTGCCATTTTTATTTATTCATTATATTTAGGTTAGGTTGAATGGTTAGTTGAGTTTAGCCTACACTGTAAAAAACGAAAGGTTAGGGCTTTCCAATTTATCAAACCATATTATGTTACAATTACATGAAACAGAATTAAACACATCCTTATTGTGTTCAAATAGTCATTCTGATTGAGTAATCCACTTTTTCTAATTGAATCAAGTAAGGTAGGTGTATATACTGGGGGGGGGGGGGGGGGAAGGAAAAGAGGGTTTGTCACATTTAGGCTACTAAACCACAAAACATATTTTGCCACAGCAATTACTGTAATTCATCCAACAGAATCATGTCAGATCAATGTGAAGCACCTAAGTACTGAACAAGTAAGGCAAATGAACACATGGGATGCCTGGTGGTTTCATTGTGTTCCCATGAGCCTTTGCAAGAACACTGATATATTCATGCAGCTAACAGTGTTGCCAAAAGTTTTCACATGAGTTTCTTAAAGAGAGTTATGCTTAGAGACCAGTAGGATTTGGAGCCAAGTTCTATCTTATGTTATACTTTAAGATGAACCATGCTTTGTTCCCACCATGAATGCGTTAGGTATTGAGCATGCACAAAGTATCAGGTTTTGCTACAGATGTATAACTTCAATGAATGTATCTTAATACTGTGTCACAACACACTCAAAGCTATCGTTTTTGTAACATTGATGTTGCAACACTAAGTACCTCTATACCTTCTGTGCCACCTGTATAACACAATGACGTTGAAATTACATAAATACTTCATATAGGCTAAACTTAACTTACAGTTTTTTCTGAATGCTGAAACACAACCGTGATTCTTATAGCACAATTTCTAAAACTATTAATACTTTTAGCAAAACCACTCACTAAAAGCACAAACACTGCTTTGCACTCAGTTTGCAATTTTGTAACACACACTTTGCACAACTGTAGGCACAATCCACTGCACAGCACTCTTTTTGCGGAACTGTAAACACAACTCACTGCTTTACACTCAATTTCCAAATGATCAATACACTCCTAGCAAATCTATACACATGTATGGCTATTATTTACACTATTTTGCCAACTCTATGGCACACTTTCTCATGTAAAAACTGTTTTAGATAATTAGTTCACTTTGCAATCAGCCTAAGCACTATAAATAAGCCACAGGTAATGTACAATGGGTACAATGGAGGGACCAGGAAGAGTGAGAAGAGTTTAAGATTAGGAGGCCGAGGAATAGGACGTGGAGGTGAAGAAGTAGATGATTGTGATGGCTTGTGTTTACTGTTTGATACGAAAACACCATTTTTACGAAGGTGTGAAGAGTTAAGCAAGGTGTGTTAGCTTTTCCAAGATAACTACAATGTTTTGCTGATTGGGTGAAAGGTTTTCCTATTTGTGTGTAGAGTTTTGCAAAAAAAGCCATAGTTACAAAAAATGTGCTTAAGCAATCAGAAAAAAATGTAATCAATTTCACTGAAATTACTTGATCAAATTGGGTTATCACAGCATGAATCAATTTCATAAACGTAGACATTTCATTCATGTGCAACCGATGTAGCCTACATGATAAAATCAAGTAATTCCAGCGATTCTTTTTTTTCAGTGTACAGCATTAAAATGGGTGTCTCAACTGTGGTATACTGTCTCAACTGTAGCCTTCCCTAATTGTGGGATATATAAACTATTTGTAGGCATTATTGATTGATAATTTCTTAGTCTACAAACAAAGGGAATATTATGTGGGAAACACTTTTTGTGTGATAGTGGAAAAAGTAAAAAGTGTCTCAATTGTATTCAGTCTACCCATATTGTCCTCTAAGGGTCGCTATCAACCTAGAAATCAACAAATAGGCCTATAGCTCTTGTCTAAATGGTTGAGAATGTTGCCATCTAGTGAACAGTTCTCGTAACGGGCAGTTGGGCATTATGAATGGTAAACGGGTTGTTGTCTGCAGTGCTTCAGTTTCACCTGCATGAGTGTTTCACCTGCATGAGCATTACCAATCCGCCGCAGTGTTCAGCAACTTCCTATGGTTATTTTACAAGCGATATGACCTGCAGCTGAAGTGCCTTTCGCCCTATTAAGAGTTCACGTGTATTGAAATGATTTTGGAAATGTTATTTTAAGGTAAAAAAACTCTTTAGGGGGGCTTTAATCTGTTCTGTTTTTAACTGAATATGTCCTTATTTCTTCCTGGCCCCCTCTCTCTCTCTCTCTCTCTCTGGAGGCTACTCTGAAAGCACCAAACATTAGAAATATTATCAGCAAAAAGTTTCTTACATGATGTTCAGGAATAAACAACTAGCCATTTCTGATCTGAATGGCAAATCAAGACATATTGACTAATCTCCTGGGGGGCCTTGTACACAGTGCAATGTTTTGCAGTATTTCACCAACATGTTTTGTTTTGTCTTCATGCAATTACTGACACATTAAGCAACATATTTTTGTTAATCTTCAAGACAGACATGTAGGGCATTACCCCATCCATATACCATACACTGCCTGCATGAAAACATTTACTGACATGCATGGGACATGACATCACCAAAGGTTATCTGTGTATAAACCCGCCTATCAGATTTTGTGTTGTTTTTTCTCAAAAATGCCAACACCCAAGGCCAACTGTAAATGTGAGTGTGTTAGTTTGGCTATGGCAAATAATTCCATCCCATTCAAGGGCAGGGCATTACCAAAGCATCAACTAAATTTGCATTTTTAGAAGAATGCAAGGGATGGTCAGAGTTTCAATAATGTTTTTTTTTATTATTATTCTCAAAATGCAAACATTTGCAAACATTCTATATAGCCAAGCTACACAGCAACAGCTTTGAGAGGCTCTGAAATTAGCTGGTACAAGAGTTATGAATGTAAAGTTTTACAGTAGTATTTTCACATTATAACGTTTGCCCAGGTAAAAATCCACTATGCGGTTGCAACACCCACCCTGCTCTTCCCATCCCAATTTTTAATAAACCCTGTGAAACCATAGGCCTGCCTCATGTCAACACATTGAGAACTACTACACTACTAGTGGTATTTAACTAGTACACTAGTAGTAGTATTAAATTAGTTCACAAATGGTAGCATAAAACAAAAAGCTACTCTAAAATGCTCATAGCCCAAATAACAGGGCTGTCAAACCTAACTGATTTATTGTGCCTGTTCTAGTATGAAGCCTCTCAACTGAAAAGCTTAGTTTTTAAACATTTTTAAATCTAAAAAAAAATTTAGCCAAGTGGAGTATGAAATAAGTATGTAGCATAAAAACAAAAGGAGGCAGTAATGGTCCTTTGTAACAGCTCATTCACAGAGTCTGTTGAGAACTTGAACTTTCTTAGAGAGCACTCAGGAGGGGCACTCAAAGGTACTCAACAAAATAGTGTCATCTGAGTCATAAAGGAGTGTGTGTGTCACGTGTATCCTCCATGAAGAGTCACGGGACCGTTTGTGTGTGTGTGTGTGTGTGTGTGTGTGTGTGTGCATGTTTAGATGATGTTTTCTGTCTGTTTCCTCTGATTCAAAAACTATAGGTCTAAGGCCACACATACGAAACCGATCTTTTTTTCCTCCGTCTTCCCTGAAACCGCATCAAGAATATTTGCGTCCAAACGGATCCATCTCAACACGACTCAACACGTTACTTCATACCCCAGGCCTATAGGTGGCACTGTTTCTTTACAGAAATTGACCAAAGTTTGTGCTTTACAAACAGACAGAATAGGCTATGACGAAATGGCTAGTGTAAAGAAACCAGAATTGTTTGTGTGGACTGATGGTGAACTGTCAACTGTAGTCAACTGTAAAACTAATAAACTTTATTTTACGGTTTGTGAAGGGTGCAGTCGCGTCCTTTATTTGGCTAACGCAGGTAGGCCTACTAATCACCTTTACTTTCTTTGGTTGTAGGATAGTCCGTGATTCACATTAGTTTTGGCTATCACCGCAATTAGGCTACTAAACGCAAGGCTTACCCAAGTTCTAGGCTATTCTGTCGCCACATTTATAATATTGCTATAAAACCTTTGTTAGTAACAGTCAATACGTTTGCCTGCATCAAATCGCGCATTTGCATTCAGTGTGCTACCATCGGCTTAACGTGAGTTCTAAGCGTCTTTGTATGCTTATATCTGATTTCACTCGACTGAATGCATGTATATATGTTGTAAGACATGTAAAATAAATGAATGACACTGGCACTACGCACAAATTAATGTAGCCTAAACTTACACCGCACTTTCCTAATAACTTAAGTTCTCTCGTGTCACTGACAGTAGCTAGAATGCATTAAAAAACACCGGGAAAAAACAGTGTTCAGTCCACCAAGTCATAAGCTATCGGCGCTGCGCAGCACCAGTTATATTTATCTTACGGAGTGTAATCGTAGGTAATGTCATGTATGAAAACTAGTATTGTTAGGCAATACTATAAGTGCAAGTCCAGGGCAGCTGAGGTGTGGCGATGACATCATTGATACGCAAGCAGGATGTGCGGTTTCGCTGTCTAAACGAATTCAAACGGGCTACGGTTTCAGATTTCTCCACTCTGGGACCAGGTTTCAGAAAAGTGCGGTTTCGGGCAGTGCGTTTACAGGATTCGTTTGGACGCTCGGCCAAGACGAAGCAAAACCTCTGCGTTTAACCTAAAAAGCGTCTCCGTGTGGACGGGCCCTAAGTTGAACACCATCCACACAAAGACACACGCATGGTTTGCTAAAAAAAAAAACATTTAGCATAAAAACAAAAGGAGGCAGTAATGGTCCGTTGTAACAGCTCATTCACAGAGTCTGTTTTTGAGAACTTGAACTTTCTTAGACAGCACGGTGCCTTCCAGGTCCATTACAATTTTCTGGAGCACTTCAAAAGAGTACTTCAGATCTGAAGGGTAGTTGAGATTTAGTGCATACATTAAGCCAAACAACATGGCAACAGCTGATGCAACGCTGTCCAGATCCTGCAGTACCTGCTGGCCGTCCAAAACAATCCCAATGTCCTCTGGTTGGCTGGTGGCATCACTTTTGACAATGTAGATTCCAACTGTAGTCTCCTCAATGGCTTCTTGGATGCGGATTTCATCTTCTGCCTGCAGAGTGCACAGTCAAAAGAAACGGAGTAAGATCAAAGAACAGAGCAATGTTTCTTGGGTTTTTTGAAAAGAGGGGGATAGTGTGCAATGTATAGGAAAGCCAGTGAGTCTGGAGAAAGACTGCGAGTGCAAGTGTGTGTGTGTAGTGTACTGTATGTCAGGGTTGTGTCTAGGTGGACGGTGGAGTGGAATACAATGTGTGGAAAGCAGTACATTATGCCCGGTCCACAGGGGGAGTGTATGGAGATGTATGGAGTGGGGTGTGCAGTAAAGCAGCAAGACACACTTCAGATATATTTGGATATTTTGACCTTACAGATACAATCACTTCCTCTCTCAGTATATCGGTACAGTAGACACATTAGAGACATCAAGGCTAGGTTTGCCATAAGATGGTGAGTTAATATGAAAAGCAATCATAAACTGATGCTTTGATACCAAAGTCAGAGGTATATTCTTAAAACAACTTTTATGTTAACAATCTGCTTGAAGAAGCCATGCTTTGATTCAAAACGCATTGTCCAAAGCTGCACTACAGGGCCAAAACACCTTATGAGGTGAGGGTAGTGCTCGAGAAAATGCTCTTTTGGTCTAAGCCTAACACCTGGGAAAAGCTTGTCATACCTCTGTCTGTGATCAAGTATTTTAATTTCAAGATATGATATAGATTCGTCTGTATGCACAGGAGCAACAACTAACTCAACAATATCTTTCAAATCCATCAAAAGAAGCCATGCTGGCTCATCCTCTAGCAGAAATCTAATCAAGGCCCAATTTTCATGCGCATTGCCTCCAATAGTTTTACCTAATTGATTTTTTTGCACAACATGAGGTTTGTTTGTTTTGTCCAACCATTTATTGGGGAAAGCCTATATAGCTTTATTAAGCTCATCTAATGTAAACAACTTCTTCGTTATCATTAATGACAAGCAATAAGCAAGCTCAACTGGAAAAATACCCTCAAGTACATCGTGAGCAACATCAGGAGGAAACCCAGATACGATGCGAAAATGAGACAGAGTTTTAGTTAATGCACACTCACTTTTCACGCCAAAGCAATGCGTACCATTCTCAATAGCTGCTTTTGCATGTGCCACATAAGTTTCTTCAGTTCTAAGGTTAAAAGCACCAGATGCAACACAATTAGACCTGATGTCACAACCCTTTCCAATACAAAACCGACAGAAGTAATCACTTGAACTTGAACTTTCAGTAAGGCCTGCAATACTGTGTGCCCCCAAGTTATCCGCTATAACACACTGCACTGTACCTCTAAGAGTTTTGCCTAACAAAGCGATATACACACTATAGTTCTCCAAAGTTTTTAAATCTTGCAGAAGTGGTTCTAACACCTTTTCATAGCCGTATCTTTTCACATCAACACTTTTGCAAAGTATTGCCAGAAAAATGGATGACAAAGCTGAGTGAGAGCCAGGTGGCAGATTACCTAATACCCCCAATAAGTATAAGTATATATACTCTTTTGATCCTGTGAGGGAAATTTGGTCTCTGCATTTATCCCAATCTGTGAATTAGTGAAACACACACAGCACAAAGTGTACACACAGTGAGGTGAAGCACACACTAATCCTGGCGCAGTGAGCTGCCTGCATCAACAGCGGCGCTCGGGGAGCAGTGAGGGGTTAGGGGTTAGGTGCCTTGCTCAAGGGCACTTCAGCTGTGCCTACTGGTCGGGGTTCGAACCAGCAACCCTCCGGTTACAAGTCCGAAGTGCTAACCAGTAGGCCACGGCTGCCCCACACTGCCCAATACACACCTGAAAAGCTTGTGTTTCTTATGTGAGGTGCCCAGCGGATTGCAGATTTCAAAATCATCCACGTACAGACGCAATGATATTCGTAATTCCTCAGCATTCAAAACGTTGTTTTCTTTGAAATACAAAGCATCTTGAGGCAACCTCAATTCAAATGAAGGGTCAGGTTCAATATCCTGCCGTCCTCTATGATTTTCAATTACCTTATCAAGAACGACTTTGCAATTTAATATTTGCTGCAAAGATTTTAAAAGTGGAACATATTGAAAGGTGTGGGTTTTTTTTACGATGAAGTATGTAGGTAATTGGCTCAACAACACCGAATTTTTGCTTGTAATATTGTTTACGCTGATATGAAGTGCTGAGAGGGCCCCCCTTTTTCAATTGCTCTAGGAACTGGGGTAGATGAGCAAACTGCTGAGACAATTTCAGTTATGACAGTGTCATCAACTTTAAGGCTGTGACGCTCTAAAATCTCACTTACAAGACTATTAGATACTGGAACTGAAGCAGTGCTTAATAAGTAGTAAAGGTCTTGTAAAAAAACATCAATGTGAGTACCTGGAACATGCACTAAATACTGCAACTTCAACAAGGATGCTGCAAGCTGCTGCTCAACTACACCTGGGAGTACTTCGTATTGGCCCTTTCCATCTACGGCTTCAACAGGATCCTCGTCTTCCACACATTCCTCCTGATAATCAGCAGATGAATCAAGTAACGGTGATGCTAAAGTAGTTGTTGTCACGATACCTGGTATAAAATTAGTCAGGGTGTGAGGTGTGTGTTTGCGAGTCTTATGAGACTTGAAGGTTCCATAAATACAGGTTCGAAAACTACATCCAACAAACATACAAGGGACACTTTAATTTATCTTCAGATGTGTGTTGATATGAAGAAAGAACTCCCTTACAGTGGATAAATCTTTACATGTACATACATGACAGCTAAAAGTAGACAAGTCTTTTTGGGTGTAACAAATTTGTGTTCAATGCACTCTACTCTGATATATAATTAAAGCATTCCATGTCTTAAATGTGCATGGACATTCTGAGTATGTGCACGGATACCTTTAAGTGCGACCAAAATGTGGATGTTTGCATATAGCTTATAGTGGTTCAGCAAGTCATGCCTACTTGCAACAGCTACTGAACAACCCCTTACACTGCCACATTCACTGCAGGGGGGAGAGAGAGGGAGTTATTTAAAGGGAAACTTGGCAGGATTTCCGCCTCTGCTGGAGAAATTGTGCATTATGCTATTTCAAACTGTGGAAAAAGGTAACGATAAAGCACATGGATTTGTTTACAAGCTAGCAAAACGGTTAGCATAAGTTTGGCAGACAATGTGGATGTTACAAGGTAAGAAACACAATTTAAAACGAGTTTCTTGTTTCTCACTTCTCTTTCCGGGACGGTAGTCGCAATGTTGCAAGGTTGGTTTTCCACCTGGGGACGCTAGGGGCAGCGGGAAAAGTCACCATTTTCACCGGAACAGGTCATTTAACCATCCAAATGATTTCTAAACGGGTTTATTACATTGAAATAGTTGCCAAGTTCCCCTTTAAATGCACACAATCAAAAAATCTGTAATAGTAGTAATAATGTGCTGTTTTGTTTACTATATGCCTGATCTAGTTGTTTTCAATGTCAAACATTCATTTTGAACAACCAGCTTATTAAAAAACCTTTCGAGTACATTACTTCAACATACGTGGAAGTGTGTCACTTGGTGAAGGATTTACTACTGGGTAAACAGCTTTTCGCCTGCCCCATATTTGTGTATATATATATTAATTCAGAACTTGATAGCATCACCACACCTATTAGTTTTGAAAGTTTTTAAAAGTGAAATTTAAGTAATTGAAATAACACCCCAAAAAGGATCTAGATACTCACCCCTTATACAGAGCCTTTAGGACAAGTGCAGAGCAAAGCAGATTTTGGCCACCTCAAAATAAACACCTACACATACAAACATGCAGTTATTGTTTAATATTCACAAACAAACAAGGCATTTTTTTCTCCTTAAAGAGTTGTTACACGCCATATTTAGTCACGATATAGTAGGCTAATGAATGTGCCTGGCTTAAAGACTGGGTTGTCTTTCGCATGAGAGACCAAGTACCTCCTCCACAGGCTAGCCTACTGTAACCCAAACTGTTTTTCCTACGTTACAAAAAAACCCTATACGCTAATGAAGTTGTTTAATGCTTTGTTTATAGCATTTGTGTAATATTAGTGGTTTAAAAACAATCGACGTGTTCATGCAGAAAAAGACCCTGGGTTCAATTTTCACTGGACTTCCAATTGTTGAAATGTGCGCCCAGATTTTCATGGAGTACAACACATGTTGAATAAACACATCTCAATACTTGATCTGTGTCGACCTCACTCTGACCGTCACTACGGTCTTAAAAAGGAAGCACACGCACAAACGCTCAAGAGAACGGCAGCGTGAGTCTCCCCACAGGTCTGACCAGGATGAGGCCTCCACGGCTGCGACGCGCCCTGCCCCAGCCGAGGCAAGAGGGCAGTAGTGCGGAGTCGCGCCAAATCCTCTTGGCACTCCAGGCACTATCAAGGCGGATGGACAGGCTAGAAGGCCATCAAAGTCCGCCATCCCTACCACCGGGCCAGGAGGGTCTCCCCTTACGCGGGCCTGAGAGCCATGGTGAGGAGGAGTACTTGCCTGATACGGATGTGCTATCCCTCCACGCGTCAGGGTATTGAGTGCAAGTAAGATTCTAGGCCTTCAGTCCCCCACACCTGACCCAGCTCCTTATGGGGGTGTTTGGGAAGGTGTCTCTCACGCTAGCCCCCCACTGTCTATTCCTGTAGTAGAGGACTACACCAAGATGCTTAGAGCGGCATGGGGTAAGACTTTGCAGCGGCCCCAGTTTAATTCAGGCTGTCGTCAGTTGGCAACTGCCGTTTACCCAGCTGACACAAGACTTGGGGACATGCCTCCAGTGGAGCAGTCAATTGCCTCTTGGACATCCCTAGGGCCTGCCCGTGTGTCCCCTAATCCACGTTGCCCACATAAGGAGTGTGCAAAGACAGACCGCCTGGTCACTCGGTCCTTCAATGCATCGGCATGAGCAGCCCGTATGGGCAATGCTCTAGCTATGACGCTGGCAGCTCTGCGGAATACGATAGACCAGGAGGACAAAGATGGACCATGGCCCTGGTGGAGGCTGCTCTCTCTGCTCACTCCCAGCTTACATGGGACGTAGGGGATGCGATGGCCTCTGCTGTATTGTGCCGTTGACAGGTGTGGCTTGCACAAACGTCTTTGTCAGAAGCCATCAAGACAGAATTGCTTAACCTTCCTGTGGCACCTGGGCATGTTTTTCATCCAGGATCCCAGGAGGTGCTTGACCGTGCCGAACGCGCTGCAGCATCTAGGGAGGCGGTTCAGCGTGTGTGTGGCAGAGCAGCTCCAGCCCTCAACCGTGCACCAACGGTTTAGGTTTAGGCAGCGGCAGCCTGGCCAGCCCCCACAGACAGCTAGCAACTTTCAGGGCCAGCGCTTTCATGCAGCTAGCCGGGGACAAGCCTCAAATCCCCAACCCAGGGGGAGGCGGGGACCAAAACCAGGCAGAGGCAAAAATGCAGCAGTCAGGGGCTGCCCGTTCCGCTTCCCAGCTGTCTCGGATCTCTTGGGAAGGGATTGTGCCAGACCCTTGGGTCATTGTAACAGTACTTCACGGGTACCGGCTACAATTTCGACGGCGGTCCCACGGCATTTTCAGGAGTCAAGGTAACATCTGTAAAAGAACCAATTTTAAAGTCCGTCCTCCACAAGGAGGTTCAAGAGCTGCTTTTAACCCTTTAGGCGCCAGGTTTAAAAAAAAAAAACATCATTCGATTTTTACATCAAAATTTCAAAAGGCCATGGCTTGAAAGTGGTCAGAGATAAAGTCCTACTGTAAATGTGAAAATCATTGAGTATGAACAAAAGTTTATGAAGGGGGTAAATTTACACATCTAATTTGCATATTATGACGTCACTGAATGACAACCACCTCGAATTATGCACATTTCAGTAAATACTGGATGTTGAACATATATTTGAGCAGTTTTGCTTACTTTTTTGTCATTTCACCCACATAACACCTGAACAGGAAAGCAGTCACATGTAAACCAACAATAGTAAACTATTACTATTACCACAAACCTTATTCTACTATACAATAAAGTAGCCTGGTCAAATCAGTTCCTATCGCGGGTGACTTTGTAGTTCTTCAGAGCCCTATTTTTACTACCCCTGCTGTCTTTACTACGTCCATTACGGACACCATCATCACCTTTACCACTGGCACCTTCAGCTACGTTGGGCAGAGGGTCGACATAAGCGTGGTATGCTTAGTGAACACTGTCGGAAAGACGCAAATGACGCACCTCCATTCACAGACGCAGTGTGACTAGACGATCGCTCATATTCTCCAAAAGGCAGATATTCTCCTTCAGAATCAGACTAGGTAAATAACAGACCCAAGACTTCATCACATGTTAACTTTTTCTTCAACATTTGGTGTATTTCTGCTTCAATTTGTGCAAAACTATGGCCTGCATTGCTTCCGTGTTATGGAGGAAATGCACGTCTTCTTATGTGTTTCTCGTGTGTAATCGCGTGTAATACCACGTCCATTACGGACACTATCATCACTATTACCACTGGCACCTACAGCTATGTTGGGCAGAGGGTCGAAATAAGCATTGTATGCTTAGTGAACACTGTCGGAAAGACGCAAATGACGCACCTCCATTCACAGACGCTCCGTGACTATCACTGCCAATAGACGATCGATCATATCCTCCAAAATGCAGATTTTATCCTTTAGAATAAGAATAGATGAATAAAAGACCCGAGACTTCATCACACGTGAATTTTATTTTCAACATTTGGTGTATTTCTGCTTCAATTTGTGCAAAACTATGGCCCGCATCGCTTCCGCGTTATGGAGGAAATGCACGTCTTCTTCGTGTGTTTCTCGCGTGTTTTTCACATGCTTCCTGAAAACTTTGAAAAAAAAGGTTGAGCTTGAATCGAAGCTCTGGGTGTCTGCCAATTAGTGGTCAAGAGTACAAATGAGATTTTACACTGTACTTGCGTCTATCGTCTGTTTTAATCAGTGACGTTGTTTGTCGCAATTTTGCGACTTTGGCGGGTAAAGGGTTAAAAGGTGCTATCTCAGAGGTACCACCCAGCGCACAGCAAGCTGGGTTTTATTCCAAATATTTTATTGTGCCCAAAAAAGACGGCGGTCATCGGCCTGTTCTCGACCTCAGGTCCCTAAATCAGTATCTCAAGGTGCTGACGTTCAAGATGGTTCACACCACAGTGGTGATACATTCCATCCAGCAGGGCGAGTGGTTTACGTCTCTGGACTTAAAGGACGCATACTTCAATGTGTATCTCCGTTTTGCCTTCCAAGGAAGGGTGTTTCAGGTCCTTCCGTTTGGCCTCTCACTGGCCCCAAGAATTTTCAGCCAGGTGGTGTCTGCTGCACTAGCCCCCCTCCAGGCACGGGGTTTGAAAATACTACCTTACCTGGACGACTGGCTCATCTGCGCCTACCCCTTGACACAGAGACAGTTTTGGCCCACATCCAGTTCTTGGGTTTCACAGTCAATTGGAAGAAAACCAATTTGCACCCCCGTCAACAGACAGAGTTCCTGGGTATTTTCCTCGAGCATTTTCAGTCAGCATGAAAGCATCTCTCACTGGTCGGAGAGCGGACAGTTTGATGGAGACCCTGAAGTACTTTCGGCTGGGCAGACTAGTTACTGCTCACAGAGTCCAGAGGCTGCTGGGCTTAATGGCCGCGGCAGCCGTGGTGATTCCTCTTGGCCTGTTGAGGTCACGGCCCTTCCAATGTTGGTTCAATGCGTTTCAACTCCACCCGAGAGACGACAGGCAGGTCAGGCTGCGTGTTTCTCGCGTTTGCATTCGAGCACTGCGTCCTTGGAGGAACAGGGAGTTCCTGCTCAAAAGCGTTCCACTGGGGGGTCGTCCTCACAGGAGACAAGTGATTTCGACAGATGCATCCCAAACAGGCTGGGGGGCTGTCTGGGAAGGTCGTTCGGGAAGGGGTGTCTGGCAACCTCCGTGGACGTCAGAACACATAAATGTCCTTCGAACTGAAGGCCATTCACCTTGCTCTTCAGCGCTTTCTGCCGGTTAGTGTTAATTTCGTCAGACGAGACGAGAGGAAATATGTTCGTCAACTACCTTTTTTTTCATGACTAAGACGAGACGATGACGAGACGGCAGTAATGTCCTGAAACACTGACTAAGACTATCTTAAGATGCATTATTGTTGACGAAAAAAGATGAGACTAAAATGTTTTGCATGAAATAAAAACTAAGATAAAATCTCTCTTCATTTTCGTCTACAAAATGAGACAGAATATCTAGCGGTTTATGTTTTCAAAATATTCCGAATGAGTTCATACGCAACAGCTTTCCTGTAGGCTAGTCTACGTGCTGTTGCTGCAACCCTGTGGCTGCAACACGAAACTACATGGAACAAGAACACTGAAGATTTCTGCCAGAGTTAGCAAGCTAACTACCTAAGCTTTATGCCACAATGCTACATACCCAGAAGTTGAAGCTTCTCTCATACAAATGAACATTCCCCAGAATGTCCATACGAAAATGTTCATCATGTAATGTCAACTATTTAACTAGTTAGACTGATGATGCAAAGTTTGCTAGCAAGTAAGCTAATATGGAAAGTTCGCTAGCAAGTTAGCTATGGCTAAGATAGAGAGTCTGTTTGGGGAATGTGTTGTGTTTGGGCGCATATCGCCATCTAGTGAGGCGGAGTAAAACATTAATACTTTGGCCTATGACAGTGTTTCTCAAACTTTTTCAGTTTCAGGACAACTTAACTAACCCTAGCTAAAAAAAAAATTAGACCTACTTCAACAGTAGCCTATAATTAGTCTACACAATAGGCCTACTCACTGAACCACCTTGCTTATTGTCTTTGCACTTTGCTTATTGTGTGGATTCATACTGTATGATTTAAACTGGCATATCTTACATAGACAGTGTTGCAGAACTGTTTTTACATACAAGTTGGTTCAATATTGCAAACAACTCATCTATATTATATTTTACCACGTCTGCTCGCGGACTACTTGGGATAGCTTGCGGACCACCAGTGATCCCCGGGCCACACTTTGAGAAACGCTGGTCTACAAATAAGACAGAGGTCCAGTCAAATCTTACTGTCTATGGTCAAATCCCAGCCGAGCTATAACTGTAGCTCGACTTACCTGTGCATGTAAACATACTGACTGACAAAAAATCAGAATGAGTAATTATAACAGACGAGTAGCCCTGTGGACACACAATTTTGTTGGAAAATTGAGATGTGTGAAACACTATTTGACTCAAATGGTAATCAGAAATAATTTGTTATAAAAAAAAAAGACTAAAATGTGTTGACTAAAACTGACTAAGACTAAGATACCTTTAGTTTTTTTTTTACTAAAACTAGACTAAAATGACGAGACTTTTAGTCGACTAAAACTTGACTAACAAAAATGATATTTGAATGACAAAATATGACAAAGACTAAAAAGGACATTTCGTCACAAGACTAAGACTAAATTAAAAATAGGTGACAAAATTAACACTACTGCCGGTATTACAGCACAACCATGTTCTGGTGAGATTGGACAGCACCTCTGCGGTGTATCATGTCAATCACCAGGGGGGTAGTCCCATCGATGCCTCCAGGTGGTGGAGGAGCTGCTGATATGTGCACGGCCACGACTCGCCCCACTGAGGGCTGTGCACATCCCGAGCGTGGCAAACCGAACAGCCGACATGCTCTCAAGGACTGGACCACTCCCGGGAGAATGGAGACTGCACACAGATGTTGTCAACCAGATCTGGACGAGGTACGAGGTTGCACAAGTGGACCTGTTTGCGTCAGCAGAAACAACCCACTGCCCAGAGTGGAACTCCCTCAAGGGGCAGGGGGGCAGTTTGGGCCTGGATGCTCCATCACAAGAGTGGCCAACAGGCTTACTGTACGCTTTTCCTCCACTCCCTCTCATCCCACAGGTCCTACGGAGGATCAAGGAGGGCCAACGCACAATCCTGCTAGGTGCCCCACGTTGGCCAGCGAGACCCTGGTTCTCGGATCTACTGCAGGGTCAGCCATGGCAGTTGCCAAGCAGAGCAGATCTGCTGTCACAAGCAGACGGGCAGGTCTGGCATCCGAACCCAGCTGCCCTTCGCCTTTGGGTTTGGCCGTTGCGGAGCCCATCACTTAACGCTTAGATGAGTCTGTTCAGGAGACACTCGACAACGCTAGGGCCCCATCTACTCGAGACACTCGACAACTCTAGGGCCCCATCTACTCGAGCCAGCTATGCGCTCAGATGGAGAATTATTTCAGATTGGTGCTGTAGCATGAATCTCTAGCCAGCAGCAACTTGTCCTGTGCCTCATGTTTTGTGGTTCTTGCAGTTCCAGTTGGATCAAGGCAAAGCGGTCAGTACAGTGAAAGTCTATGCTTCAGCCATTTCTGCTTTCCACCAGGGCGAGAACAACGGGCCTCTCGGGAAGCGTCCATTGGTGTCTCAGTTCTTGAAGGGGGCACGCCGGGTATGTCCAGCTCGTACCCTACGGGCACCAGGCTGGGACCTTCCCATGGTTTTAACGTCACTCACTGAAGCTCCATATGAGCCCATTTCAGAGGCCAATCTACATTCTTTGTCGCTCAAGACTTCATTCCTCTTGGCCCTCTGCTCAGCAAGACGAGTCGGGGAACTGTGTGCCCTATCAGTCAGTGAAGACTGCCTCAGATGGAGGGAAGGCGGCACTGGTGTGTCACTGTGGCCGAAATCAGCTTTTCTGCCAAAGGTTCTTAATAGGCAGTCCATCAACCAGGTTCTGGAGTTGGATCAATTTCAGCCTGTCTTTGCCTCGCAGGCAGAGCAGGAGAAGTTACTCACCTTGTGCTCGGTGAGGGCCTTGAGGGCTTATCTGGCCCATACACAGCCGCTGAGGAGTACACACTCCCAACTTTTCATCTGTTATAGGGCAGCAAAGCGGGGGTTGCCACTTTCTAAGCAGAGGCTGTCCCATTGGCTGGTAGAGGTTATTTCCCATGCCTATAAGGCACTGGGGATGCCAGCCCCTCCTGGTACAAGAGCTCATTCTACCAGAAGTATGGCAACGTCTTGGGCTGACCTTAGGGGAGTGCCTGCAGACAATATCTGTGCAGCAGCCTCATGGTCTACCCCATGCACTTTTACTCAATTTTACAGAGTGGATGTTACTCGCCCAGTTTCGGTTGGCAATGCCGCCCTCATGTCCATGACCGAGCGAGGTTTTAATAATTAGCTCTGTTCCTAGTGACCATTTTGGTACAAGTCATCCCTTTTTAAGACCGTGGTGACGGTCAGAGTGAGATCGTAAGTTACGAATGTAACTATGGATCTCAGGGATGGATTACTGCACGGGCCTACCGGGCCCAGGCCCAGGGGCCCAAGGGGTCAGGGGGCCCTGAAGCCCAAGCCTTTGCATGGAATCATTGCCTCAATATCAACAAATCAGGATGTAGGCTATGAATCTGATTGAATTTAGTATTGGCCATCGCCAATTAGTAGGGGGCCCTTAATACATCTGGGCCCAGGGGCCCGAAAGTTCATAATCCGCCCATGATGGATCTGTAAAACCGAGGGATGACGTCACTATCTTTTGTTGCTCAGAACATCCTGAGGCGCTCAAGGAAGGAGAACGAGCCGGGAGCAATCTCTGACTTTTTTGACATTATGGTCTCGGTGATAGGCAGAACGAAGGTGATCATTCCTTTTTAAGACCGTAGTGACGGTCATCCCACGGTCTCACAGATCCATAGTTACATTCATAACTTACGTTTCCCTACCTGCCCGACATGAAGTTTAACTGGTAATTCTCCTGCAATAGGCTAGCAGAGCTAGCGACAGTGAATAACGTCAACTTGACTAGCCGGAGTATAACCTTCGTGAAAAAGGCTAATTAAGATTAGCTAACTTCAGAGTTCGACTCTCCAAACGTGTGTTCGGTAAATTGACACGATAAATACAAGCCATATTATTTAGACAAATTAAGTAAAGTGATATGCATTTATCTCTTAAGACACATAAGATTATGTTTTTTGGCAATGACGCCAACGTTAGTAGCCAAGCTAACATTGGTGAACTTTAGCTGGCCTGCCTATTAACACAAGCTTAGCCTATTATTCGATATTAGCCACTGATTCCCTCTAACTCTGTAATTTCAGGAGGATTTAACTATTTTTACCTTGTAAAAAAGTCTTAAAATCTTCATTTCTACTCCAACTTGAGCGCATCGGATCTTCACTGTCTCAGCACGAGGCATAAAGAAAGATGGCTGTCAAGTTCGCTGCTTTAACTGTCCCCAGTGGGCGGAGAATCGGAGATTCAAACCAAACTTAACTATTTCATTTAACATGATTTCTCAACATGATTTAATCTCAAAGACTGTACATCCAGACTGTACATCCCCCAAGAGTAGAACACTACTACATGATTAATACATGTTTAGAGAAGGAACATGAATTAGTAATGTTTCATACTAAATAGATATGTAAAAATTCAACAACCCCTCTTCTCCCTTTTTTTCAGTGTGGTCATAGACACAGTTTAGTACATGGGAGACCGGGGTTCGAATGGTGCATGATGCGTTTTGGCAGAGTGAGTGCGCACATGTATCAACGTCCGGCGCGCAATTTGAACAAGAAATCGGTTCTCAAAAGGAAGTTTTGATTGCAACAATTAGCTAGTTCATGCACCAGGGTGTAAATAGCATTCATTACTATATACACTAGGGTACAAATAGCCTCCACTTCTAACTATACATTGATGCAAACAGCATACCTTATTCAGAGTGTCTATTACACAGCTGACCTATTCACACCCTCTGATGTAACAACAAAAACATGTTGATCATTTTTTTATTACATTGTGTGATCAATATGCCAGAGTAAATGCACAGGGGTGCAAATAGCATACAGTGATTTGTACCAGATGGGGTATTAATCTATAGCTATATCTATATCTATATATATATAGCAGTGAACACACTTCTGAGGTGTGGGCTCTTACAGAGAAATGAGAAGTTGACCGCAGTGTTGCTACACCCAGTGACCATCACAGTTACACCACCACTATCAGTATTGAGGTGGGTGCATTCACAAATTTAAAATAGCACAATGTGGTTTGATTTCCAGATAAATGTTTGAACATAGATGGGCTCTGTAGAATTTTGAGTGTGTCTGTTTTTATGTGTGCCATGTGCCGACACTTGTACACATGTGCTACTTGAAAGTTTGTGAACCCTCAGACATGGTTGGTTGTTTTTTACAAAAAATAAAATAACTTTATTACAGTAATTGCACATCCAAAACCCAATTTGTAAAGCTGACCTTCCAATTAATAGACAGAAACAAGAGAAAGTTATATATTTTCATTATATATTCAACAAAAGTTGTTTAGGTCAAAAAAATACCCTCAAAACATGACATTTGCAAAAGTATGTGAACTCATTTGGTAATTTCTTGTAGCACCTCTTTTTGCACCACTACTTCAACCAGTAGTCATGATAAAACAACAAAAATGTCCACCAACTGTTCAAGGGGTTCACATCAGGTTTGGTCACAAGCGGCCCGCGGTCGCCCGATATTTTAATCAACCTGACTGCAACTCGGACCGCCGGTACCATGCAGTGTGACAGTAGGCCATTTCTGTAAAACAAACTAATTTATTATTTGCGAAACGTTATGCAGTAGAACTACATGCAGGACATAATGTTTGCGCAGGAGAGAGAATGAGAATAAGAGCGCACGCACGCAACCAGCAAAGGATAAGCTAAACACTAAGACAAGATTTCAAGGCCATGGACATACATTTTTCTTTCGAAAACAGAAGGCATCAAGGTAGGCAAGAGAGATACATTGCTGATCAAAACGTTAGCATAATAACTGGTTGGCTGAATAAAGCATAAAGCTTTACCGAAGCACATACACTGTTTAAAGTCACAGACGCAACGAACCAAAGTAACTTTTATGCATGCGCAAACCTATATGGCCTATACATAACGGTAGATATGTCTGTGTAGCCTGTGTACCATAACATTTATGCCTGCAGGCGCCTGCTCACTAGAAATCTAGCTAGATGCACCCTATAGCGGCAGCAATGTGGGTCTGGCTCGTCAAGCTACCTGCTCACGGCTGTAGGCTAACATTTTATGGGCAGGTGGTAAAAGTGCCGGCCCGAGCCTTTTGGGGGCCCTAAGCAGAATTTGATTTGGGGGCCCCCTCCCACAACGCGGAGTCACCTGTGCTTGGCGATAATTGACAACTTCACACTATAATGTCATATTATAAATTAATACAGTGAGGTTATGTATTAATACAGTGACTGATTATGAACTACTGTCCCCCTGGACACAGATGCATAAGGACTCGGTAGGCTCATTCAGTAATCCATCCTTGCTCACATGCCAAAAATGTTTTGGGGCTCCGCTCTAGACTTCTGGCCTCATGTGCTTGGTAAACCAATGTATTAGTTGTTATTTACACCAACCCTGTCACCTTTTAATCTTAGAGGGTACTAAAATCACAGATTTATTTGAAACATTCATATTCAAAGTGAAGCACTAAGGGTGGTTTACTGAAGTTGAATTGACAAATAACAAAATACAACAGCATTTGTATTTGTTGTAAACAAGTACATCCGTTTAATGACCTGTTTTTTCAACAGATTTGCAGAACAAATCCGCAAATGTGCATTAAATGAGCAATCTTCAACTACAAAATAAAACCAAAATAGACAAACATTAATAATCAAAAATAAAATGTCCCAAAAAAATAGATACTTATTCCTACTTCGTTCCTGGCTTTCAGGTATCTGCAACTCTGCAGTGGATGAACCTGCAATGATTAAATAAATACATAAATAAATAAAACAAAAACTATGTTAAATGTGTCATGTCATATTAACAGGCTATGTAACCATTTGCCATCAAGAAAACCTCACCTTCTGTGTCATATCAGCCATGGAGGCAGACACTTGATGAGGTAGAGTTAGGTAGTTGTAGAGATGTGCTCCAAAGTACTTCAACAGTGTCTCTGAAAAAAAATATATATTGCATAAGTGCATAGTTGATCGAGCAGAATGAGTTTATTTTGCTATCATTACTTACACTCATCAACAAGCAATTCCACATGTAACAATTCATATTCTGTTGGCAAATGAGGCATAATCAAAAGTATACTTAATTGCAGTGGTGAACGTTTAACATGGTGATCTACTGCAGCCTAAATATTAGGGTAGCACCGCTACATCACTTGCCACTATCTTAATCAAATGTAAGTTTATTTCCATCACAGAAGTCTCCCCACCCAACATGGTATATTTTCTCAAACACTACCATCTCTCTCCAAAGATCTTAGACCAGAGCGCACGTACTGTTCCATCTTTGCCTATGAAGCTGGAACGTTACCGATGCCCAGAGTCGCGCTAGTCAATGGGTTGGGGTTGGGACTGGGAGCCTGGGCTTAGCCTGCTGTTGCTATCAGACTTACCACTATGTCACATACTGTATTATAGAACAGTAATAAACTATCAACACTTTCAGGTGCGAAATCAGAAACAATCCCTCTGTGGTAAATTTGCCTTCAGCTACGTTTTCATGTAGCTACTGTAGTGCTAATGTCCACTTCAGTCAGCTAGCTAACTTTAATTTACAACATAAGCCCACCTATGGCTAGGGTACATGCTTGATTGAACATCCAAAACAATCCCAATATCCTTGACATCTGAAATACACCTAGATAAATATATATTAATGGGAGACATTTCTCTGTTGATGGCGAGGATTTAGCTCTGGTGATGGCTTATATTAGATCATGACAGCTAGCTAGCTACCTCAAGCACAAAACATACTGTAAATAATCATGCAAACATACCTGTATCTTGCTCGTTTTTCTCCTCTGTCATTTTCTGTTTTCAGCACCAGAGGGATACGTCCTTTTTTGTGACTTTTCTTAACATTACCGTCTCTTCCGATTTTTGAACTTGATAGAGTGTCTGCACGAATTGTCTATGCACCCGAGCTGTCTAGTTTATGCGCATGACTCAAAGGCTGGCAGACACAGTAGAGGTAGGCAGGCATATTGATCATGAAATCAGAATTTTCTTGTTTTGAATTATTAATTGTTTCATTTATTCATTCATTGACGTCACTTTTACGTTATTTATTATGTAAAAAAAAAAAAAGAAACTCGATTGGGGGCCCCCTGGTGGTCAGGGGGCCCCAAGCAGCCGCTTAGTTCGCTTATGCCTCGGGCCGGCCCTGCCAAGCTTCATTAGAAGATGGTGCCTCCAGGTCTGCAGTCATATCAGATGAACGTCAGGCCTGGCCTTGTTATACTATACCAATATAAGCTCTCTGTTCTTAGGCCATGGTCATGGTGTTCCCTTTTATGATCGTGTGGTTTCGTACAATTGGGGACATCTGCACATGGCAGATTTACACCTCTGGTTTAGTATAATTGCTTTGTCTCAGGGACTTAGCTTTGAGATGGATCTACAGAGAGATGGATCTCTGGAGCGACTGGACTCGCACCTCTGGCAAGTGCCAAGACAGCCATCTTCAACCAGCAACTGAGAAGCCAGTTAAACTCTGGAGTCTGACTGTTTCAGACTTAGTCATTTTTCTATTTTACCATCTATAATAAATCACTTTACTAATATGTATTATTCTGATCCACCTGTCAAGCTTTATTGAGTGAATCTTCAGACATTATTAAATAGAGCTATTATTAAATACAGACATTGATATGAAAAACGCAGCATTTTCCTTGGGCAACCAAAGAATATAACAGCTGCTTTTGTGCATTTGCTCCTGAGAAATCACCATCTTCAGACAACCCACCGGGCCTCTAACTTGCTTGGCTTGATTCTCAGTGGATTTCAGAGAAACAATGCCAAGTGCAATGGGTTGTGCAACAATGTGCAGTGTATGATAGGCTACTGTGCACTCGTCATGTGGACAACACGTTCATCTAACATTTGGCAAAAGAACTAGACAGTGATCCAGTTCACTCCAAAAGGCACTGTTCAGATGAACAACGTGTGGTCATTTTGTGTAGACCTGCTGTAATAAACTGGATGTAATGTTTTAAGGACCCCATTGCAATGTTATTTTGGTAAAAGTATAGTATAGTATATATATATAGTATATGGTATTAGTATATATACTCTTTTGATCCCGTAAGGGAAATTTGGTCTCTGCATTTATCCCAATCCGTGAATTAGTGAAACACACACAGCGTGCACACAGTGAGGTGAAGCACACACTAATCCCAGCACAGTGAGCTGCCTGCATCAACAGCGGCGCTCGGGGAGCAGTGAGGGGTTAGGTGCCTTACTCAAGGGCACTTCAGCCGTGCCTACTGGTCGGGGTTCTAACCAGTGCTAACCAGTAGGCCACGGCTGCCCTTTTTTTTTTTTTTTTTTTTAGTAAAATAAGGAAATGAAACGATTGACATCTCAAGACATGATGCGTAACATCTGAGGGAGCAGAAAAACAAATCCACTTTAGAACAGGTTGCATGAACTAGTAATGATTTACCGAGTTAATGAAATCAAAAGCGAAACTACACTCTTGTGCAAATTAATGAAAGGAAACCAAAAACGAAGGTGACAGATTACATTTCTCCAAAACTATGGAAATTGCGATGGTTTTACCCTGGGAAAGATCATTTCAAGACAAGTGATGCATTTAAAAGCAAATTTAAAGGAGAGAGGAATGATGACAAGCTCTTCCTCTGTTCCAAAGCAGCTCTGAACTTCAATGTATTTGCACATTGTATTTTGGTATACAATGTCTCTAATTAAATCATTTTCATTGTTAGCAAAACTCCTTAAAATGTTTTTGAGGATTTTTGCACTCGGTCAGTTGGCTTACTTATGTAGAAGAAGAGCAGGTGAGCCATAGTAGAGAGATAATGGAATTGCTGTGTCTTGCCTTGTGAAAACTACCCCATTCATTAATAAACATAGAAAATGGCAAATTTGCAAGTACAGTAAGCAAAGCATATATTTTATTTAAAGATGCACAAAGACATAATGGACGTCATCATTTCTTTTTTTTTTAAATTGGCAGGGAATCACTGGATTTTTCGCTGCAAAGAAATCTTCACACAACTGGAAAACTGGCCATGTTGGCAATGCCACAGACATTGTTACCCTTCTTAACGTAGATGTAGCCTCCATCTCCCCATGTCTTGCCCCAGCTGCCAAAATACAAAATACTTGTTGATATATCACAAAGAGTCAGGTAGAACGGTCTCAAACACACACTTTTAGCCATATGCAAATGCATCTGTCCTAAAGAGACTGTTTGACTTTCCTGATTGACTATTCAAACTATAATATATAAAACATTTATATTATACATGCAATTAACCAACAGATTTAGCAACATACAAGCCAGAGTACCTGCCACAAATCAGAACAAGCACCTGGCAGTCCAGGAGCTACAAACCCACCTGTTCTTCACAATCCAGGCGTTTTCGGTGTACCCCACTACAAGGACTGCATGAGTTAAATGGCCAGGATTGCAGTAGTAATCAGTGTACACACCTGAGAAACAATTTAAAATGAAGAACAACTTCACGGGAAATAATCATCCTAAACACATCACAGCTGTCTCAAACATCTCACCCATCAAAGTGTGTGCTTTGCTTTTATAATTTTTCTTTCTTTGACTTTTGAAATTGTGGCAATACCTTATAATATGAACAAACAAAACAATTTACATTTGAATAATCAACCTTTCTCTTCAGGTCAGTCTCCTGGAAGAGAATTATGAAAGCTTTGGAAATCATCACCTCAGAGGTCTACCTGATATTTCTATCTGATATTTTCAAATTAGATTTTTTTGCACAAAAAAAAACTAATATGATTTGATGAAAATAATAATATTATACTAATTGCTAAATGTACTGTAGAAAGGAATCTACAGAGGGCACCTCAGTGATGGCTTACCTCGATTGTACTGTAGAAAGGAATCTACAGAGGGCACCTCAGTGATGGCTTACCTCGATTGTACTGTAGAAAGGAATCTACAGAGGGCACCTCAGTGATGGCTTACCTCGATTGTAGAAAAGAAATGTTGGCTGACTTGCATCAAGAGCCACAGCGACGGGGCCGTTCTGAGCTACAGCTGCAGCCATGGCCGCCTCGTCCCCATTGTCAATGCTCTTGTAGCCTTTACATGTGGCTACCTTCATAGAGTTATTGTACATACACTTTCCTGCCTGGGGAGGTACAATCAATACATTACAAACCGCTTTTTTTATTTTACAAACCACATTGTTTTTTATATATTGTCCTGAGAGACTTAACATGGTCTAAAATGCATGGTAACTGATCAAAAGCTTATTTAAAATTGGTGGGATGTCCAGTCCACATTGGGAGTGTTTTCATTTCCAAATGTCAGGTGGATAACGCAAAAAGACGTTCCTATGATTCTTAATCTGTCATGGGTGTGTTTTGGACGTAACATCATTTAAACCAATGAGAAGGACATCTGTCATTCCCTTTAACAGCAAGCAGCGCAACTTCAAACAACGCATCAGTATTTTGATAGTCAGCGGCGCATGAAGGAATCTGCTTGCACGCGAGACCGTATGTAACAGTTATTCCACTAAACAATGCTTTACTAAAACCTAGCAGAGTATATAGCCTACATGCATCTGCACTCATCTAAGTGAAACTAACTTCACCGTGGTCTCGTCAACGACAAAACAGTTATACACCGTTACTTTCACTATTGACTGACGATAGGTTAACATCGAAAACATAGCTTGAAAAAAGCAACACTTAACCCAATAATGTTCACTGAATAAAAAACCTAAGGACATTTATCCTGTAGAGGAGTTGCTGTTTACATCTCATGCAGTGCGTCTTCAGCTGTGCTTCATATTTGCCTCTAGCCTAATCACTTTTATCAGTCATTACCAATTTGCAAATGATGATGAATAACTACTCATTGTGAGATGTATTTCGTTATATCTTTACTGTAATTGTGTTTCTCATTGCAATCGTGTAATTTGTAATGTTTTGCATGGAAGTGCGATGTGCGCGTTCGTGGATGAGAGAAACAGGATGTGTTGTGCACCCGCCCATATCACTGTTGATAATGCGCTCATATAAACAACTCGCTATGGATTTCTGACCAGGTTTCTCTTGGTCAGTGGCGTAATGCGTTTTAGGTAGTGTATGATAGCGATTTTTAGACAATGCGCCAGACCCCTTCTTAGGTTGTTAATTGTCACAACCCTTGGCACGTTGCTCATGGGCATGACGAAAACTCGACTGTACGATAGGAATAAACTTTGCGCCGTGACTCTAGACTGCGCTTTAGGCCGTCATGATAGAGGCCTTAGTGTATCTTTCTAGATGAAGAAACACAGATACCGGTACATCTCTTTCTTTGTAAGGTAGAGACGCATATCTCTGTGTAATTTTTTGCCCCTTTCTTGAGGAGCTTACCATGTTTGTATATGGGTATGCGTTGTCAGAGGCTAAGCCATTATTGCGGACATAGTTGAATGCGTTGGTCATGTAACCTCCACAGCACCCTTGGTTCTTCCCCACGCAGTCCACCAGGTTCTGGGGACTCAGATCCACCAGGTTCTTCCCTTTCTTCTTCAGCTGGCCCTCCAGAGCTCCAGCAGCACTAAAGGCCCAGCAGGAGCCACAGGAGCCCTGGGGACACAAAGGGGAAAACACGTGACCTTGGAACTGCTCAGATTCTCAGAGTTCCACTGGTGTTATTCTAACCGACTGCACTTCTTCAGAGAAATCTGGAATCCTCTTCACACCAAGGACACAGGGCACATTTACCTTGTTTTACATTACATAACCTGTGTGTGGTATGATGATGAGGTAAATGTTGCAACTACCGATCTGACCCTCACCTGTTGCTTGACAGAGGTGACATAGCCCCTTTTTTTTCGGTAGTCAATGATGCGGGGCAGTGGTTTCGCCTCAGGGACAAATCTGTTGTCATTGCTCCCTTCCTGCATGTCAGGTCTGAATCCCATCATCTTCCCCACAACTTCTTCTATTGTCTACGGAGTTGAATCGCAGTAGTGTTATTAAAGTGGGCCATACAGTCGGAGTTGTTTTGTTGTACTTGTTTTGTCTGAACCCTTTTGGCCTCACCATGTCCCCCAGGTGGTTCATGCCCAGCTCGTAGGAGTGGATCCCCAGCTCATACTCCTGGTTGTGCGCCTCAATCAGCTGCATGTTCGTCTCCCAGATGGTCCTGCGGATGGCCATCTCACCCTGCAGCACAGACAATCACAACACAGCACAGGCAAACACAGACAATAAGCTTTTTTGGTGATGAACTTTATCAATAATTTTGGAAAGAGAAAGGGAAGGACCGCTGGCCACTTTCAATCACCATAACACATTCTTATATTACACCAGGTAAGAATAACAATAACAACAACAAAAATTGCTTACAAAAAATTAAGAGTTTGGTTCTAAAATGCTATATCTCCACTTTTTAGAAAAACATTAAAAAGTAAAAGTGTGAAAAGTGTGTTTCAGGTAATATCAATAAAATTGCAAATGTGTTGTTTTGATTGAGTAAAGATAAATCATTCAACAATACCCAATTACATTTCTACTGAAATTACTTGGAAAACAAAATTTAAATCAATGATTCATGACAATTCATTAAAATGGAGGATATAGCGTCTTGGAACTCAACTCTTCAAATACGATTCATTACTAGTGGCAACACACAGGGGGAGTGACAAGAAGTTATGTGATACCTATATAACCATTTTGGAGTAGAGTCTCATCACATGGTTCAATGGGTGAAAGTGAATATTACTTTACTGAATGATTTTTGTGTCAATAAGCCTTATCTGTTTTATGGTGTTTCAAGAGATACTTTAGAGAGACTAAACATACCCAACCGAAGTACTCTCTCTGGTGGGTTGATTTCCAGTCCTCCCATGCTGCGTCCAGAGCTGGGTTGTGTGTGGCATGGACCAAAACAGATCCAACCACCAACAGCACACTTCCACAAAGGATCATTCTGGGTGGCCATAAAGATAGCCTATGTTTATATATATATATATATATATTATATTCATGTTTATATATATATTCATGTGGTTTGACAGAATTCTTGATAAATCCACCCATTATCAATGGAAATGAATGAAAGTATACATGTGTTCAAGAACAATTCCACAATCAATCCTGAACAACTTTTATTGTTAATCATTAAAAACCACTTTAAAGATTTCAAACTGGTACATAACTCAGAGTTAGAATTAAGAATTTAGAAGAGCTTATCACAAAGAAGTGAATTAAAACACAGACTACTTTTTGATTAAGGCGCTTAGCAGACATTGTCAAAATGTTTCAGTGTTTGTAATATTCAACAGAGAACAAAGTGATTTTGGACTTACCTCATTTACAGAGCCTGGATCATGAGACCTGAACATTATATCTCTAAACATGCCATTATATAGTCATCGTAGGAGATTTTAGATGAAGATAAAGACCTGCTGCTGTGTACCCTATCACACACACACACACACACACACACAACACCCTCCCTTTTCTGATTAGGCAAGAGCAAGGTAAAAGGTTAAAAACTATGAGAACCATGTAGTCTTAAATTTAATAAAGTTACATTTCTTTAACAGTCTTTAGTCTTCAAATTACACAAAAATGGTACATTTAGCTGCCAGAATAAAAAATAAAAAAATCCTGGGTGAGATACTGTGTTCCCTCCACCACGTCTGACCTACCAATACCTCTGTCTTTAGCCAACAGTTATATATATGAACAGCAATATGTTCAGCTATTAAAGCATTTTAGTTCACTTTTTGTTTTATCAGAGGGCTTGCCATATTTTTAGTCTGGATTGCCTAATAGCACAGTGTTCATTTTCATTAAGGATGAAAACTGTTTCATCATACTGTACTTGACACAGGGTTGGGGCCCCTTGTCATGAGATTGAGGTGCAATTTTGCTTTTTTTTTTTCGCCACAAAAATCCACCACTTTTTCACCACTGTGTGCAAGATATACCGGTGTCCCTTGTTGTGTGAGTTTTGTGACTATCAATATGACACTGGGTTTACATGGACACTTCTATTCCAATTAGGATTGTAATAACAGCTCAATCTGAATATAAATGACACATATAAATAATATAAATAAGATAAAAACTTATAAACGTAATAAAAACAGCATATTTTTTTAGCAATTATTTGTTGGTTTTCATTTCTATACCGGATGAATGATTCAAGGCCTACCCTGACATAGTAGTGTGTAACCAGGTGTCAGGTTCATTGTGGCAGATATGCTGAAGACAGAAAGGACAAACAGTTAAATAAAATATTTATATTGTAAGAATAATATGGCATAGTATGAGCTAAATGCACATACATAGACAGAGTGATCATTTAAAGTTCAGTGTTATTGGAGATCAACATAGCACAGGGTGACATAGTACATACTGTCATACTGTTACCCAAGTTACACAATCACTATCAGGTCACACTTTTTGACAAAGTGAAATTTGCTTTGCATCAGTTGTGCAATTTTGTTCAGTTGTGTGTGGTCAGCTCTTGCGAGCTTTAGCATGCAAGTCTGTCTCTGCTATAGCTAATCATGGTGTGCACTTTTGGTGCTCTTTTCGAGCCCCGACGCGTCACGACCCTCAGCCCGAGACGCCGCTCGATCACTGGGGGACACACACACTCAGCACCTTGGACTGGAACCCCCCGGAGACTTGGAAAACCCCAGAGCCCCGAGAACCCCTGGAACCCCTGACACCCCTGGCACTCCTAGCACCCCTGGAACCGGAACCTCCAAGACCTCACGTTTCTCTCACTCCTCTTCCCCCCTGAACCCTTCAAATAAAAGACTCTGAATTTGAACTTGCGCTCTTGGGTCGTCTTCTGTCCCTGACAACTACGCCACCTGCGAGGGTTAGGCTCTCCCAGGAACTAATTTAGAAACCTTTTGGTCAGTTTAGACCCCATTGGGCGCACAGGTTCCTAACACTTGAGACTGGAGACATGGTTCTACAAAGATAATAATGATCATTTATTGACACATAACACACTACATGGACTGCACTTCAACAAACAAACAGACATCCAACCACAGGACACAATTCACATGGTACACACAGGGGCCAGCTGCACTCAGATATTGCACAAGGCCCTATAGGCCTAGAGTTACCATAACCTAGACAAGGATCAGGGCTGTGGGCTTACCACGGCAGCAAGAGGCTGACAGAAAGGGGAAGAGTCTGGGCACAGCACACCAAATGTGAAAACACACAAGACACGTGATGCACAGCAACTAAAAGGACACCACCACCTGGAGATCAGCCTGCCACCCGCTTTGACCCAACAGCTCCTGTCCTGCGCAGAGAGAGAGAGAGAGAGAGAGGGAAACAGGTCACTTTGGTTGGTGACAAGCACAATGTAGACATACACACACAATAAACATAAACAAACATTGGGACAAGGACTAATGCTGCCAATCACTTGCCCCCAACAGTAAAATCAAAGGACTACAAACACTACACAACACACTCTGAAGGAGTAGGAGCACAGCACAAGTATAAGACACAACAGTACGATAAAACCAGCAGCAGGAAACAGGGTGACAGAATCAGGTGGCGTGGGAGCAGCAAGCTTGAAGATGGTCAACCACAAGTTCTGGGTTTGCGAAGTAGAGTTGTCCCCTGCGTGTGGAGGAGGGGCACGGCCACAGTCCTACACTGACAAACGAGCAGGGAATTAGGGACGCTAGCAGAAAATGGGGCACAAACAAAACATTAACAAACACTCGGGGTGCCTACCTGAATTGGATATGAGGCTGCCTTAAGCAGATTTCCTGTCTAATTAACAGCTAACTAACAACTTATGAATTAATCAGAGTGTCTGTGAACTTTCAGAATTAGATCATGACTTTCTTTTTCTCTAAGGTATTAAAATAGAGTGACACAGAGATTAAATCTTATAGTCCTAAATCCTTTTTTTCAACAACGGAAAGACTAAAGAATACACTAAATGTAAATGAAAATAAAGTGTGTTGACATTTGTGAGTTAGGGGATGTCTATACAAACTAGGCACTTTGTTGAAAATGCCTAGCCTGGCGGGCCATCCTATATCATTGAAATGTATAGTCTGGAATCGAGCCATTCACCTCGCTTAATCCAAGGGGCGGGCAGAGAATTGTCTTTCAAACTGCCTAGGCATGCAATAGGCCAGCGCTACGACCATATCCGTATCCGGTCGGCAAAACGGCAAATACATCCTTCTTTTAAAGTAATGACTTAAGTGCATTGTGTTGCCCAACTTTCAAAGAAAAGCACAAGTCCAAATCCTCCAAAGTTGACGCCAGCGCCAATTCAAACAACCGCTCTTCGTTCGCCATAGCCACCTTCCTTGTTGTTCACGTCGCAGGACTGTTGTTATCCTGTTAAGCCCGCCTTAAGACTCTCTAACAAAATAGAGCACTGTGATTGGATGACGTCCACGGCGTCAGCCAATAGAAATCCCTATGGTTTGATACTAGACGTACAGGCTGAGCAAATTAATTTGCCGCCGCTAGGGTGCGTCTAGATTTCTAGGCTAGAAAATGCCTATATTTTCCAACTTTATGTGTCATAGGAGAATATTACAAGCTGTTTTATTGGCAAAGGGAGGCTTAAGAAGGTATTGCAAGTAGGAGTGCCGTGTGGCCCCAGGTAAGCGACATGTTTTTCTTAAAGATATTTATTTCTTAATGAGATTTTCCTTTTTTCCAAAATACATTTGCTTCCCTTCCAGCTTGGATTTTTACTAATTGTTTTCATTGTGAGATTACAATAAATCACCAACAAATATTTTTTCCCCCTGGATTTTAGTCAACTTTTGCAGAGATGCCAATTATTCTGGAGGGTACTGTATATACAACCCACACACACACACACACACAGTTATTTACAATATAGATGTTTATTTATGTATCCTATGCCATACAGCATGTCAGACATACAGAATAACAATACAGAGAACAATACATAACACATAACATGTCAAGGTCACCTGTCTGTGCAAACTTGCTCTTCACGGTTCAGCATTTAATACATTGAAATGCGTTCTCCTGTTGCTACAGCAAACAACAGTCAGTCCCGTTTCATGAGATATCTCACTTCATGAGATACACATCTCTGGTTTGCTCACATGTGTGAAGCAATCTCACACCTTCATAAATTCATATCGAGTGCGATCACACATTAACTATTATGTAGCCTAAGTTTTTTGTTTAGTGTGGTTCTCAGTGTGTTTATATGCAAACACACAAATAGATTTTACTTCGTTTATACTCTTTACTCCGATAAAAAGAATGTAATGTAAACAGAGTACTCCAATTGAAGTCCAGTTTGAGGAAATCTGAAAATATAACCTGGAGTAGCCTATTTGATTTCAATCTGAGTTTATAGCTTTCCCTATAGAACCTTACGCTGTTGCAGACGAATCTCTCAAAACTCCCTTGTTTTGATTTGATTTGAATTTGTTCAATTTGTTTACTTGTTCATTTAGCATGTAAACTGGAATATCCAGTTGTTAAATCTGACGCATGGACGGACTGGGACAAAAAATTGCAATTCCACTTTGCACTCTCTCCCTTAGGCTGTGTTCAGACGGCATATTTTTCACATCTGCCAGCGTCCATTTTACATTATAGTCCTATGGAGTAGACTGTGTTTTTAAAAAAAGATTTTATAGATCTAGATTTTTCTGCAGCTCAGAGCTAATTTTAAAGTTGAGAAATGTTTAACTTTCAGAGGAAAACCGCCCTACGTCACGCTATTTTTTGACAGCTGACCAATCACAATAGGATACTTTGCATATCACAAAAATATCCTTCCAGCTGCTTTTTGAAATAAAAACAATGGCAAATCTGTTATAAAAAGCTGTCTGCTCAACTTCTCTTGTCAGTAAAAGAAGCCAAGTCTGAACGTACCCTTATTTCTATATATTTCTATGTCTCTGTTTTCTTTGTCTACTCACATAACCTACTTACGCAACACTTACTCCCACCACTTAATTTCCCCCTAGACATGTTCTTCTTGGTAACGTTGTTTTGCTTAAATTCTAATATTTATACCAATGAAACTGTTCAAAATGACAAGTCCTTACACCACTGTTTACTGTATGTCAAGACAGTCAAACTGCTTTGTCTTGTTGCCAATATGACAGTTTAGTATTTTCTAAACTGTATAAACAATGTGCACGGCAGCAACATTTTCTAAAGTATATGACCTAACTACAACGTTTAGAAATAGCTTGGCCAAAAGTTTGTGTGTGTGTGTGTGTGCTATGCTTGTGTGTTTTTTTTTGTATGTAGGTGTTTGTAGATAGATAGATAGATAGATACAGTAGATACTTTATTGATCCCCAAGGGGAAATTCAAGGTCTCAGTAGCATACTGACATCACACACAACATGCACTAACAGCAGAAAAACAGCAGAAACCCCCCCCCCCCCCCTCCACCCAAAAAGAAAAGAATTCCCCTCCTGATTCCCCCCATAAATAACAAACAAACTGAACCCAAACATTAAACATTTATATTTGAGATCTAATCACAATAACACGGGGGTCCGGGGGTGTCTCTACGGGATTTTTTTTTTTTATTCTGGTTGCTAATCACCATTTTAAAGTGATTTGGGAGGGACAGGATTCAGGGATAGGCAAGACAGATTCTGTCTGTCTCACGTCATGTTACCCCATGCATTAAACCACATGTCACTGCTTGACTAAATGAAAAATATAGGCTACTGAACATGGACATCATGCGCGCCTGCAGGTGTACGTCCGTCAGGCTACTCAACAGCGAGAGAAAATTTCCCTTGTGTGTGTGTGTGTATTCACACCAAATTGGCCTACCATACCTTCAAAAAACTATGCACAGTATCCCATTAGCTGCATGCCATCAGGCTATTTACCATTTTCTATTACGTAAAGTTAGTGAACACGTTATCAAAATTAACGTGCACACATTTTGTTTGAGCAGGAGAGAATACGCATGCAGGCACGCAATAGGCTACTTGTTGTTTTCTTTTACTCGGCTATCTATATATGGTTATCAGCACACAATGTTGAGCTAATTCACTAACTCAATACAAATCATGGATATCACAAGTTTTAAACAACGAAAACAGAAAGGATGGAGGCAGCATATTCCAGATGGACAAGAACAAGGTAGGCAATCGGTGTGCTTATCAGATTCGGACATTGTCATAGTTGACAGAAATTACGTTTTGTGCCAACATGTTGTAGAAACACAACCACAGTCTTAATTTGGTGCAAATCTCCTTTACTTTGGTTATAGTCCGCGATTCACATTAACTGTAGGCTATCACCCCAAGTGTATAGCCTACTAAACGTTTTTGCCCAAGTTTGTGTGCCGTCATCACATTTTGCAATATTAGGCTACCTTCGTTACTAACCTACCAGTTGATGGCCTACTTTTTACCTGCCTTTCTACCTGCATCGACTCGCGAATCGCGATTGATTGTGCATCTAATGTAACACTCGGTGGAGAGACTTCCACTTTCCAAGTTTCACTTTCACTGTCGTTGTGAGCTAAAAGGCTAGGCCTACTACAGTATGGGGAATACTTTGAAGTTCCTTTTGAGTAGGATCAGCTCCAAAAATGAATGGATTTTCTTTAACCTGTGCTATACTTTTCCACAAAGTTGTGCGGAAATTGTAGACTACCCGTAGTTTTTTTATGTTGACAGAACCGCACTACAGTAGCCTACATGGTGCAGTAAATGGAAGCTCTTGGTAGCGCGTGCAACTAACGTCTATAAAAACAATATATTTATGGAATAAAACTAGACCTCAGGTTGCTGTTTACGGTTAAACTGTGATGATGTGAACACCAGCCAGCGTGCACCTACTACAAGTAGGCTACCATGCACTCGTAGGCTATTCCCACAAACCTAGCGGCTGCTTGGACAAATCCACTTGAGGGGTGGGGCAGGGGGGCGCGATCCTAACACACTGAACCTGTCATGAAGAGGCCAACATGATTGACCTGTCACCCCCCAAGCCATGGATGCAACTGCTAGGCCTATGCCTACATGACGGGCCGCAAATAGGCTAAATAACTTTAAAAACAAAACAAAAAAAACATCCCGGAGGTCACCGGCCTACATGTGGACCGGCCCACCGGGCATTTGCCCGGTTGTACAGATTACCTGTCCGAACCTGTGTGTGTGTCTCTCCGTGTGTGTGTGTGTGTGTGTGTGTGTGTGTGTGTGCGTGCGTAACAGAGTTGAACTGAGCTAGCATTTTAGTTGCTTGTGTAAATCCTCACGAGTCACAACCCTAACTGCTGAGTTGGGAGCCTGGGCTTTTAGCTCAGGGGTTAGATATATGGCGCGGGAATCGTGCCTAAAACCTTCCGACCGTCCATCTGATCAACCAACCGATCGACCAACCGAACGTCATACCACCCGCCTTACTTACATGTATCAGAATAATTGCCTTTTTATAAGCAGCCTACATGACCTTACACGTATCCAACATGTGCCCAGAATTGTTGCAACATGTACTTCATGTACTGTTGGAACATGATGGATACATGTAGGCTTGTGTTGGAACATGAATACATGTAGGAACACTGCACAATGTTGAAACTTCATTAAATGAACATTCATTAGTCTATTTGTGTTGTTATTAGTGACAAGCTATTGCTATTGTTGCTCAAACTATTATGCGTCATAACCATCGGCAAAACAGGACAACCAATTATCTGCGAGATATGAGAAATGCCATAGAAATGCCAATATGAGAATATGAGAAATGCCACTTGAATTTCCCCTGGGGATCAATAAAGTATCTATCTATCTATCTATCTATTATAGGCTGGCCTTACCACATTTTCTCTTTCTTACATCAATACGTTATGGAAGCATATGAGCCCACTTCAAATCTCCAAATATGTGATTATGTATCCTATAAGCTAAGTTTAACAACGTTTTATGGACAATATCCCTCGGACTGCAATTTGAATAGATTTTGCTGTGCTTTACTCTAAAAGTAGACCTACGGCCATTTGTTAGAGTGGCTTGAGATTAACATAGCCTAAATACTGTAATGTTGACACTAATAAAGATACGTTTATAATAGGCTAACAAATGAAAAGTGTTTTCAGCTGAAATGGCATGAATCTATATGTGGACCGCCTGGACCTTTGAGCAAAACATCAGCAGACAGAGAAGCCCTCAGTGTAGCAATGCAGACTGTTCGGGGGACCTGCTTATCCAACTGTGGGTCGCCAGTCGAACTGACAGGCTTATCATAAATTCGCATTTATTTCAATTTGGCTATAGGCTACGATTAAAGTTCACAACTAGGCCTACTCTCAATATGCTGTCGACAACTCGACACTAGTTAACCACAATTTGTAGCCCTATTGGTCATGTTAAGCGTTTAATCAGAGACACGTCTTTTTTTAGTCACTGTATGCACACTGTATTTTATATGAATATTTTAAAGAAAATTCATATAAAATACAGCGTGCACACATTCACTATAAAAAGAGGTGTGTCTGATGAGTCCCATATAGGATAACTATTCTGCATTTGTTTGGAGTCCCTAGGTCACATGACGGGAGATATTGAAAGAAAGGAGACCATTTCTCATGGGAAATAATGTATTTTCTTTCAAATATTCATATAAAATACAGTGTGCATACAGTGGCTATAAAAAGAGGTGTGTCTGATGAGTCCCATATAGGATAACTATTCAACATTGGTTTGTAGTCACTAGGTCACATGATGTCAAAGCTATTGACAAAAAAGACTATGAAGGTAATTCCGAAGGTACTTTATAGACGGTCCCTAAGTAGGTCGGCTGGGAGCAAGTAGACAGGTTATCTGTTTGTACATTGTCTGCAAACACGGGGTTAAACCCGGCTGCATTAAAAAAAATTGAATATCTGTCGAATATCCGAATATCAAATATAAAACTAACTTCACCTCTGTCAGGAATAGAATCAGACAGAAAGAAAGAAAGAGGAGTTGTGACGGAACAAGATTTTTTAAATGTGGGCTGGCCAGGGGGGGGGGGGGGGGGCAAAGGCTACTTCAGGGGGCCCACAGACTATGAGATCATCTCTGTGTACCCCTGGCATCTAAGGAGTTGAATGATGTACAAGCATAAAGCAGCCTTTATGATTGCCAACCCAGATTTCTTCAATGCAGCCCAATCTCTCTCTCTCTCTCTCTCTCTCTCTCTGACATACTCACTCACTCACCAAAGCGACATTTTTGGAAGGGAGAAACACAAACCACATCCCAAATCTTGCTTTTTATAGAAAAAAAAACGATGATGCTTTGATCAAGTTCCCCTTACAAGGCTTTATAAAGTGATGTTTCGTGATCTGATGATGAGACAGGAGTGTCTGAAGAGTCGCTTCCCTGTCCCATCAGAAGCTAAAAGGTATGTCAATCACAGAAACAAATTAATCATAGACCAAACCATAACTAAGCATCTAGAGTATAATGTTAACCTTCAATTCTACATTTGATAGCAGCACATGCCAAACTGCATGTTAAGTGCTTTTACAGTTTTTCTCGGTTGCTTTGCCGCATTTCTCAAAACAATTAGTGCAAACTGCACCGCATAGTGGATAACCTGCAAAAGTGTGTATCTTGCTCAGAATGCTTAGTTTATGCCACAAAAGCAAATATTTATGCCATTGAAATGGTCAGTACAATCAAAGACAGTTTTGAGAATTACCATTCTGATCTGAGCAATGTGCCAAAGCAACTGAGGAAAACTGTAATAACATACTATTGCTTCAGTGTCGCCCAGAATGATCCTTTGTGGAAGTGTGCTGTTGGTGGTTGGATCCGTTTTGGTCCAAGCCACACACAACCCAGCTCTGGATACAGCATGGGAGGACTGGAAATCCACCCACCAGAGGGAGTACTTCATTTTGGTACGTTTGAAATCTGTGTCTATTTTTTGGATTTGAGATGTTTATGTTTTGTGTCCTTGTATTATTCAGAAAAACATTGTTGATGTTTCTCACAAATGTAATTTATCTGTGGTGTCTTTCTGTTATATCTTTGCATAAACAGTGGTGTCAGCAGAATCTACTTTGGGCCACAGAGAATATTTTGCCATTTTCCCAGTCTAGCGGTTGGCAAAAGGTGGATCTTAACGGACACCAATATCCTTCACTGTCACTATCTCAGGCTGTCTGTCTGTCTGCATTTGTCTGTGTGTGCTGCAGGGGGAGGAGGCAATCCGCAGGTCCATCTGGGAGAAGAACATGCAGCTGATTGAGGCGCACAACCAGGAGTATGAGCTGGGGATCCACTCCTACGAGCTGGGCATGAACCACCTGGGGGACATGGTAAGAGATTTAGATACATCAATCAACAGCAAGTCCAACATGTACACCCAGTGTCCATTTCTAACTCTCCACTGCATCAACTCTTTAGACGAGAGAAGAGGTTGTGGAGAAGATGATGGGCTTCAGACCTGACATGCAAGCAGAGAGCAATAACACCTTTGTTCCTGAGTCTGGACCTGTGCCCACCTCCATTGACCACCGTAAAAATGGCCGTGTAACACCTGTCAGGCAACAGGTAGGAGGCATTGTGATATGTATGACATTACTGTATTTCACACTCTGTAAGCTTGGTTACAAATATAAATAGTTATAGTGGTTAATTGACTGCATCCTGTCCAGACCATGTGAAGAAGAGTTACACACCACAGTCAATAAAGGAGCAAGACTGACAGAAGGTTTATACTTCATATTAGAAACTGCATCATTCAGAGCTTCTTTGTTATTGTTTCCCCTTTGTGTCCCCAGGGCTCCTGTGGCTCCTGCTGGGCCTTTAGTGCTGCTGGAGCTCTGGAGGGCCAGCTGAAGATGAAAGGGAAGAACCTGGTGGATCTGAGTCCCCAGAACCTGGTGGACTGTGTGGGCCAGGACACAGGCTGCAATGGCGGCTGGATGGTCTACGCATTCGACTACGTCCGCAGGAATGGCATAGCCTCTGAGAATGCATATCCCTACACAGGCCGGGTAGGCTTCTCATCGTTCTCGTAATGTAATGGAAAAATATCAAAAATGGTTGCAAAACATAATTACATTATGATATGTGTTGAGACTTATCAATTGTATGCCAATACATCAATATCCCCCAGGATGAGAGATGTGCTTACAGTAATAGCATGAAGGCTTTCGAATGCACAGGCTTTAAGGAAATTCGTGGAAGTGAGACGGATTTGGCTGCAGCCGTGGCTCAGGTTGGCCCCGTCGCTGTGGCGGTGGATGCAGGTCAGCAGACGTTTCATTTCTACAAACGAGGTAAGCCATCACTGAAGTGTTCTCTCTCTCTCTCTCTCTAATTTATGGGGGGATGGTGGAGACATGCAATTGAATAGTGTAGCATAGAATTTTTTTTCTGTAGAAATTCTCTCCATACTAGCATAGATATTAATTGATATTTTAATGATAACGCTATAAAAATAGTGTAGCGTCCACTCTTAACCTTGCACTATACATACATTAGGCAGGCCCCCTGTGCTTTGGTCAGACTGCATTGACCCTTGAGCTTCTTTCCTCTCTCAATTTAAGCTGCAAAATGCTTCTGAATTCTGTGCATCTCCTAACATTGTCTTCAGGTGTATACTCTGACCCGGCGTGTGACCCTAGAAGACTAAACCATGCCATCCTTGCAGTGGGTTACAACCGGCGTGCCTGGATTGTGAAAAACAGGTGGGTTTTGGCTCTTACAGCAGCTCTGAGCAGCTTACATTGATTATCACTAAATAGTTTGACTTGTTGCTGACTAGTATGTAGGGCATGCTGTGCTTGCAGTTGAAATGTTATAAGCTCTGTACAACGTCAGTTTTGAATGTATGGTCATGTCGTCTGCATGGATAGATGCTTTTGCATATAACTGTTTTGTTGTTGTTGTTGTTGTTGTTGTTGTTGTTGTGTCACCTCACAGTGGGTGGTAATTTATCCTCAAGTATTTTTTTCTATTTACATGTTCATCTTGTCTGTGCCTTGGCAGCTGGGGCAAAAGTTGGGGAAACAAGGGGTACATCAACATCCAGAGGGGAAACAACATGTGTGGCATTGCCAACATGGCCAGCTTTCCAGTTGTGTGAAGATGCATTTTGCAAAGGAGTCTCAGTGATTTTCTTGCCAGTTGAAAACATTGAAATTTAAATAAACATGTGATGTGTGTATTCCCACATTGATTTGCTCTGCCTGAAGAATAATAAATGCTTTGTGCCACTTGCACATTGGTCTCATACTGTATGTAGTTGTTTTTTTCTCAGTCACTATGGTGTATTTCTTAAATCATAGTTAACGTTTGCACAACAAACGTTTGGTGCATTTCTCAAAACAATCCAAGCCGCCTTGGATATTTTCCCTTTTACAAATTTCACCAGTTGACCGGACCGCTGTTGGTTTAGGTCAGTCACTTTAAGAGGTATTAATTCCCCGTGGAAGTGAGACGGATTTGACTGCAGCTGTGGCTCAGGTTGGCCCCGTCGCTGTGGCTGTGGATGCAGGTCAGCAGACGTTTCATTTCTACAAACGAGGTAAGCCGTCACTGAAGTGTTTTCTTTCTTTCTCTCTCTCTCTCTCCCTCTCTCATTTATGGGGAGATGGTGGGGACATACTTTTCTGATTACTTAAAGCTGCACTACTATTTTTAAATGAATTGCATATGCATTTTAAAGACATTATGAAGGTGATGAACCCTTATATGAAGTAATGAAACCTTAGTAAATTACGGTCTAACGACAACCTAATGTAAGATTTTGGAGGGGAATTTTCATTTCAGACCAAAACAACGTCAATCAGTGCAGTTTTGAGTAAAATCATAGCGTGTAGCATAGAAATGTTTTTCTGTAGAAATTCTCCCCATACTAGCATTAGTTATATTAATTGATAATTTAATGAAAATGCCGTAAAAATAGTGTAGCGTCCACTCTTAACCTTGCACTATACGTACATACATCAGGCAGGCCCCCTGTGCTTTAGTCAGACTGCATTGACCCTTGAGATTCTTTCCTCTCTCAATTTACTTTAAAGATGAAAAATGCCTCTGAATTCTGAGCATCTCCTAACATTGTCTTTAGGTGTATACTATGACTGGGCGTGTAACCCTAAAAAACTAAACCATGCCGTCCTTGCAGTGGGTTACACCAAGAGTGCCTGGATTGTGAAAAACAGGTGGGTTTTGTCTCTTACAGCAGCTCTCAGCTGCTTACATTGATTATCACTAAATAGTCTGACTTGTTGCTGACTAGTATGTAGGGCATGCTGCACTTGCAGTTGAAATGTTAAAAGCCCTGTACAACTTCAGTTTTGAATGTATGGTCATGTCATCTGTATGGGTAGATACTTTTGCATACAGTATAACTGTTTTGTTGTTGTTGCGTCACCTCACAGTGGGTGGTAATTTGTCCACAAGTGGTTTTGTCTATTTATGTTCGTCTTGTTTGTGCCTTGGCAGCTGGGGCAAAGATTGGGGAGACCAGGGGTACATCTACATCTACAGGGGATACAACATGTGTGGCATTGCCAACATGGCCAGCTTTCCAGTTGTGTGAAGATGCATTTTGCAAAGGAGTCTCAGTGATTTTCTTGCCAGTTGAAAACATTGAGATTTAAATAAACATGTAATGTGTATATTCCCACATTGATTTGCTCTGCCTGAAGAAAAATAAATGCTTTGCACCACTTGCACATTGGTCTCATATGTATTTTTTTTTTTTATTACAGTTTTTCTCAGTCGCATTGGTGCATTTCTCAAATCATCATTAACGCTTGCACATGTGTGCATTTCGTGTGCATTTCTCAAAATTAGTGAAAACTGCACCACATAGTGTATTACCTGCAAAAATGCGTATCTTGCTCAAAATGTTTATGTCTGAAAAGCAAGTATTTATACCAGTAAAGCTGTCAGTGCTATGAAAATGACTTGTCCGTACGCCATTGTTGATGAACAAGATAGTCAGACTGATTTGTCATGTTTACTCTGTAAGTATTTTCTAATAACAATGTGCAAGGCAGCACTATTTTTTGTGTGGCAAAGCTATCTCAAAGTTACACATTATTGTCTGTGGAGGCCTGGAGGGGGTGCTTGTCAAAACGCTAGCGTTAGAGCTGGAATAGGCTGATGTTAGAGCGCACACGATGTTGGAAACCATACACAACGGTAAATTGAAACAAAACTAAAGGTAACTTTTTTGTCATTATTGGGCATTGATGTTGTAAAGATATTGCATGTGGATGTTGTACTATATGGGCTAGTTTTTAGGTGAACAATGCACGAACGAAACACGGAAACAAACAAATATTATCAACGCTTTGAATGTTTCTTTGCGCGCATGAGGGTGTCTGTAGATGGGTGTGCATTAGGGGTGTGAATCTCTCATGTAAAAGACGATACGATTCGCATCTAGATACATGGACACGATTCGATAGAAGAAAAGATACATGTTCATAAAAAACGATTCAGAGCGATGCGATTCGATGCAATTCGATGCAGTTCAAGAATGGAAAGGATTCTGAAAGATTTTTTTATCATTTTCTCAAGGTGCACATTCATTTTATATTATCAATTATCATGGTCATGGTTGTCAATTAGGCAAAAAAAAATGTGTGAATATTATTATCTAAACTGAGGTTTGTATCATACTGTATTGAAATGAAAAAAGAATAGTCTACATTTCAGTCAAACACAGCAGCCAAAAACAACATAAAAATACTTTATAGACTTTATAAGAGTTATATCTGATTGTTTTCAAGGAGCTGTAGCCTTGTTGAGGTGAGACAATACCGAAATAAAATAAAACCGTGCTTAAGACACTCTTGGCCTTTTCTCATATAGCCTACAATAATAAAATAGGCCTACATATCAATGAACTCTCTGGGCTTATTTTGTTCCAACGGTAGACCTAATATGCAGAAACCTATAATGCCACAAGTCTGGGTGAATATGAACAAAATAATTGCCTAATAATTTGTGCATTGTTTTAGCAGCAAGGGCCAAATTATTATTTAACATTAAGGAAATCCCTTCATCAAACGTAAGGCTACTCTACAGACTATCGTTGCTGTGTTTAATTTCGTGCTGGATTTTGAAACAACGACCGAGTGCGAGTTGTCACGTGCTTAAATTACAGTAGATGTATGGGTAATGAGGTCCTTTGACAACTTTGGGCAATGAATGTAGCCAAAAACGAACTGCATTACCCACAAATCCGTGCCACGTGTAGTTTCAAAACCGGAAGTGGGATGAACGCGCTGTTTGGAACATAAATGACAGTCTGAGCGAGCAGAAAAGGTTGTGAATCAATTTGTAACAAGTAAATCGATATAACGACCGGTTCATTTCAGTTTTATTCCGATACGGGGCTTCACGTATCAATGTAGCCGTATCTTACAGGTTAAAAACGGATACCGATACGTATCGGTTAATCTTTACACCCCTAGTGTGCATGGCATTTATTCCTGCAGGTGCCCCTGTGGCCATGCATGCACCCTTAAAATAGCATCTGAATAACCGCCACTGACTTTAGACTAGGATTTTCCTGGTCTGTGGCGGAATTGTTTTCTGAAACCACAAAATAGCACCAGGGAACGTTTGCACCGGAACACGCCTCCTCTTTTCGCAGGAAGAGACCTCCACCTCTTCCCCCAGGATGGAAATCGCACATTCGCATATTGACTACACTCTGTCTGCATTCCAAACGCATTGGTGAACATGACCACTGGGTGCAGAGTCAGACCAAGGGTTGCAGACATGTAAACATGCAGTTTAGCACACCTCAGATGCATAGTTTTTTCATGAATCACAAAATGTCTCACAAACATTGGTGTAAACTAGGCCTACATACAAATGAAAACACAAAACACATATGAGAGTATGGACATTATCCATTAAAGTTGTGTTTTTTTTTAACATTCTTGCATAACATTCCATTCCTCAACAATTTAAGGTTCTAAAATTCTATGTTGAATTCAATGAAGATATTCTTTAGAAAGTTAATTTTCCAACATTCCTGTACACCTTTATATTATTAAAGGAACCATATGTAAGATTGTGGCCAAAACTGGTACTGCAATCACTTTCAAATTACTCCCCCCTGACTCGAGGTTGCCAACCCGGAATGCTGAAACACTACTGACTTTGTGATTAGTAGATAGGTAGAGGGTGGCGCATCAGGCCAAAACACAACATGACATGACAAAACACAACATCAACAATCAGTTGAGGGCTGCAACTTCACTTTTTAAATGACAATATCCTGGCAGGACTACTGCTATCACTGCTACGAAGTATTTGAAATGAACATGATTTCTTAATGTCTAGTGACATATCAGGGCCATTTTATGATTAATTGAAATACATTTCTTACATATGGTTCCTTTAAGGTTTATGCAATTTTCCTTTTTAATCATAGCATCATGTTCTGATAACATGTAAAAAGCCAATGTTGACATTATTACTGTCACGCAACCCCCCCAAAAATAGGAATAGGCCTATAAGCAAGAATTTGAGGGTGCCCTCATTTTGGCCCATTTGACTTCACTTTTAGTCACAAGTGTCCTCCTTTTTAGAGTAGGTCAAAGATTCTTGATTACTGGTATGAATATATTTCTGCACATACAGTAGCCTGTCACGTCAAACGAAGAGGCGCCCCCTCAATTTTCTAGCTGGGTCGTGGTTGCAGCGCGGTTCGAGCTGCACCTCAGAAACGCATCCGGAGGCGGTGTGGCTGTTGTGATCTGTTAACATGGGCGCCAAAATGAAAATCAACACGCAGCGGAGCCATTCTGCAGATGCAATACAGGCAATGTGTCTCTCTCCCCTCCCCCCCTCCACCTCATCTTTCCACTCTCCCCCCCTCCCCCCCTCTCCCCCCCCTCTCTCTCTGTCTCTTGTGCGCTTTGTTTGAGAGCGCTGGTTGTATGAGTGCAGGAGATCAGATTTTAGGACTGAGCTATGGCAAGTCTCCATAAAAAGAGAACTATACTGTAATAGAGTATTGCCTTAAGTCAAATCAGAGTATGGACGTTATAGGCCTGCATATCACAATGATTACAACTGTTGACGGTGTGTAAAAAAAAATAACGTTGACATGAAATTTTAGGATTATGAGCCACTGGACCCCTGGGCGTAGACATGACAAGGGCCCCCCTCAGAAAGTTGATAAGTCAGCTAAGGTACGGGGGTCCGGGGGCATGCTGTACGTAAAGAAAGAAACAGTAATAGCAAATAAAAGTATAGAAGAGCAATAGTCAAAGAATAAAGACCATAATAAAAAAGAAAACATAAAACACACAAGGTAATAGTAAAAGAGCAATAGTTTAAAAATTAAATTAAAAGACATAAAAAACAACAATGGTGTAAGGTCATTTTGATTGCACTAATAGTTTCGTTAGTAAATACTTGGTCTTTAGAAATAGACTAGGCTTTTTGAGCTCGATACACACTTTTGCAGGCAAAATAATAAGGGAACTCAAGGGTCAATGCAGTCTGACCAAAGCACAGGGGGCCTGCCTGATGGACAGTAGGCCTATGTATGTTAGGCAGCGTGAGGTCAATAGTGTTGATATTTTTATAGCGTTATCATTAAATTATCATTTAATATCTATGCTAGCATGAAGAGAATTTCTACAGAAAAGCTTTTCTATGCTACATGCTATTCAGTTGTAAATTAATGCATTTTCAGGTTTCAAAACGGCACTGATTGGTCGCTTTGGTCCGAAATGAAAATTTCCACTAGTTATTATCCAAATATTGACATTAGGTTGTTACTAGGCGGGAATTTCCTTTTAAGGTAAAAACACTTTCATGTTATGACTTTAAAATGCATATGCAATTAATCTCAAAATAGTGCTGGTGCAGTTTTAAAGGGAAACTTGGCGGGATTAGCTATATTCCCCCTCTGCTGTAGAAGTTGTGCATTATGCTATTTCAAACTGTGGAAAAAGGTAATGATAAAGCGCATTTGTTTACAAGCTAGCGAAATGGTTAGCATAAGTTCAGCAAAACAATATGAATGTTACAAGGTAAGAAACACGATTTCCGCCTGGGTATGCTAAGGGGAGCAGGGAAAGAGCTCTCCGATATATTTATATTTTACTCTGCCGTTGTAAATAGCCTTTTTGTCGTGACTTGTTCCCCATGCACACAATGAAAATGCTTTTGTTGTGGAGGTGAAGAATTAACAACAGGCAAAAACTGTCTCCAAAGACCTATGGAACAAGTGTAGTGCATTTTGACCAACATGACATTAGCAATTGAAAATTGCTGAAAAAACAGCAGGAAAACAGCAGAAGTTTGTAAAAAAAAAAAATTAGTTGCATGGATGTGCTAAAGCATTGCTGTTTGTTCAAGATGGGGAGAGACTGCTTTAATGATGTGCACAAGTAAGATGATATCATTGATATGGAGTTTGAACAAGCAGTTTTGAGAATTTTAATTCTGATCTGAGAAATGCACCAAGTGACTGAGAACAACTGTAACACTAGTACTGAGGTGCAAACAGACATTCAGCATCCTGTGGGTTGCGGCCTTTGACACATTTTGGTTTATTCTGCCAGTGAAATCATCATGGGTGTGATGGGTGTGGCAGCGGTTGCAGAAATATTGTCACTTGATAAAACTGCTACAGTACATTGACCCAACATTCTTGGACTGTTCGTATGGCAACATCCTCAATATGAAAACATACACTATACAACACAGCACATCACACACTAACTCAAACAAGCAAGGACAGGGTCGGGTCAAGGCCAGCTGGAGGCACGTCAATCAGACTCAGTGCCTTGTAGTTGATATTTGAAGTAGTTCCCTCAATGCAGAAATTTATTTACAGCAAAGCTAGACCCACATACATTGTTTACCCTTCCTGGGGCGTAAGATAAGCTAACTGGCTCATTTGTTTTGTGTTTGTGACGGACCATGTGGACGAACGGTGCAGTGAGTATAGTGTAGTTCCCTTAACTTTCACTAGAGGGAGCTCACTTAGTCAGTTTGCTTATCACCGTAAACACACACTGGATAAGCAGTTTCTCTTCCTCATTATGACCGCCGTGCAGCGAAGCGCAGCAAAAAAGATGTGTTGTACTTGCAGGTATCTCTGGCTGACAGGGTCAACACAAAACTGCACAAAATTGGAGGTGTAGGATCATTCTGACACCCTCTGAATGCATGCCACGTTGAATGTGAACACACGCAAACACACACATAAAGATACATGCACACACATGCAGACACACACACACACACACACACACACACATAAACACACACACACACAGGCACAGACACACACACACAAACACAGGTATGCCACACACACATAAACACACACACACACAGACACCCACACACACACACAAGCACAGACACGCACACACACATAAACACACACATACAAGCACAGACACACACACACACAGGTATGCACACACTCACACGCATGCACCCACACACACAAGCATAAACACACATACACACACACACACACACACATAAATACACACATACACACATACGTAAGCACGCACGCACATGCACACACACCCTGATCTTTTCTGGTTTCTTTGGGTGGTAAACCCCTTGGTTTAGAATATACCGCACGTCTCCTGTCCATGGTTGCAACTCTGCTCTTTCCCCATTGCCATCTTTAAAGACGCCTTCCATGAATTTCACATAGTCATGTTTGCACTTACAGTAAGATCTCTAACCAGTTTCCTTTTGAGGTGCTTTAGTTGGACTTGTGCAAGTTTCTTATTGTCTGGGCATCTCTAGGTGTCTACAATCATTTTGATGGATACCTCCCTTTAAAATCTTCAGGAACTGGATGTCCTCCTGTCCTCCTTTCACCTGGTCAGGTATCTGCAAAGTCCAACTTAATGGCAGCAAATGGCGCCACAGAAGGGAGTTCTCTGACTGACAACCTGTAACGTGCTGATTAAAAAATAGGAGTGTTCTAACGTTAGATTAGGCATCTTGCCATAAGTTCTCTGAGTAGCTTGTTCGCCTCAATTGACAATGATAATAACAAACTTAGCAGAGAATGTGCTAGTTACAATTTCGGCGTGGTTTGTGACACTACCTGCTCGAGCACACAGCCCTACACTGACGCCCAAAAATTATCCAGATACAGGTGGGTCTCCAAAAATTAGAATATTAAAATTAGAATCCCCTAATTTAGTTCAAAAAGTGGATCTTTCATATATTCTAGATTCATTAGATATAAAGTGAAATATGACAAGCCATTTTTTTTGTTGGAATCTTGATGATTATGGCTTACAGCTCATGAAAACCAAAAATGAGTATCTCAAAATATTAAATTAAAAAAGTTACAAAATACAGAAATGTCGGTTTCCTGAGCCTTTAAACTCTTAGTCTGGTTCAGTAAACACAACCACAATCATGGGAAAGACTGCAGACTTGATAGTTTTCCAGAAGGCACTCATTGACGTAGGCACAATGTTTCCTGGAGGCAAAGTTCCCCAAGGTGGCGTAGTCAGCATCTACAAATTCTCCCCCTCCCTCATGCCTTACATGGGAAAAGAGTCTCCCTACAGAGACAGATGAGGTCTGTACATCCAAAGTTAATGTCCACACACAAGACTGTGATCGACTTGGAATGAGAATTCTGTTTTGTTCAGGCATGTTATCATTACAAATTAGATTGGTAAATGGCCTGCATTTATATAGTGTTTTCCCACTCCTCCCAGTGCTTTACAATGTCATGCCTCACATTCACCAATACACACACACACAATCATAAACTGATGGTGGAGGCTGCAAAGCAAGGGAGGAGTCATGCTCGAACCGACAGACTTCCGATCGCTGGACTTTTCATACAGAGGGTCATTATCAGTTGTAGTCTAATATTAGGATAACTGTGTTATACTATTAAATGCATGAAATGAAATGGCAATGTAACCAAAGTAAGGAAACTACTAAATTATTGAATGTATTCTTTCTTTCTAGTCAACAAAAATTTGACTTGGGTGGGCTCTGAAAGAATGGACCCCTGGACTGATGCACACTAATCTCACAGAACCTTAAGTTTTAGAACGTGATTCTTAATTAAACCTTCAACAGTTAAGGCCCATTCACACCAAAAACGATAACGATAACGATAAATAAATATCGTTCTCGTTAATATGAATGACGACGTTCACACATAAACTATAACGATAACGACATGAAGAACGATATCGTTGGGGATCACTTTCAGAGCGATTTTCACAACGATAAAATGATAATAGCCAATCAGAACCCATCGAATTTTAGCCCTCACATTTATTAACACAATGAGAGACTTTGTTTATCGTTGTTCAGTGTGAACGCTTTTATCGTTATGGTTACAGTTATCGTTATCGTTCTTGGTGTGAATGGGCCTTAAGCACAACTCTGGTCCTGAGAAGAATAAAATAAAAATATCCAGGAGGGTGTTGAAAATATTGAAAAAGACTCTAAGACCATATCAATTGGCATTATATTAAATTAGAACAATTTAATTGAAATGGACTTTTACTTGTATATCCATGAAGCAATTCCTTAATTCTCTTAGTGTTTATATTCTCTTAAATGTTTTTGAAATGCAATATGAAGTCAACAATAAATACATTTTTCAATAAACATCCATATTTTTAACAGAAATGAGAGTCCAATGTTCATTTTGAGGGGCGCACCTGTCCTACGTAAGGGTAGGCCTGCTCCAAGTCGATGCGATTGTGCACTTGAAAGGGGCTTATAAATAAAATGTATTATTATTATTATTATTATTGTTGTTGTTGTTGACGTAGTTGAAGGAGTTGGTCGTGTAGCCCCCGCCATAGCCGTTGTTTTCCGTGCCGCAGTCCAACAGGTGGCCCATGATCTCCATCAGCTGACCCTCCAGAGCAGCGCAGGAGCTAAGGGCCTAGCACGAGCCACAGGAGCCCTAAAACACAATCAGATTTTAGAGTTAAAGATAAAGCCAACTGATATGTAGCAGACGCTTTCATCCAAAACGCCACGCACTCACAACACAACTTGTGTTATAACACTGCTGTACTCTTGTGTCAGGTGGCAGAGATGAACACTCCAGAGGATCTGATGCAGTGGCCAGACTCTCTGTTCTCCTCCCTACTGGCAGCAGCCAACTGGGTCAACACGTGGTGATTGACACGGACACACACACACACACACACACTTTCTGAATTCCGCATGATCATAGACACAAAGCCAGGGGCAAAGGTCACACTCTTGTGGGCATTATGTATTTTTTACAGTCTATGGAGCCAGAGCTGTGTGTAAAGTGTATTTTTATATCTGTTTTTATAGTGATGTTTTATGGGGTTAGCGTTTATGTGTGTGTGTGTGTGTGTGTGTGTGTGTGTGTGCCCCCTGGGGATCAATAAAGTATCTATCTATCTATCTATCTATCTATCTATCTATCTATCTATCTGTTTATGTGTATGTGTGTCTGACAGTATATTACTATCATAATGTAATATGATACCTAATAATGGTAATACTACTATACTATACATACCTAAGGTTACACCCCACTAATGATCAGCGGGCAACCTGTAGAGAGAGTCACAAGTTTTAAATACCTTGGTGTCCACGTTACTGAAGACTTAACATGGACTGTTAACATGGACAGGTGGTGTTGTGTGCTTTGTTTTATAGATAATTGCTGCAGCATAGTGGAATGTCGTTTTTTTTTTTTTCTTTCCTATTATTTTGTTTTTCTAATTTGGTTTAAAAAACATGCCGCTAATGTCATACATTTCCACGTTACCCTGAGGGATGCACTGCACTGTACACACACAGTGTGACTGAAAAGACACAGGCTATAATGGTCTCTTGAGCCCTATACAGTGATTTTATAAAGGACATGTTTATAAATAATCATATATATATAGAAATTGCAGGTATATTGTCTCAACTATGCATGCAGGGGTGCTCTGAAATAAGTGTCTGCAGATTTTGCGCAGACCACAACCTTTTGCGGAGGGGACATTTAGAAATGGAAATTAGTAGTACAATAGGCTGAAGATTAATGACCTGTCCTGTAACCATTAGGCTGGTGAACACATTGTAATAACACTGCGTCCCTACCATGACGCTTGAAGAAGATCAGGTTATGCAGGGCCTTGACCCTCTTATGTTCTTGCATATACATTTGAGATCCTATGAATTTGGGTTATTTTGAATATTGTGGGTGGGTTAGGCCTACCTGGCCTACCTGTCTAGCCTACCTGTCTAGAATTCTTGAATTTCCCCTTGGGGATCAATAAAATATCTATCTATCTATCTATCTATCTATCTATCTAGACATAAGTTCCATATGAGTATGAATCCAGTATAATAATTTTTAGCTACTATTTCTATTAGCTCCTGTTAATTTGCCTTTACCACTATAAAGCAGAGAGAAAAGTATACAGTTGTAAGATGTTTGCATTATAGTAGTGTGTCCACAATTTAGAGAGACAACTCTGTACATGAGCCAAATAGCCCAGCCAACCATCGTCCCAACTAAAGAGAACATTATGATACTACAGTAACTAGCTATGCACAGAACCCAAAAGCACGGATGTTTTCCCAATATTTTTTGAATTAGCAAGTCAAAAAAGTCAAAAGAAAATCTACTAGGCCTACTATAAAACCCTTTAGCAATATATCATATATTAAGGTAATGTTTCAGATTCTTGCGAGTTTTGGCGGGGCGCCACTCTTGGAAGTTGCATGGCTGTTTTTTTTTATTGTGACATGCGATGCTCTTTTTAGACTGATTTTAGCTGCTACTTCCTCACACCATCACCTTCATGAAAAAAAGTGTGTATGTGTCATGAATGCCACTTGTTTGTATTGTATACACATCCAAATATACTGTAGTAGCAAATGGTTTTAGCTGTGCTACATACAGTACAACAGTGTTTAGGTTTTGTATTCTTCCAAAAGCAATGTTATTTTAGATTATAACAATATCATGATTACTCTTGTAATGGTGTTGATGTTTTGTTATTGTAGAATTTGAAACAGATTGGTTTGAATGGTTTGAATGTACAAATATGTATTCAAACAAAATGTATAAGAGAATCTTACTAAGAAAATAGCTTTGCTGACAAGTAACTACGATAAAACCCTGGGCAATAAATAAACTAATAAACTAAACTAAACTAAAATTAATTGTCATAGTACAGTACTGTAGATATGGTAACTTCATCGTATGACATCGTTCAGACCTCATGTTCTTGCAGCCGATAACAACAACAACAGCAACAACAATATTGGTGCCCCCCCCCCCCCAAAAAAAAAAAGAAACAAAAAAACACAAACAACTAAACAAAACAAAAGGCCAATAATTTACACTATTACTGTGCATTACTGTCTACTGAATATGTTTTTAAAGAAATGCTGCCAATTTGATGTTTAACTTGATGTTACAAGGAGCCTTCATTGTTAGGATATGGAAACATGTAATGAGTTGCTGCTAGCATGACATTTCTGTTTGCAGTTGGCCATTAAAAGTGCAGTATGAGCATGGTAGCCACCCAGCTATCTGAATGGAATAGGCTATGTTTCAATCGGCATTATGCTTAACAAACGCTAGTTAGTCTGTTATTTGCAAGTACAGACGTCATCACTTTAAATCCTACCTGTTGCCTTTCACCGTCCACTTATTTAACTGCTGTTGCATTGCATCCCTTGACATGCCATCTCCTTTTCCCTCTTTCTTTTTTATTTTTAGTCGTCAACAGCTTTTTTTTACTGTATCCATCTTTTTCCATAGACGGCAATGGACGGCACTTAGCCTATCTGCTCGCCTGCAGTCACAGCGCCCCCACTCCCTCTTCTATGTCAAAATTCTATGATGGAATCTTATGAGATAGGGCGCCTACTCTAGCCTGTTAGTCCTCTAAAATGTTATAGAACATTGAGAAAATGTTGAAATGATTTAGAAACGGACAGCAGTGGCTACATATAGAAAATACCAAATATATTATTTTATTTTTTTTACCATCGCTTTGGCGCCCCCATAGAGCTGCGCCCCTATGCGCCGCATATAGCGCATACCCACTTTTTGCGCCACTGGTTACAAGTTACACAAACACTGTAAGGTAACACTTTTTGACAAAGTGAGAACTTGCCTTGCATCAGTTGTGCAATTTTGGTCAGTTGTGTGTGTCAGCTCTTGCAATCTTTAGCATGCAAGTCTATCTGCTATAGGTATAGCCAATCATAGTGTGCCCTTTGCTGGTCTCTTTTGACCTTTGTGGCCTTCTCTGCACTAGAATAATGTTACTTTCGGTTGAGGCTGTGGATGATTTACATAATTGTAACTTTCACAATTTTTTTTTATGGTGTTCTTCATAAGGCAATATGAAATAATCTTCGCCTTTCTCCCTGTCATAGAAGATGCTTACCTCCCAAAGTAGTATAGTAAATTGGCTGCAAACACTGAAGCATTTTATAAACACACAAACACGCACACACCTATTCAAAAATCATCAAGTGGTTCCAGAGGTTTTGACCATCAACCTGTAATGTAAGTTTTGACCATCAACCTGTCTTTGATGTTGAGATAGATACAACTAGATGCACCGCAAAGCGGTACAAAATATGACCGCCACTAAGTCCTGTAAATCCTCTCCACGAAAATAAATTGCGCTTGTCAATTTGTCTCTGTCTCCTACTCCATCCCCTACTCTTGCAACTTTTGTGTATGCTTGTATGTGTGTGCCTGTGTGTGTGTGTACGTGTGTGCCTGTGTGTGCATTCGGGTGTGTGTGTGCCTGTGTGTGTGTTTGTGTCTGTGTGTGTGTGTCTGTGCATCTGGATGTGTGTTTGTGCATATGTGTATGTGTAAATCAATTTGTCTACATCTCCTATAGAGCCTGACCGATATGGGATTTTGAAGGCCGATGCTGGTGTGCGGGGTTGTATTGAGAACAATAGAATATAATGTAGTTAAATGTCGAAAGCGGAATGTGCGGCAATAACGTTGGTGCTGGTGTACGTACTGTAGCCCTTAAAGCTCTTCTGTCTTAATGGCCTTCTACGTATATTTCCATACAAGAGGGAAAGTCATGGAGAGAAGTTGAAATACACTTCTCTGTACTCTCTATACTAACATGCAAGCGGTTTGGTGTTTTGACAAAAAGTGTTTCATGAAATTGAAAACTGAGTCAAAGGCTGAGAATTAGCCTAGTGTATGGTTTTGCAAATTTGGAATGGGGTTATGGTGTTTGAGTGACATGTTTAAAAAAAAGGAAGCTGTTGAGTTGAAAGAAAACTGCACATTGTGTACTTCACAATGTGGAGGGAAAAAAGTCCTCAAATTTACATGTCTGATCTTATGTGTCCTGTTTGGTCAGTATATTATTGTATTCTTTCTTGTACTCTAAATAATCCTACTTGAACAATATTTCTAAAAAAAAATCAAGCCTACACTATATCCCAGGAAAATATGTTTTGTCAAATGTGGTTTGCTTACTGTATGATGGATGTGTTTGTGAAAAGACAACAAAATAGAGTTTTGATTAATAATTGTGTTTTGGTGTTTCATCTCGCAAAACATCTGACGGATTCTGCTACTTGGGTATGGTGTTGTGTTAACTGTGTGTAGTATTTTGAAAAAAAAAACTGTCTCTATTTTCAAAATTGTGCATATGCAATTGAAAAGCTGAAATGTGTGCTCATACATTGTATGCAATTGAAAAGCTGAAATGTGTACTCATACATTGCTACAGCAATTGACAGTCAGCGCCACTTCATGTGATGGCTCTCATGAGATACGCATCTCTGGTTTGCTAATGTATGAAGCAATCTCACACCTTTACAAATACACACACACACACAAAATCTTGCATCAGTTCGGTAGGCTGCATGTTTCCCATTACTGAAAAATGTCCATTATATGTAATGAAATAGACCTATATTTCTTTGGTTGTTGTGGGGGCTGGCGGGTGACTGTGATTTTTTCAAGCAAGAGTTGTTCCTGGACCAACATTCTAAAGACAATGTTGTCACATTGTCATGTTTGTCCAGGACCATCATTACAATGTTGGTCCAGGACCCACATTGTCATGTTTGTCCAGGACTGTCATTACAATGTTGGTCTAGGACCCACATTGTCATGTTTGTCCAGGACCATCACTACAATGTTGTTCCAGGACCGTCTTTACAATGTTGGTCCAGGACCCTCATTGCCATGTTTGTCCAGGATCGTCATTACAGTATTGGTCCAGGACCGGCTTTACAATGTTGTCTTTACAATGTTGGTACAGGACCGTCTTTAAAATGTTGGTCCAGGACCGGCTTTACAATGTTGGTCCAGCACCGTCTTTACAATGTTAATCCTGGAACAACATCGCCACCCTGGACCAACACGGTGATGTCACTCCTGGAAAATGTACAACAAACAAAAGTGACTGCTTTAGCCTATTACCAAGAAGGGACCCAATAGTTGAAATAGCTTTGAAGCTAATTAAGCAATCTTGTTGCCATGGTAATTTGTGCTAATGTTAGCTGCTAGGCTAGATAAAATACAAAAAAATTGCTTGCTAATAGGCAATACAAATCTGCAAGTTGTTGTTGTTGTTTTTTTTTTCTTGCTACAATTCTGAGAAACTTGCCATGTTTAAACCTTTATACAATAAGCTGCATAATATTTTTGTCTGCTTTGTTTATTCCAGGTCCATTATAGGGAAGTTTTTCCAGGTCCATCACAGTGAAGCTAGTCCTGGTCCAGACCCATCATTTGGAAGTTGGTTCAGGTCCATCACAGTGAAGCTGGTCCAGGTCCATCACAGGGAAGCTGGCCCAGGTCCATCATAAGAATGGACCTGCAGTCTGCACACACTCTGCTCAGGTCTGGACCCAAATGAATGGTCAACAGCCTTGGCAGCAACGTCTGCTACACACGAGATACATCACTGTTTCAATTTAATTTTCTTCTCATTAATCTGTTTATACTATAATTTAAAGGGGTGGGACATGAAACAGCAGTTCAAGTAGGGGATTGACTTTTGCCATGTTAAGCTATGGAGACTGACGGAGTGTCGGTCGGTAAGAGCACTTATTTGGAAAAATATATTGAATTATATTTTAAGTGTCAAATTATTATATTGAAAAATTGTCATATTTGTCAAAATATATTTTGTCAAGATATATGTTTTTTGTATATATTTTATTTTCTATTTTCAGAGACTATGATAACAGACTGCCCACCTGCACCAACACCGCAACATTTCCAGATGGAAATTATCCATGTGGACACTGTACACAGGGCAAGTTCACACACAAATGTCACTCCTTCATTCACCCTATAACAGGAAAAGAACTATGGGTTAAAGGAAAAATCACATGCAGCACTACTAATTAGGTATATTTGATCAAATGTCCCTGTGGGAAAGCATATGTAGGAAAAACATGCAGGGCTCTGAAGACAAGGATGTGAACACAGAAGCAACATCAGAAACAATGATGATAAGAGTCTCCTGGCTGTTCATTTTAACAAACACCCACTCTCAGCTCTGAGGTTCTCTTTTAAAAAGAGAGGCTTTTTACATCTACCACCAGTGAACTTTGGCCCCAAGAGGGCTCAATGAAGATTTCATAATCAGGCCTTTTCTGTAATATGAACTTGTAATATGGACTGTGAACAGAAAGTCTAGTGAATGAACTCTATATTTTTTTCAAATCTGCATTTGTATACACTAGAGATCTGTTTTGGTCTCATATAAAGTTCTACTAATGTTTCTTATAATGTTTTTTCTAATGTTCTTATGCATTTGTCTGGCATTAATCACGCCACAAGCTGTCCTGCCATACTGTACCTGTAAGGGTTAATGTGTCACTGAGCTGGCTCAGCTGGCACCTATAGGCCAGGTGATTTAGACCATGTGCAATGCCTGTGTTTGCAGTTAATTTGAGGAAGACCAATCAAGGTCATAGTGTAATTCTTGCCAAACTATGATAAAATACCAAGGAATGTGTGGACTTTTCCCTAAAAACTTTTGCTTGCTTTTGTCATGCATCTGGGATTGTGCACAAAGTCTCTTTACAAGTTGCTAGAGAATGGAGCCATACACTTTTCTAAGAGATTTATCTGAATTTACCTGTATAGGTGTCACCAAGCCAGATATAATTATTTTACAATCTCAGAGAATCATGTTTATTGGTTGCAAAAGAGTTTGGGTACATTGTCATTGTCTGGAATGACTTTGGCAACATAGAATAACATTCACAATTTATTGTAACAATGTTTCACAAAAGAACAGTTATCGCTATAAAGTCAGGGACATCAGTATAACTTTACCCAATATAGCCTTTAACTTTTTGAGTAATCTTTAAACCGTTGTACAGTTAAGTCACATTTCCTATTTGGAAACAGTGGCTGGTCTTGCATACATTAGTTGGGGACTTGCTGTCTGCAGATTTAGAAACGGATATAGGCCTACTATGGTTTGTTTATGAGGCACTTTGAAGCTTGCCTAATGTCCACCAAAGGGGGAAATGAGTGGACACAGTGTGAGCCACATGACAGTGTTGATGAACAAGTCAACAGCAGATTGTTATGGCTTAAGCTGTATGTTTCATTCATCCCGACAGAGGACCGAATATTTTAAAATTAAATAAAGGAAAACCGAATATTGATCCTTCATTTAAATTTCCAGGATCATTCCAAGTCAAGCAGCATGCATGTCTTGCCGCAAAAATCTGCGTTGTGTGAAGGACAAACCACATAACGTTAACAACTCTTTGCCGTCATTGTGAAGCGTGTAGCCCACCTCTCGGTTATGGAATGGAAATATCATGCATATCGATGATTCTGCCATTTTTATAGATGTAACAGTATGTGTTTCCATTAATATAATGTTCCCCATACACAAATAAATATTTAAAATATATTTTCACAATATATTTTGAAATATATGTAAATATTCAAAATTGACAGGAAAAAAAAACATTTTGACACTTAAAATATATTTCAAGTGTCCTTAACGACCCAAACTCCATCAGTCTCCATAGCTTAACATGGTAAAAGTCAATCCCCTACTAAACATCATTCTTAAACTGCTGTTCCATGTCCCACCCCCTTAAATTATAGTATAAACAAATTAATGAGGAGAAAATTAAACTGAAATAGTGATGTGTCGCTTGTGTAGCAGACATTGCTGCCATTGCACAAGGCTCTTGACCATGCATTTGGGTCCAGACCAGAGCAGAGTGTGTGCAGACTGGTATTTCTTATGATGGACCTGGGCCAGCTTCCCTGTGATGGACCTGGACCAACTTTCTTATGATGGGCCTGGACCAACTTCACTGTGATGGACCTGGACCAACTTCCTTGTGATGAACCTTGACCAACTTCCCTGAGATGCTAAGCGGCGCTATAGAGACAGAGTTGAAGCTGATTTCTTGGAGGGTGATCCAGCACGAGTGTGGAAAGGACTCCGAACCATCACTGGCTTTGGCACAACGGCATATCATCCGTTGGCATGACGTTGTTTACTGACGTTGTGCCAACTTCATTTTGTCCGGTGGGGTAACGTTGTTTTGACGTTGGCACGGAGAAAATCGTCGTGCGTCACAATAGGCCTACAAAAATCCATTTATTGCAAAACGTTGCAATTATAACCAATTGCCTTATAACCAATTGCCAACATTTTGTTTTTAGCAAGCGTACTTAAACGGCACCGACAATCAAAAAATCCAGTGGAAACTAGATGGCAGAAGTGTGTAGGCCAATCTGCCCAGCAGCTTTTTCTACTTTGTCACCTACAGAGTTTGACAGGTACGATCTTTCAAAACGCCATGTTATTTCTCATAGACATTTGACAACCGAAGGTTGGATGGATACGGAAGTTAGGAGGCGGGACTTAAGGCCCATTCACACCAAGAACGATAACGATATAACTATAACTATAACCATAACGATAAAAGCGTTCACACTGAACAACGATAAACAAAGTCTCTCATTGTGTTAATAAATGTGAGGGCTAAAATTCGATGGGTTCTGATTGGCTATTAGCATTTTATCGTTGTGAAAATCGCTCTGAAAGTGATCCCCGACGATATCGTTCTTCATGTCGTTATCGTTATAGTTTATGTGTGAACGTCGTCATTCATATTAACGAGAACGATATTTATTTATAGTTATCGTTATCGTTTTTGGTGTGAATGGGCCTTTATTCTGGAGAGGTCTATTTGTAGAACTTCCACTCCGGTTTCTGAACTGGCTGTAGTTCCTCCTCTGGCAACCAAACTCGGTACAATGGGGTTTAATAGGGAGTGATAAGGCTCTCTGTAGACGGGCTCTGACTGTACGTTTAACTGTAGTGTTGGCTGCAAAAGCAGACGGGACCAAATTGAGACCTTACTTGATCTTCAAAGGTGAAATCAATGAAAAATATCAGTGGGGTGGTGGTAGCCACGTCCAAAAATGGATGGATGAACGAGGAGCTGACTGCAGACTGGCTTCAGAGAGTGGTGCGAAAGCTCAACTTCGCCCCTCGTCCCCCATCCTGGGATTCATCTCTGTCATATCAGCGCAGCGACCAAAGCTGAGCTCAAAAGGGGCTACGACATAACCATGGCTGTGTTACTGGGTGGCTTTACAAAGTAGCCTATTGGCGTTGTATGGTGGAGAGCGAGGAGGAGGATGAGGAGTTAACCAATGGACTTGTACTTGAGGATGGCGGTGATGATGATAGCGATAAGTAGAGTCATTTTTAGGGTTCCGTAAAATACGGAATCGTCCCGTAATTAAAAGGAAAAATATGTGTTCCGTATTGAACTGATACGGTACTGGTACTGATACGAGTACTTTTACAGAACTTGTTCCTAATTCATTATTATTATATTTATACATATAATAATAATAAATACATTTATATACATATTATTATTATTATTATTATTATTATTATTATTATTATTATTATTATTATTATACATTCTGATCATGTCTGGTGGAATGGCTCCTTCATAGGTCTTGTCTGGCCTGTGAAGGGTCGGTGCTTTCCCTTCTGAGCCATACAGTACGTGGTCTACTTTCCTTTTCCTTGGCCATATTGTCATTTACATTTCCTGTTGATTCACACCTGTAACTCTTCTGCTTTAAGATTTAGTCTGTTTTTAACTCCCCTACTTTAACATTTAGTCTGTTTCCCCATTCTTCACCCCCTGTCTGACAGTTCAGCTTAAAATAAATGTCACACCTTTCCATACCTATTAATAAATGCAGTAGTCCTGAGACTTATAAAACTTATAGAAATATATACATGTGTTATTGAAACATAGAAAAACACCACAAATGGAGTATATTATGCGTTCATTTTAGTAAATAGTGCTTCATTTTAGTGCGTTCATTTGACAGAATTTAGTAAACGGGCCCACAATTTTGTAAAATGTTGCATGATTTAGTAAAACAATACATCATACATCATTTTTTGATATACGTCTTGCAATACACACACACACCACATAACTTATATCAATAAGCGATTCCATAAATATTCACCGCCTCTTAAAGTGTAGTGCGCACTAATTGTTTTGAGAAATGCACCAAACGTTTGTTGTGCAAACGTTAACTATGATTTAAGAAATACACCATAGTGACTGAGAAAAAAACAACTACATACAGTATGAGACTAATGTGCAAGTGGCACAAAGCATTTATTATTCTTCAGGCAGAGCAAATCAATGTGGGAATACACACATCACATGTTTATTTAAATTTCAATGTTTTCAACTGGCAAGAAAATCACTGAGACTCCTTTGCAAAATGCATCTTCACACAACTGGAAAGCTGGCCATGTTGGCAATGCCACACATGTTGTATCCCCTGTAGATGTAGATGTACCCCTGGTCTCCCCAATCTTTGCCCCAGCTGCCAAGGCACAAACAAGATGAACATGTAACTAGAAAATGTAATTTTGAGGAAATTACCAGTGCATGAAAATATAAACATACTGTATATTAACATAAAATGCAAAACAAACTTTTATTTGGAAACAGTTGAAGTTAACTTGATTTGCACCTGTATCAACTTCCAGCTGCTCACTACTAGGGCCCATCAAAGGGCCAGTTAAACTGATAACACCTGTATCAACTGCTTTCTGCTTAACTAGGCCAACTCTCTCTGTGTCTCTCCATTCTACTAGGATATAAGGCACATTCCATCCAACTTTCTATCCATTCATCCTCTTCAAACCATTCACTCATCCACCCATTAAACAATCTGCCTATCAACATCCATTCAACTTTCTGTCTATCAACATCCATTACACTATCTAAATTCAACTTTTAAACTATATACTCTGTTTCAGGCTTGAAGCATACACTCTGGCTCTATTAAGACTACAGATTCTGTTCCTATTTTCTCTGCCCACAACTGTTTCAAAATAAATGTCCTCACTACAATAATTCACTATTAAATAATTTAACTATTTAAACTACAACTATTTAACTGTTTAGACATTTCAACTGTCAGTTGTTATCAACTATGACTCCTGCCAACTGTTTCCAAATAAAAGTTTGTTTTGCATTTTATGTTAATATACAGTATGTTTATATTTTCATGCACTGGTAATTTCCTCGAAATTACATTTTCTAGTTTTTTTATTAATATCTCAAAAAGTATAAAGTTTACAAAAGTGAAAAATACATTCCTCAAGTCTCCTTTTCAAGACCTACGTTACAAAGTTTGAACAAAGTTTCTACGTTAAACGGTTGAAGCTGAATTAGACGCAGAAATTTGGTGGGAAGAATAATAATAACTAGAAATGCAATTCCAAGGAATTACCAGTGCATGAAAATGCTAAAGTTGTGATGTAAAATATCATGTATAGTTAAAATAGATAATACAGAGATGGTTACTACGGTGATGCTAGGATAGACATGGTGGCTGCATAGCTTAATAAAAGTTGATAGTTTAAAAGTAGACTGTTTAAAAGCTGAATGTAGATAGTTTAAAAGTTGTTGATAGCCAGTAGATAGTTTAAAAGTTGTTGATAGACAGCTAGTTTAATAGATAGTTTAAAAGTAGACCGTTTAAAAGTTGAAGGTAAATAGTTTAAAAGTTGTTGACAGACTGGAAGTTTAATGAATGTTAATATTCAAATAGTTTAATGGCTGTGTATAGGTAGATATTTGACGATAATTGAAAGTTGGAATGGCTCTATAGTTTGCTAGCAGTTATGCTAAGATTTTTAACTATGCTAACCATGCTACTTAGCTAATGTTTTATAGCAGTGCTAGCAATTAACAAGTAACAGTTACAATGGCTGAACAGTTAAAAAGTTCAGTAGTTTAAAGGGTTAAATTGTTTAACAGTGAAATGTTGTAGTGAGGACTTTATTTTGAAACAGTTTTTGGCAGAGGAAGCAGTTGAACAGGATGTGTAGTCTTAATAGGGCCAGTTTGTATGCTTAAAGCCTGAGACTGGCAGTTGATCCAGGTGGCCTGAACACCTGCCATAGGATTCTAATTGCTTAACGGCCGTATTATGATGTCACAATCGGCAATGTTAAGTCTATGGGGATTTTTAAAAAGTTTTTAAAACTTAGCAGCTTGGTCCGTTTGAATACCTACGTTACAAAGTTTGAATGAAGTTTCTAAGTTAAACTGTTTAAGAGAAATAGCGTACGGAAAAAGTGGTAAGCGGAATAATAAGAAGAAGAAAAAGTTGTTGTTGTTGCCTAGGAAGAACAGTACAGTGCATTTTCATGCACTGTAATAATAATAAGAAGACTTCGGATAACAGAACAGTGCATTTTCATGCACTGTAATAATAATAATAAGAAGAAGAAGACTTCGGATAACAGAACAGTGCCTTTTCATGCACTGTAAATAGACAAAACCACTTGTGGATAAATAACCACCCACTGTGAGGTGACACAACAACAACAACAACATGCAAAAGCATCTATCCATACAGACAACATGGCCATACATTCCAAACTGACTTTGTACAGAGCTTATAACATTTCAATTGCAAGTGCAGCATGCCCTACATACTAGTCAGCAACAAGTCAGGCTATTTAGTGTTATTCAATGTAAGCCGCTCAGAGCTGCTGTAAGAGCCAAAACCCACCTGTTTTTCACAATCCAGGCATTCTGGGTGTAACCCACTGCAAGGATGGCATGGTTTAGTGCTCTAGGGTTACACGCCGGGTCATAGTATACACCTGAAGACAATGTTAGGAGATGCTCAGAATTCAGAGGCATTTTTCATCTTTAAAGTAAATTGAAAGAGGAAAGAATCTCAATGCAGTCTGACCAAAGCAAAAGGGGCCTGTCTGATGTATGTACGTATAGCGCAAGGTTAAGAGTGGACGCTACACTATTTTTATAGCGTTATCATTAAATGATCAATTAATATCTATGCTAGTATGGGGAGAATTTCTACAGAAAAACATATCTATGCTACACATGCTATGTACACTCTATTCAGTTGTAAATTAATGCATTTTCAGGTTTTACTCAAAACTGCACTGATTTACGTTGTTTTGGTCCGAAATTAATATTTCCCCTAGTTATCATCCAAAATCTTACATTAGGTTGTTGTTAGACGGGAATTTACTTTTAAGGTAAAAACACTTTCATATTATGCCTTTAAAATGCATACAGTATGCAATTAATTTCAAAATAGTGGTGCAGTTCTAAGTAATCAGAAAAGTATGTCACAAAAAGAGGGAGAGAGAGAGAGAGAAAGAAAGAAAACACTTCAGTGATGGCTTACCTCGTTTGTAGAAATGAAACGTCTGCTGACCTGCATCCACAGCCACAGCGACGGGGCCAACCTGAGCCACGGCTGCAGCCAAATCCGTCTCACTTCCACGAATTTCCTTAAAGCCTGTGCATTCGAAAGCCTTCATGCTATTACTGTAAGCACATCTCTCATCCTGGGGGATATTGATATATTGGCATACAATTGATAAGTCTCAACACATATCATAATGTAATTATGTTTTGCAACCATTTTTGATATTTTTCCATTACATTACGAGAACGATGAGAAGCCTACCCGGCCTGTGTAGGGATATGCATTCTCAGAGGCTATGCCATTCCTGCGGGCGTAGTCGAATGCGTAGACCATCCAGCCGCCATTGCAGCCTGTGTCCTGGCCCACGCAGTCCACCAGGTTCTGGGGACTCAGATCCACCAGGTTCTTCCCTTTCATCTTCAGCTGGCCCTCCAGAGCTCCAGCAGCACTAAAGGCCCAGCAGGAGCCACAGGAGCCCTGGGGACACAAAGGGGAAACAATAACAAAGAAGCTCTGAATGATGCAGTTTCTAATATGAAGTATAAAGCTTCTGTCAGTCTTGCTCCTTTGTTGACTGTGGTGTGTAACTCTTCTTCACATCGTCTGGACAGGATGCAGTCAATTAACCACTATAACTATTTATATTTGTAACCAAGCATACAGAGTGAAAAATAATAGGCTACATGTCGCAATGCCTCCTACCTGTTGCCTGACAGGTGTTACACGGCCATTTTTACGGTGGTCAATGGAGGTGGGCACAGGTCCAGACTCAGGAACAAAGGTGTTATTGCTCTCTGCTTGCATGTCAGGTCTGAAGCCCATCATCTTCTCCACAACCTCTTCTCTCGTCTAAGGAGTTGATGCAGTGGAGAGTTAGAAATGGACACTGGGTGTACATGTTGGACTTGCTGTTGATTGATGTACCTAAATCTCTTACCATGTCCCCCAGGTGGTTCATGCCCAGCTCGTAGGAGTGGATCCCCAGCTCATACTCCTGGTTGTGCGCCTCAATCAGCTGCATGTTCTTCTCCCAGATGGACCTGCGGATTGCCTCCTCACCCTGCAGCACACACAGACAAACGCAGACAGACAGACAGCCTGAGATAGTGACAGTGAAGGATATTGGTGTCCGTTAAGATCCACCTTTTGCCAATGGCTAGACTGGGAAAATGGCAAAATGTTCTCTGTGGCCCAAAGTGGATTCTGCTGACACCACTTTTTTACTTTTAACTGAGACATGGTTAGATCAAGCAAACAATGCTGCTACTCTCATCGTATCAGCTCCCCCAAACTTCAGTTTCTTGAGTGCTACCAGAGCAAATAAAAGAGGTGGGGGGATAGCCACAATTTTCAAGACGTCTTTTCAGTGCAATCAGTCGTCATTCGGTGACTTTACTTCATTTGAATATCTGTGTGCATGCATTAAGTCTTCTCCTCAGATTTTATTACTGACAATTTACAGGCCTCCAAAACATTCAGCTAAAGTTTTTCTTGAAGAGCTAGGTGAACTGCTATCAGTTGTTTGCATAGAGTTTGACTGTCTTATTATATCAGGGGATCTAAACTTGCATGTGGATAATCCTGAAAACAATTATGCCAAGGAATTCATTGCACTAATCGATACTTTCTCCCTAACACAGCATGTACAGGGGCCAACACACTCTCTCGGCCATACCCTCGACCTTGTTATCACAAAGGGTCTCGATGTCTCTACAGCTGTTAAAGACCTGGCCTTATCTGATCATTTCTGCGTGTTCTTTGATGTGTCTATGTCCCCACACACTCAAAACACAGCTATGATGGTAAAAAGGAGAATCATAAATGATCAGACAAGTGCTCTCTTTGAGCAAGCACTTTCACTAAAGTCAAGTCAACTGTCAGACTCTGAAGACTTATTTGATCACTTTAATGCAAAAATGGCAAACATTATGGATGACATTGCTCCATTACAATTCAAGAAAGTTAAGGACAAACAGAAAGCACCATGGAGGCAAAATCCAGCAGTTAAACTTCTAAAAAGAGAGTGTAGGAAGACTGAAAGAAAATGGCGTAAATACAAACTTCAGATCCACTATGAAATCCATAAAGAGATGCTCCGCACATATAACTCTGAAATATGCAAAGCAAGACAGTCTTTCTTTTCTAACATTATCAATAGAAGTTCAAATAACACTCGTATTCTATTTTCAACTGTTGATAAGTTAACAAATCCCCCCTCACAATTAGCGCCTGAACTTCTCTCAACTAATAAATGCAATGAGTTTTCATCTTTTTTTAAAGGTAAAATTGACAAAATCAGACTCAACATATCTGCTCAATTACAAATTCAACAACCTGAACTTCCAGCAACAAACAGAGGGAAACTAAACTTGATGTCAGAGTTCAGCTTGATAGACTACGAAAACACTTGAAAAAACGGTACAGAATCTCAGCCCTTCCACATGTGTCTTAGACACACTATGCCTACCAATTTCTTCAAAACTGTTTTTCACCTCATAGCGGCGGATGTCCTTCAAATTGTAAATGTATCACTGCTGTCTGGCACTTTTCCTAAGTCACTGAAAACAGCTGTTGTAAAGCCACTTCTCAAGAAGAATAACCTGTATGCCTCCATGCTAAACAATTACAGGCCCATATCCAATCTACCTTTTATTGGCAAAATGATTGAAAAAGTAGTCTTTAATCAATTAACCACCTTCCTAACATCAAATGGGTATTTTGATTACTTTCAGTCTGGTTTTCGGGCAAATCACAGCACTGAAACAGCTCTCATTAAAGTTTCCAATGACATACGCCTCAACACAGATTCAGGTAAAACATCAGTCCTAGTGCTACTGGACCTTAGTGCAGCATTTGACACTGTTGATCACAATATTTTACCATACAAACTAGAACACTGGGTTGGATTTACAGGCATAGTTATCAGCTGGCTAAAATCATATCTACAAGAAAGGAGCTTCTTTGTTGCCATCGGAAACTGTACCTCAACACCAACATCCTTGACCTGTGGTGTTCCCCAGGGGTCGATCTTGAGGCCACTATTATTCAACCTCTATATGCTCCCACTTGGACAAATCATTCAAAATAATTTGATTTCATATCATAGCTATGCAGATGACACACAAATTTACTTAGCTCTATTACCAAACAACTATGGTCCTCTTGAATCTATGTGTCAGTGTATAGAACAAATCAACACCTGGATGTCTCAAAATTTTCTTCAGCTGAACAAAGAAAAAACTGAAGTAATTATGTTTGGTAAAAATGAGGAAAGACTTAGGGTTGCCACTCTCCTTGACACAAAAGGGTTGAAGGCAAAGGATACTGTTAAAAATCTTGGTGTATTAATTGACAGTGATCTAAATTTCAACAGCCACATGAAAGCGATAACTAACTAAATCAGCTTTTTACCACCTCAAAAATATTGTCAGAGGGCTGATGTCAAAACATGACTTAGAAAAACTCATTCATGCATTTATCTCCAGCAGGGTTGATTACTGCAATGGACTGTTCACAGGCCTTCCTAAAAAGACTATTAAACAGCTTCAGGTGATACAAAATGCAGCAGCTAGGACTCTAACAAAAACTAAAAGAACTGACCACATTACTCCAATTCTTAAGTCCTTGCACTGGCTTCCAGTAAGTCACAGAATTGACTTTAAAGCACTATTGCTTGTTTATAAATCAGTAAATGGAGCAGGACCTAAATACTTGTCAGACATGCTTCAGCAGTACACACCTTCTCGTCCTCTCAGGTCCCAGGTGAAAAATCTGCTAGTAAAACCTACAGTTAGAACTAAACATGATGAAGCAGCTGTGGAACCAACTTTCAGATGACATTAAAAAGGCCCCAACTGTAGCCAGTTTTAAATCTAGACTTAAGACCAAACTGTTCTCAGACGCTTTCTGCTAACTGTGCCGAGTTACAAATTCTGAATCTGCCTCGATAATTATTCTACTTTGTCTTTTATTACTTTTTTTTACTACTTTTGCCTTTGTTTTTGCTTACTAATTATTCTTTATTTTTAAATGATTTTACCTTGTGTTTTATGTTTTCTTTTTATTATGATCTTTACCTTTTAACTATTCTTTGACTATATTGCCCTTCTATGCTTTTATTTGTTATTATTGTTTGGTTTTGTTTATGTAAAGCACATTGAATGACCTCTGTGTATGAAATGTGCTATATAAATAAACTTGACTTGACCACGGTTAATGCAGAAGTTTGACAATATAAGAGTGTTTTGTTATTCTACCTTTTCCATAAAATGTATGAGAAACATCAAATGTATTATTTTGAATAATACACAGAATATAAACATCTCAAATCCAAAATAGACACAGATTTCAAACGTACCAAAATGAAGTACTCCCTCTGGTGGGTGGATTTCCAGTCCTCCCATGCTGTATCCAGAGCTGGGTTGTGTGTGGCGTGGACCAAAACGGATCCAACCACCAACAGCACACTTCCACAAAGGATCATTCTGGGCGACACTGAAGCAATATGTAAGTAAAAGCAGTTAAAATGTAGTTTGGCTTGTGTTGCTGTCAAATATAGAATTGCAGGTTAACATTATACTCTAGATACTTAGTTGATTCATCTGTTTTTGTGGTTGACGTACCTTTTAGGTTCTGATGAGTGATGACAGTGGAGGGACTCTTCAGACACTCCTGTCTCATCATCAGATCACAGAACATCACTTTATAAAGCCTTGATAAGGGGAACTTTGCTGGGTTTATTTCTGTGTGTAGCAACAGTCTGCTTCCAGGAATGATTATGCATAAACATCATTTGGGATGTGGTTTGTGTTTCTTAACTCCAGAAATGTGTTGAAAGCGTCAAACTATCAGCTGAGATAATGTGGCAACGAGGCCATGCAAAAACAGTTTTTCTCAGGTGAATTATTAGTCTTTCTCAAAAGCAAGTATTTATACCACATTCAGTGCAATCAAAACTACATGTCCTTACGCCTTTGTTTATGATCAAGAGAGTCAAACTACTTTGTCATGTTGTCAATATGACAGTTTACTCTGTAAGTATTTTCTAATGAACAATCCCAGGTAAAAAAAGTAGTATACTTTAGTGTGTTAGAAATATGATTAAAGTATATGAAGTATAAAACAAGTATGCTTACACTTTTTGTACTTTATGTAAAGTATGTTTAATGTGTACTTTTAGAAAGTATACTTCAAAGTAGATGTTATTAAGTTCAACTTCAGTGTACTAAAAGTAAATATACTAATTCTGCAATATTCAAAGTGTTTTTGTAATGTACTTTTAAAAAGTGTACTTTGTTGTTATTGTATTTTAAATGGTAAAGAAGTTTATTTTGGTTAAGTGTATTAAATTGGTAATATTTAGAGTTGTAATATAGTGTACTTATGGAAAGTATATTTTGGTAAAAGATTGTTTGTATAGTTTCATCTAACTTTTAATAAAATACTAATGTGTGTAGCCTATAGGCCTGATATGTCAGCCACATGGATGGCAATGTGCAATAACCTAGCCTACAGAGAGACACACAGATCAATTTTGGTCATCAAATAATATTTTTTTCTTTTGTTAATTTTGTGTCTTAGTAAGTAGTTTGTGATGTAGTAAAGGTTGTGAGAGGATGAATGTGGCATGTTGTTAAATTTATAGGCAACACTGAGTGGCAGTCCAGTTGACCAATCACGATGGCTGTTTGAATTTGAAATGGAGTGGGCGGGTCTGTGCACCTTTCGAGCAAAACGTGGTGTGAGCAAACATTAACGTTATTTTATACAGTCTATGCGCTTGTAACTTTATTTGCAAGACAGATGGACTGTATCGGAACTCCCCCTATTACCGTCGGTCCCGTATTTCCACCGTCTTGCTTGTATGTGTCACTTAATATCCATTTCTATACAAACCAAGACAGCGGATTCCTACAGAAACGCAACCACTCACACCATAGGTGTATCTAAATTAGCTATGTACCAAAAATTACATTTTACCGTGACTCAAAGAGCTGTAAACAGTGTTGTAAGGCTGCGTGTACACAACCGCTTGGAGCTCCAGTGGAATTTTAATTTCATGAGGAGAATTCTCGGTCTCGGTTGAAACGGTGTAAATAGGCGACCCATCAGGCCAGCACTATAACTCCGAGCGTGGTAAACAAAATCGGATATTTCAGGCAGTAAATGCTCCCGTTAAGAACCAAACTAGATTTTGTTCAAATCTACACACCTATGGCTACTGAAAAATGTAAGGTTAATTTAATAAATGTTATTTTGAAGTGTTAAAAAACATCGTTGTTTTAGAATTTCTGAACAAAAGTGGTGATAATTGGGGGTGTTACGATAGAGACCAGAAAATGCATACGTTTACGGTCTGTATAAGGTTTCAGGTTTGTCAAAATTAAAGATACTAACGTTATAGATTCTAGTCATGCCAGAGACGTTAGTCCTAGAGCCAGAAGGACTCGTCATATGAGATGACAAGGGTTGAAGCCAGTTGGATCTAAAGTGCCAAGTTGTTCGTTATCAGGTGAGTCCCAAAGCATATTGTTAAATGATTCTGATGTAGCTCGATAGTCATTTGGAGATGTGAAATTGGTGGCTTAGCAATCTTTCAAGAGTTTGTTAGGCAAACTATGATGGGGGAAAAAGTGTGTTCTTTAATAAGCAACGTTCACCAATGTTCTTTGCCTAAAGCCTAAAGTTCACCAATGTTCTTTAATATTATGTGTGGTGAACTATGGAAAGGAGGATGGTGCTAGTCAAAATCCCCCAAAGTGTCACACTTAACATTAATTAGACATGGTAATGACATTGTACCTGTTTTTTCCCCTTTAATCGTGGAGACATCTTTTAAAATGAGTCTACAGGACAAATTACATGCATTTTATGAAGTAGCCTAGAACGTTTTTTTCCACCATTGATATTAGAGGGGGAATTAACCCTTAAAGGTGTAGGTTTTTGAACGTTCTAAGTTCCGCAACAATTGAAGGTTCTAAAATTCTATGTTGAATTCAATGAACCCAGATATTCTTTAGAACGCTCATTTCTCAACTTTCCCGTCGTACTCCTTTAACCCTTAAAGATGAACTGAACTGAAATAATCAACATTGATAATGTGTTGATTATGACAATTAAAAATAAATGACACTAAAAAATGTAATTACAAAAATAAATACGTAGCCTTTTTTAAGCAACACCAAAATTGCGTTTGTTAGTATTAGAACGCTGCCCGTTTCAATGACGTCACTGGCATGGTAGGACCTGAGAAGTTCTATAGGCAACAGCTGCAGCATATTATGTATACACGAAAATTAGTCATTTTAATGGCATGGGTTACACATTTGAGCCTGTGAGGGACAAGCCTGTAGTGTCTTGACTACCACTAGATGGGGGACGATCGGTTTCAGGCTCCAGCTCAACCTTCAGTAGGATCATTTGGGTGAAAATGACTGTGTGGGCGCTGCCGGAGCATGGACACTGGAATCTATCTGTTTCAAAGCAGTGGCGAAACGTAGGGAAAATGTTCGAGGAAGCTAAAGTGACGGGGAAAATATGTTTATTTATGTATATGTTTATTTTGGGGCGTATACATTTTGTGCAATGTACAACATAGACACATTTTGTGCGGCACAACATAGGCTACTGTAGGCCTAGCCTACAGGTCATGTAGAAAACTGGACGAGGGGCGCTTGAGACAGCAACACGCACGCTGTCTCTCTGTCTCCCTCCATCTCTCACACACACACATTGCCTACTGTGCATCCTCCACACAACTGCATACTCACTCACCACCACTACATTAGGCCTATGCGAAGCTACGGTGCATACAAATAAGCTATACACGCATTGTCACGGCAATGTAAGCTAACGCAGTCTGGACTACTGGCACTCGTAACAGCAACTCACACGGGCTCTCTCTCCCTCCCTTGAAACTGTTAAAAAACTTCGTCACCCCAAGTTGACCCCAGATACACGGAGGATACACGAGTTTGCCGTTTATTTTAGGCTAACGTTAGTGGAACGTTTGCAGATTTTTACCTTGTGGATGTTGATATTGCACGAGTCTCTTGGATAACAGCACTGCGAGTTAAACTCCCTCGCATCAACAATCTGCCCTGAGACGGTGAACAACTGGCTTCAGGGTGAGTAGAAAGGGACATTGGATTCTGTTTACAGACCCGCTGTGATTTAGTTACCAGCTAGTAAATGCATTATTATCGATCTGTGATATCGTCGGAGTCATGGTTTATACTCTCTATGGTCGGAGTGCTAGCTTGTGGAGTTTGACATAAGAGTGTTTCCAAGGTGTTTAGCTGCTAGCCCTTTCCTAGGTTGGATCGTAGTGGACCTCATCAGAGGCTACTTCGAGATATTATTCCAAAGGGGACAGATAGGCTACTGCACTTAAAACTTTAAAAGATTGAACGAACCTTCCCGGACTTTGTAATTGCGACCAGTGACTGCATTGGGTGAACGAAGCCGAAGTTGAAACTTAGGCTCCATGGCACATAGACAGACAGTGGGCTCGCCCTTCTACGAATTGAAAAAGACTACAAGCTGCCCCACCGAGTTTGCGATAAAGTAAGCAAGAAAAGGTTTTTTTTAAGTCAGGATATGTCAAGTCAATGGCATTTATTCGTCCAAAGTTACAGACCAGTTTCCATAGTGCACATCTTATCAATAGTTTGAATGCCGTGTGTTTCTGCTCATTGACAAAATAGGGTTCAGTATGATTCATGCCCAATTAATTTCCCCTGTTAAAGTGTTCGCCTTTGTTTCACTAGTTTGGTTTCATTTTGTATGAGATTTTGTGATGTAGGCTAGCCTACGATAAACAGCTTATGGCCAATATGTAACTCAGCTAGGCCTAATGTTAGTTTCCTCAGTCATGTCAGCTAGCCTCAGACTCATTATCTGCTATGGCTGCTAGTGCTAGTGCTGAGTAGCTTACCATGCCAGTGACGTAGCCGATTGTTGAAATCCAACATGGCGGCGCCCATGTAACAACAACAACACTTTCAACGTACAATTGTATCCCTTTTAATAAATTCAGCCATTTTAATCATTGTACCAATGAGAAGAAATAAAATACATCTGTTATATCACCTTTACTTCAAATTCCAGTTCAGTTCATCTTTAACCCTTAAAGGAGTACCGTCACACCGGTGTGACGGGAATGTTGGGAAATTAACATTCTAAAGAATATCTGGGTTCATTGAATTTAACATAGAATTTTAGAACCTTCAATTGTTGCGGAACTTAGAATGTTCAAAAACCTACACCTTTAAGGGTTAAACCTGGTGTTCTACTAGTGCTATGAAGCTTAGGCTACATTATTGATATTTATGCCTTGGTTTATGCAATAGATTTAGATTTTTTTAAATTTAATTTCATGGTAGTGTTTGTAAATTACCTAGTTTTAATCTGTAGCCTAAGTATGTTTTTACAGGTGTTCCTGGACAGTTTTGAAACCGAGATGTCTGAATGCCTCAAATAATCAGCAGTAAAGGTAAATCCCGTATTTTCCGGACTATAAATCGCACTTTTTTTCATAGTTTGGCTGGCCCTGCGACTTATAGTCAGGTGCGACTTATATATGAAAACATTATATAATTGAACATGTTTTTAAATGTTAATTCATATTAACTGACATGAACCCTACATGAAACATTACTGTCTAGCCGCGAGAGAGTGCTCTCAAATGCACAAGTTCTGTGCACTTTCAGTCAGAGATTAGTGGTTGCACTATGCCTGAAACACACGTGCATACCTAAATCCTCAAATTACGGCCAGGATTCTGTTTGGGCCTCAGATTCGGACAAATAAAGGCCAGTAATAATTTTGTTTCAATTTAACTCATAAAAGAGCCTAAAAGAGCTTAATATTTTATATTGTTGGTTGGTTTAATATTGTTGCCAATGAAAAGTCATTGTCTTACAAGTCTCCAACACGTTGCTCTCAAGCTATCAGTTGCATGCCGCCCCCTTCTGAGCTTGCCAGAGGCTGAAGCAGTAACCTACATTTAAACACAATTGTTGCTGCCAGGAATCAGCCTACGAATTTCATAAAAAAGTAAATCATGCATGATTAAAAAATAACTACGGTAAATTTAGGCTGAATAAGGTTTCCATTTCAGCACAACACACGTTCCATGAATAAATGAAAGTGGATGCCTTATCTCGCATTAAGCAGATGGAAATCCCAACACCCTTACATGAAACTTAATAGTGAACCATCAAATACCCCGCAGATTTCAGTGGTCATCAGTCCCGATATTTAGCAATATAATCAAACAGTAAGCCATGCCCCAAATGAAGGTGCTGTGCTTTGCGCAGCCTAATAAAAAGACCCCAGCGATAATTTGAAGATTTACGATAGTCTGTCTCCTAAACATTCCTCACCCGTTATCTAGACATGCATGAAAACATTTGAAAACAAAACTCACTGCCATGTAGGCTAATATTTGATCACTGTTTTGCTACTAATTATCTTTCACGTACTGAATATGCACACTAGAAAGTGAAAGTAGGCCTACTGCGCTCCGTGTCTGTATCTGTCTGTTCACGTCCGCAATCGATTATAACGTTCCTCAAATAGAGAACACGTCCATGTTCTCTCGCGTTATAGGCTGTCATAACCTGGCAATAGCCAGATGAATTTCGCTCCGCCTAGCTCCACTCATCCATCTGGAACCGATCCATTGAAGTGTTGCTTCAGAAGGCTGGGCCTAATCAAAAAATGCTTGCATATGATTGAATAAGCCACTTGTCCGTCATCTATTGACGTGCTACTTCAACCACTTACATCGAAGCCAACCCGTGACGCTAATAACAGACTCACAGTCGCTTCTACGCTATGTCACATCTATGAAACTCCCGCCCTGCGTCCTGATTGGCTAAACCATAAAGTTGGTTGGAGAAATCACTCTCAATGGAAGAGGTCCCAGATGGATGTGAGTGAAGCTAGGCGGAGCTAAGCGGAACGACATTCATCTGGCTAGGGTCAGGTTAAGGCTGTCATGCTTCTGTGTTTACAAAATTCCTGACGGTTCCTGATCGCTAATGGTTTGGTTTTCTTTCCTGTCGATCGCGATTGATGTAGAAGCACCTCCTAGGCTATAATTTGACTTCAGCGACGAGAGAGGAAGAGAGAGAGACACCCGCAAAGTGGTCCATGCGAGTGTGTGTGTGTCTGCATCGGGTTCAATTGAAGTCAGAGTTGGTCTGTCCAGTCAATAGTCCCGCATTCAGGCCGCTCGCTCCATTATTAGATTAATGTTATCAGAGAGCACTGTAACATGTGTGGGAATTTCTCTCATTATGATAGAGTTGTGGGACTTTTATTATTATGCTCAAGACTTAATAACTTACAGTGGGTCCCAGTTAAGTTTGGACGGGTTCCTTCAGGAATCACGCACCCCATTTTCTCAGCAGAAATGGCACAAACTGCAGTTGACACAAACAACCACAAGGTGTCACTTTGGAGTTCTGCCACGACTATTTTTGATGCGACTTGACTTACTGCTTCCATGATGCAGTTTCCAATCAGAGAAAGCTGAGCCAATACCAAACATATATGATAATACAATAGCGTGAGTTTATATATCATACCCTATTTGTCACGGTTACTTGACAAAGATAGATTTGATAGTGTAACGATAAGCACATGAGACTTTCAGCGGGGGCACGGGAACTTAAATTGATTATGGTAGTTTAAGCTTACACTTGACAAAACATTCTAATATGAAAATGTAGATGCAATTGTTGTAAGATGGTGCAGCTCCTTTAAGAAAGCATGGTGCGCAGGGATGGAGAGAGAGAAAGCGAGAGGGTGTGTTAGAACTTAGATGCGTGTGGAAAAAGTAGACGTGCTGTTGAGACTGGAGCGAGTCATACTCAAAATAATGCAAAAAATAAATCCGCAGATAAAACCAATTATCCTCATTCATTGCAACCGCAGCATGCCTGCTTGCCGACGTTCAAACGAAAAAGATATCAAAGCACCTTTTGCGTTTGAATGTAGCACGAATTTTTTTTTAAACAACTAGACAAATGATTTAGCTAATTGATTATAGCCTGTACACCAGCAATTGTTGAACATTTACCTGTACAAGTACATTGACAGTAGCCCAGCCTAACAAGCATGTTGCATGTTGTAGGCCTACTGTAGAAATTTCACTTAAATTGCAACCGCAAAATGCCTGCTTGCCGACGTTCAAACGACAACGAAAAAGATATCAAAGCAACAAGAGGGTTAAGTCTGAATGACACGACTCATATTGCTCCTCATAACCGTCTATAAAAAAAAGTGTTTTTTCTTTTCTTTTTGAGCACGTCCAAATCCCAGGACATAACGCACTGGACCTTATAATAGGCTCGAGATATAATTCCAAAGGGGGCAGATAGGGGCCTACTTAAAACTTAAAAAGATTGAACGAAGCTTCTCGAAATTTGAAATTGCGATCAGTGACTGGCATCAGGTGAACGAAGCTTTTTCGAAGTTGAACAGGCTATTAAAAACTATTTGCGCACCTCAATGTCACAGGAGAGACTGGGCTCTCCCTTCTATTAATTGAAAAAGACGTTATGCTACCTGCAAACTGGCCTATGATTTCATTGCTGAGTTTGCGGCAAAGCAAGATATGGCGAGTCAGTGTCATTTATTTGTCCAATGTTAGCCTACAGACCAGTTTCCATAGTGCACATCTTATCAACAGTTAGCCTACAGAGCAGTTTCCATAGTGCACATCTTATCAACAGTTTGAATATCGTGTGTGTTTCTGCTCATTGACAAATACCGTTCAGCACAATGATTCATGCCCAATTAATTTCCCCTGTTAAAGTGTTCGCCTTTGTTACACTATTTGGTTTCGTGATGTCCTATGATAAACACCATATGGCCAAATATGTGACTCAGCTAATGTTATAAGCTATACAATTTCCCCTCTTAAAGACAAGCTGGTGTAGCTTATTAGACTAGGCTACTATTAAAATGCACCGACGGTAGCCTTGGCTATGTGTAAAGTAAGCTATCGCATGATGCACGTAAGTTCATGCATCTGTCAAGTTCTCACAGGGCCTCGCACCCCCTTGCGACGGCCCTGCAGCTCCTGCTAAGACAGCGAGGAAAAAGTTAAAATACGCAATAAACCCGGGAAAAGTTGACAGGTTTGTTTCGGTCCCGGTGATTATTTGTGAAATTGTGCAAACGACAGCCTTTTCAAAGCATTTCAAGGAAGGAGTCGTAGCATGCAAGCTCCCAAATTGACCCAGTAGCCTACAGAAGGCATCAATAGCCTAAATTGTTGGGACTGGGGAGGGTCATGCGTTTTTTCTCAATCACTTTGGAGGGTCATAGAAAAATGTCGTGCTGGCGAGGGAGGGTCTTTTTGACTAACGCTCCCAAAACTCCTCCGGTAGCCCCTGAACAGTCCCTAATTGATTATAGCCTGTAGGCCTACACCAGCAATTGTTGAACACCTGTACAGGACATTGACAGTAGCCCAGCCTAACAAGCAGATGTTGCAAAAGACATCAAAAGACGCAATTAATCAGAAATAAATAATGTAATCTGCATCGCTTTATTTAACAAACTGCAAGCAACAAGAGGGTTGAGTTCGCTGTGAGGCCAAACCCAAGAGCAGAGCCTATCTGTTAAGGCACTCGATAGGCTATAACGAGCTGTGTGCGCCTGGAAAGACAATAGAAGATGCTTTCTGAATAGCACAGCGAAGACGGCTCTGGTCATCCCATACCCTCCCCCCACTTCCTGTAGCCTACCATTATGACTTGTTGTCGTTTTGGGACATTAAGCTTTTTCACGTTAAGCCCCCCTCCCCCACCCCCTTCTTTCACAAGCAGTGGGGGAGCGCGGGGCACAAAGTAACACTTTTTGGTAGACAAAAGAGGGTTCTCCGCGCTTCTGTCGTTTGGCCACATCATTGAATTTATAGGTTACTGAGGGCCACATAATCGGCGAACATGTGCATGGTATTGCAGTATGGCTTATGCAAAATTGGTGTGAAATAATGGTCCTAACCACTTTAAAACACTGTGGCTGAAATAAAAAACAAAAAGCCTACAACAGTAACATTTTCAAATGCAACTTCTAGGCCTACAGTATTAGTTAACAACTGATCAATATGCATTCATGGACTGACATTGATGAGAATAAACTGCAATCAATAATGTGCATAACAATGTCCATAACACATATCACCACTAAAATTAACTGTGGCTAAGAAAGGTACTGTGTGTGTGTGAGAGAGAGAGAGAGAGAGAGAGAGAGAGAGAGAGAGAGAGAGAGAGAGAGAGAGAGAGAGAGAGAGCGCGCGCTATGGTACGTACACCCACCCACCCCCGCAAAAACAAATTCACGCGTGTACAATATTTGTCCGTTTCCCGGTTTTAGGTCCGTGCATTCCAAAAAAAGTAGCCTACATAGCATAACAATATCCACATGCAATAATACAACAACAACGTCTATGATGACCTATTCATTTGGACAAATTGATACAGCCCTAAAGTTACCTTTAGTTTTGTTCTAGCGTACCGTGACGTCTGGCTTTAAACAGCTGTAATCTAACGTTCTGACAAGCACACCAATTGCCTACCTTGTTCTTGCCCATCTGAAATAACTCCTCTAGCTTTGCTGCCTCCTTCTTTTCTGTTTTCGTTGTTTAAACTTGTGATATCCATAACTAGTGAATTAGCCCAACATTGTGTGCTGATAACCATATATAGATAGCCGAGTAAAAGAAAACAAGTAGCCTAGTTGTGCCTGCGTGCGTATTCTGTCTCCTGCTCAAACAAAATGTGTTTGCGTTAATTTTGATAACGTGTTCACTAACTTTACGCGATAGAAAATTGTAAATAGCCTGATGGCATGCAGCTAATGGGATAGGTACTGTGCATAGTTGGGAAGGTATGTTGACCAATTTGGTGTGATACACATTACACATACACAAGGTAAGTTTTCTCTCGTTGTTGAGGGACTGACGTGCGGGCCGTTCAAAATCATCGTGCGGGCCGTACATGGCCCGCGGGCCGTATGTTTGACACCCCTGTTTTAGAGAGAAGGAGAGACGCGGTGCAGCTCAGATGTCTTGTTAATTTTCTTTATTCTTTAGTAAAAGGTGCAGACCATTATTAAACTTTGACTAACGTTTTGATGTGTCGATGTTTTTGACTAACGAACATCGAAACGTTAGTCAAAGTTTAATAATGTTCTGCACTGCTGCCAGCTTGTGACTCCACATCGCCCAAAATGCTTGATTGCATTGCATTCTCCACATTTTTAGCTAAATTTTCATGTACCATATCAGCTTTTTCGTTCAGTGAATCTTTTGTAAATTGCTTTACAATTAACTTCGGGCCTATAGATCTATGCCTGGCTTGCTTCGGTCACGTCTTTTTAAAACCATCTTTTTCTCTCTCGTGAGCATTTAATCTGCTGCCAGCTTGTGACTCCTCATCGCCCAAAATGCTTGATTGCATTGTATTCTCCACATTTTAGCTAAATGTTGGTGTACCACATGGCATTTTCTTTCAGTGAATCTTTTGCTTTACAATTAGGCCTATCCGGCCCTCTTCTTGGCTGCCTTCACTCCTTCTTCGTCTTCATTAACATGAATCTTTTTGGCTTTTTGGCTTTTGTGAAATACATTTGTAAATAAATGCGACTTATCGTCCAGTGCGACTTATATATGTTTTTTTCCTGTTCATGAAGCATTTTTTGACTAATGTGACTTATACTCCGGAGCGACTTATAGTCCGGAAAATACGGTATTCTTCATCCAGGACCTTGCCCCATTACTCTTAAAGCATAACTCAAGCCAAAATGCAACCTAGGGTCTTTTTGGGAATGTACCCGAGTCAAACTTTAGTTTAAAAGCATAATTACGTTAGAAGCGCCACTATTAAGCTTGACCGTATTGTTGTTTCTGGGTCAAATGCCATTTTGAATTGGAGTCGTAGGGGCACAACTATTTTGATACAGTGGACATCGCTTTCTAATGACCACTTCATTCGCGCATTACGAGGCGTGAAGCTGCGGGAAGCTTTAGTACCACTTTCAGCCACTGTGCGTCGCTCTGCCACTGTACATCGCTCTGCCTGCCGCCCCTTCTGAAAAAGCAGGATCTACCATTAAACATAATTGTTGCCGAGAGTAATCCCAGCCTACGAATTCAATAGCAAAATGTAGTCAATTGACTGCTTGACATGTCATTTTTATTTTTCTGTACAATAAACAAATACATCTGCTTTATGCCGCAGAATTGGGCTACATTCATATTTGGCTAACTTCTGCAGACGCGCAAAGACGATATGAGTCTGTTGCATTTCGTTAGATGTCCGAGTCACGCATAATGTTTGAAAACCACTGGCTCGTAATCACAATAATTTAACACACGACAGTTGGATACTTCATCATGTTCCCATGCCTACATTTTGGTGAGTAGCATAGAGATCGTTAAAACAATAAAGTATGGCTCTCCGTTTGGGACATCGAAAACTTATATTTTTAATAGGGTAGACTACCGTCGGAGATGCTGACTTGTAAAGGCCTCGAGATAACACATTATGTCCACCATCATCAGTCAATGCCCCCTTGATCAAAGTGGGGAATGAAAGAAAAAGTTTGAGAACCACTGGCTTAACAAGTTACCTGCAGTCCAGAACACACAGAATATTGCAACAGAAAGTTGCCTTTATAATCAACTACTATTTATTCCAACAGCATTCAAACAAAGCCTTTATAAAAGTGAAAAAAAAAAAATTCCATAAGAAGTAAAATAAAATACTGTTACTGTAACTGTATCCCAAGCTTCAGCTCCCCTCGTCTGTGACAGGCAGACGTGACACCGCTACATTCTCAGCTTGTTTATAGCCTACCCCACACTGAACGCGTAAGACCGCTAGCTAGGCCCATCACTGTGGGGTGCGGTAGCCTACTCTCTGGGATTTAAGTCAAGCAATATAACCATACAAATGTTTCAAAATGAGTAATTTCGGCTTTGTCTGAACTGGCCATTGTAGGCTACGTAAAAAATAAACAAGTAGGCCTAGGCCTATCCCCTATCCAATGATATCGGCAAATGTTTGTTTTCCAAAGTAAGAATTTCACTTCACCATGCACCTTCGACAATGAATAGCTCATTACACTTATGTTACTGTTGAACGTAGGCCTAACTGGTATCATTACAAACATTATTCTGTGTCCTAAAAACTGGCATTTTATGGCATTGTGTCATGTAAGGTCGTTGCAAAATCTAGAGAAATGTGTGAGGTGGTCAACATTGGGTTAGACACCAGGGGCCATATTCACAAAGCCTTTTATCTTACCACTAGGAGTAGGCTACTCCTAAATAGCAATAAAAGATTTTAGCTAGGAGTTTCTCTTAAGTTATTCACAAAGCCTTTCAGACCTAGCCTAGGCTACTCTTAGTAAGGAAAAATGACAACTCCTGAACAGATTCTGGAGCTGAGCGCTCTAGAATCTTTGACTAAGAGTGAGTGAGTCTTCGTTGCTATGGATGACGTTATTACTCATGCACGAGCTTGACTGAAGTGACCACCTTGATTGGCTGATGATTGTAACAATATGATCAAGGGGGGAAATAGTGCAAGAACATAGCGGTCATAGCCGTTGAATAAACTAGCACACAACGTTTAGAATAATAGAATTGTAATAGAATAGCGTTGCATATGCTACAATACAAGTAAATAGGCTAACAGACTCACCACTAACACGCCTAGGCTATAGGCTTCACTGTGTCTTTCCATTCATTTCGAAATGTTCTTGTAAGATCCTGCTCAAAAGCAAATTACACATACTGATAATATCACAACATTGCACATAGGCTATGTGATCCCTCAAATGTTCTTTAAAGTAGCCTACAGAACAAATTCTAAATGCACCAACTGTGATGGAAAGTTTAAGAGCAAACAGGACACTCGGCCTGACTTTTAGTATTTTGTGCTGCTCTGACAGTCCACTTTTATTGCCACTTTTAAGTCTACTGTTTTTGAGTTTGGAGAAGTACTTGCAGCGACAGGCTGTAGCCTACGAATGCCGACTCCACTGTCGCATTTCCCAGCCAGGTCCATGATAGGCTTTTTGTCACTGCTTCCAAAAATGTCTCCCTCTGGATAAAGCAGAGCAAAGCAAGAGATTTATGCTCATTTGGCGTTGCAGGAATCGTGGTAAATATATCGGTGGCACTCATTGCAACGGTGTCCGAGTGTGTAGAATCCCTTTTCATCGCGCAGTTTGCATCACCAACAGTAGCATAGTTAACACGTCATGTTTCATTTTGAGTAGGCTGTTCAACATCAGTGTTCAATATGGATTTCATTTCAATCATGCATAATAATATTTTGATTTTTTTATGTGAGGGAGAGAACTCAGTTGGGGGGGGCACACTGGCCTGTTTGGACGGGCCTGGCCCCCTATGGCCCGCCCTTGACGCCGACGCTGGGGCAGGGCCGGATTAACTGGGCACAAATGTCTGATGGCCCCCCTGCCCCCCAGCCAACGTGAATCGGGTGGTCAGTTAATAGGCCTAGCCTAGGCTATATCGTGAAGATTTTTCTTGCCATCTAAGGCACGAGCGCATCTGTGAGGCCAAGCCTCACCAAGTAGCCCGTTTGTTTACAACTAACATTACATTTAATTAAACTGCTTATAGGCTATGCCGAAATAGTTTTCAACATTTTGAATATTAGTGTTGGGTGAATTAGGAAATGTTCTCAAAGTAACCTTAGCCTATGGCTGAAAGCTGCTTGGGATACCCCCCTGTCAAGCGGCACTTATTGTTTCAAAAGGAGTAATTTCGGCTTTGTCGGAACTGAAGAGCTGTGGACGTTACGGCAGGGCATGCCCAATGAAAATAAATTAACGCAACCCAACAACACAGACCCCGCTTCTCTCGCGTCAGTCACTGAAATGAACGAAACAAAGAACCCGCTTCTCTCGCGGCAGTCACTGACAGTATCCTAGAATAAATGCATGGGGGAAAACACTTCCCCATGACAAAGACATCGTAAAATACTGAAAGTTAATATTTTGTCACTAGCAACATACATCTGTCCTTTGTCAAATGTGTTACGTTCCAAGTAGCCTAGTGCATTCTGCTTCATAAAGTTGAACAAATACATTTGCTTATTTCACAGAAAAATATAAATAGCCAGTTTAGGGTCTACAGTGCAGAGTTGGTAAGTTATGGTAGGCCAACTTGGAGTGAATATACAAACAGGGGAAATTATTTCTCTAGTAGCTGAGTAGCCTGATGGTAGGCAGGTGCGCTCGTAGACATACGGCCGAACATGCAAGCGCCAATGAATCGTGCTCTCCGGTGTTGTGTGCCTTCTGGTTTCTCCACCTACTGGTTTCCTTGCGCGTGCATGCGCTGCAGCAGTTGTCAGACATTCACAAACAAGTTGTTTTAGGCGGTTTGAAGTCGCTTTTCATACGCCATGAGCACTCGGCTCCATTACAGCCACTCGGACAAAAGACATGTAAAAAAATATATGTTTTGAAAACGAGCATTAAACTGGATTCGATCCCGCAAAAGCAACACACACGTGACTCTCCATCCTGATTCCCTACTCTTTGAGCCAACTAATATGTTACGCGAATTAATTAACTATTGTAGGCTACCATTAATTAATAACGTAGGCAACACCCAGGTAACATGTTGTCCAGGCTATCTGAAACAAGGGATTGCCTCTCATCCACAACAACTGGTTACCTTGGGCTGCTACAGTCGTCAGTGCACTGTGCACAGTAGGCCTATGCTACTCTTTGTGGTTGATCAACTAAAAATAAAAGATGTATTTGGTGATGACGTTATTGTAGGCCTAGTAGACCTACATTCTGAGAAACTAAATGGTACGAGAAATTATCTACATAGCGCACCAGACCGCGATGTCTTCAAGGGTTGAATGAAGGGAGTTTGCAAAAATGAGTGTATTTTTCAAGTCAATAAACATTCTTAATTTTCGAATGTCTTTGTCAGGGAACATCTGACTTTTAAAAACCATAGGCCTGGTAGTCGCTCAGACAAGGAGTTATAAGATAAAGGCAATACCATTTGTGTCACCTAATGCAGTTCAGTGAATTAGCAAGATAACATCAGAAGCCAACAATCATAAAGCACAGTGCGCGCGCGCGCTCTCTTTCCTGCGCATGAAGCTGTCTGCGTGTTGTAGGCTAGATTTGCGTGAGTTCTTTCTATCTGCTTTACTTTTGTGAGTTGCGACCACCTAGGCTATGTTATAGACGTTCTATGAGGTACCAGTGTTTAGCTGTGTCACAAAACAATAAGCTTTGTCAGACTACTTTTAAAATGATATTCAGGGCTATATACATTTTAAACATTCGGGCTGAAGACCCGACAAAGCCTTGCGTTAATACTTCAGGTGGGAAGTGTCAGGAATTTTCATACGAGAGACGCTCTCATTGGTGGTTAGTATATGGAGTAGGGAATTGACAGCAACATATCCTATCACATTATGAGAGATGCTGAATTTAACATAAACTGCGATGTTTGATTTTAAATTAATGTAAATTTAGCCGGGACTGTAAGCTGGCACACGTGGGTGCTCGATGTTTTCAGTAGGTGCCCGAGAGACGGAGCACCCACGGTATCGGTGCCTATGACGAGCGTATCTCGCGGTTGCATCCATTACAAACAAACATGCAATGTGAACGTCTGGGATTGGGGAGAGCACTAAATGCTCTTCTGAATAAGCACAAAGTCAAGCCTTTAAATGTAAAACACTCTTTAATAATCAAAAAAAATAAACGCTAATGAAGTAAACTTGTGACCATCAAAAATCGTTTATCGCCTGTAACTCCGTGATAACAGGACGTAACAGGAAGGCATTTGGCTGAGTAACGGAGGTTAATATGCTCTATATTTTGTCCAAATGATGTCTGTCTATCATCGTTGCACTCGGAGAAAACCAGAATGTTTAATTTGTCCTGCGTTTCTTCTACGGCTGCAAACGGGATTCACTCGCCGTTAACCAAATATTTCTTTATTAGGGCAGGGCAGGCATATTTCTGGCTATTAAATTATTTCTAAACCAGTCTGCTAAAGTCTGTAGTGAAGTCTGTGTAGGGTTTTCCAGCTCCATTTCTTTTTACGAGACACCCTGCTCACTTGAGACCTCTGCCGGTTGTTGCAGCGTCGTTGCAGCGTCACTGGAAAAATACAAATTAAAGTCGCGTGATGTACATGATGATTTTGATTCATGCATCAAAATAGTAGGCTAGTGCCCCTACGACTCCCATTCAAAATGCCATTTGACCCAAAAACGACATTACGATTGTATTGAAAACAAAGGAATCTAAGGTAATCAAATGGAGAAAACAGGGTGGTTGCACTCATATCGATGCCAAGGTGCACAACGCTTTAACGAAAGACTACCTGGCCAGGTCTACCCATACCAGGATGGCAAACAGATGGTGTCAAGTACCAATTTGACCCACAAAAAGTAAATGTCACGTTTCTGTGTAAAATATTGTTTATCTTGTAAAATGTTGTCCATCTTCTTTCTGTTCACAGACAACAGAGACAAATTCTCTAATACCAAGGTCAATGCATTTAACTGCCGTCCAGCCCCGGGTTGGCACCGAAAACTTTATGCATCTTGGACTGAAAGATGGTGTGCTAGTAAGGAAGCTAGCTACCACAGCTTTTGCCACCACATCTCAGTGTTAGGAGGGAAGTTCACTCACTGCACAACTCTACCAGCTGTACCTTTCCTCCTCAGCCATGATCCGTAGCCACCATGGTTTTCTTTCTGGGCCAGAAGACTTTGCAAACAAATAAGTAATAAATGATCATGCATTACAAATGTAGCCATGTGTTACGACCCTGCCAGGTCTCCACTGGCCCCGCCCACTTGCGCTCATGTTTGTCTGTCTGTGTGAAGCAGGTTGCCCGAGATGTGCAGGTGTTTGGTATTGCCCTGATGAGCACCTGTATTTGAAGGCCTGGGTTCCAAGTGCAGATGGGCTTCCTCTCCTCTCGACCGTCGTCTTTTTGTTTTGTTTGAACACATCCCTAGACATACACTCGCACTACACCTTGCTTTTATTCACTACACTGACTTTCTCGTATATTACTTTAATAAATATTCTTTATTTACTCATTCTGGCGTGGAACTCCCTTATGTAGCTCATGCGTGAGCCAGCATGCGTTACACCATGTTAGACTGTTAAAGAGGAACTTGGCAACTATTTCAACGTAATAAACCCGTTTAGAAATCATTTGGATGGTTAAATGACCTGTTCCGGTGAAAATGGTGACTTTCACTGCTGCGCCTAGCGTCCCCAGAAAATGCTGCAAGCGAGGAGGAATCTGACCAGCGATCCAAACAGCCACTCGAAAAATCACTCGGCTCTCTCAAAGTTGATTTCTGCTCACGGGAAGTGAATTTCTGCTCTCGTGGGTCCCTACTTGGGGGCGGGAACCAGGTTCACTGGTCAGATTCCTCCTCACTCGCAGCATTTTTTCCTCGCTCAGGGAGCAGTTTCCTCTGAGTCCGCGCGCGCACAGAGAATTTGTGCGTTCGCATTTAATATCAATGCGTGTGAAACAATATAATACGCCCAAATGCATGTTTTATCGCGTGAGTGCTTTGTGGCTCTATTGTGTCTCCGTGGTAGGCCTACAATGACAAAGTTACCACATCGAACTTGAAAAGATATGCTCAAGAGATCCATAACTTTCAGAAAAATGTTTTACTTTTGTAATGGTGGACAAACAATGTTTGTTATGGATGAATATTATGTTTTGTTTTGAGAGAAATCTGTAATTTTCATTCATGTCAAAAAAATGTTCTCATAAAGTGTAATTTATCATGTAACACAATAGGTAGGCGAGTACTAATAGTACAATTTTAAATCACACTAATATTATACTTAAATTGCATGGCTTTATAATGCTTAAAGTATCTTAACACTAAACTTTTATTAACATAACTGCAAACGTTCAAGGCACTTATTGTAGTCAGGAAGTACATTTGAAGTTAATTTAAATGATTACAGAAGCATGCCAAATGAATAGAAATGAGAATGATAAGAGTGTATTCAAAATACACTACTACACTATTATTAGTTATACTGTAATGCCTTTTAAGTACATTTCCAGTACACTTGGGATGTTACAAAAGTGTACTGTGACTGTTCCAAATGCTCATGAATCTCTTTTTGTATAATGTACTTAAAGCCTGTGTTGCAGGTTAACCACCACTGTTGATTAATGGGTACATAAAGCACTCAATATATGTATATCATTTTAAAAAATGTCTCCAAATGGTGTTAAATGCCAGTTTTTGTTGTTTTTAGCATTAGAGGGTTTTTTGTACGCAATTCGGTGATGACATCACTTTGGGGACTACTTGATCTGCGCTTCATTCATGTCAATGCATTTCAATGGACATCGCGCTTACACTTTCAACATAAAGTTTGTATATTTACACTTCGAATTTCGTCACAGCATTTATATCACAGCTACCCTATGATCTACCAATGGTAATAATAACGGTGCCTGATATCAATTTAGTAATTATTCTGAATTTCGGGAGGTCTAGTTTTGGAGGGTATGTTTTACATTCATTCCTATGGGAAACGGTCGCGGTTACACTTTCAAAATAAAGTTTGTATATTTACACTTCGAGTTTCGTTACAGCATTTATATGACAACGACCCTATGGTCTAACAAAGATAACAATGTCTTCCGATTTTAGTTTAATGCAATTTTCTGAATTTGAGAGGCCTCGTTATGAGGCTACATAATGCACCTATTCAGTTCAATGTATTATGCTTATAACATTACGACACTTTTTTTGTTACTGTCAGTGAACAGCACCGAATGAAAGTCAACATTTTCTTTATATCTAGTGATAGTGATCATGTCGTTAGTTCAGATAAGTAGGCTACCGGGCAAACTTAGTCAGAAGATCAGAATATGAAGCATCATGATAGCTATCGATAGCTGGGCTAACTTTTTAGTCCCACCTGTGAGCCACCCCAGTTACTTAGCTTCTAGCCGCCGCCGATTAGGCTGGTCGTGTCTTCAACATGAATATTTTTCGATAACTACTGCTCGTGATTGATTGCCATTGACATTGTCAGGGTACGGCTTACCAAAGAGGGAGATAATATGGGCAAGTCGCAGTTTTGCAGGTGCTTGTGTGGGCTGTGCCGTCCCGATGGAACTGTGGTGGAGAGCTGCAGTAACTAGTGAAGCGAGTGCATTTTGGCCGCTGGTCGAGGAGCTCCCCTGTGACCAGCATATGACATGATCTACCTATCTATCTACCTGTCTATATACATACCTATAGCCTATCTATTTATCTATAATCTGCGCTATCTACTGCTGAACAATCCCTTATTCGTCTCTCTTTACTCCTCTCTCATTACTCTCAAGGGTCTCAAGGTGGGCTTTGGTCTGTAGTCTCCCCAAGGTATCTTTGGTATCGTGTATCTTTGATGAAAGACATATGTCTACTGCTGATAAAGGGTCATGCACATTTGGTATATATCTGATGCAAGCCAAAGGATAATTATTCTTTAGCCTAGGCAGCGAATAATTAAAACTGCTTCAGGTGTCGACGATTGTTCATGAATGTCAAATCAACTGTGTGCCACACAGATCAAAAACTAGGCATAAATTGAGTTGAAAGCCATTGCATTTTAGATCATTTTATTTCAAACACTTTGGGACTTATGGGAGACAATAGGCTATTATGTTGATACTAATTTATTTTATGACCACCTAGACAATAATTCGGAGTGAACTCTTAATATAAGAACGTAGGCTATAGATAGTTTTGAATATATGGCAAAGTTGTTTTTGAGTTTATACTATTTATTCATTCACTCGTTTTGTTCAAGCATAGACTGTAGGCTATAGTCTATGTGTTCAAGAGTGAAGCCAATCAAACTCGCAATTGATTTCAAACCATTAGCATTGTTGTTTTAAATGTATGCTTTCGTTATTCTCCTACTTCTGTAGGCAATCTATTTTTTTCTCTCGATGTTAAATTTGATGACTTTCGATGAAAATCCTGTAGATGGCGCTTGCCTATCGAACAGAAATCATCTAGTATTGTCTTAATTTTATGACATATATCGTATTTTAGTCAATCTACTGTTTTGGTCTACTTTTCTACCTCGTGCACGAGCAGAGATGAAGCTGAACTAAACCTCGCTTGAATAAACGAGGCCAAGATGCCGCTAACTTGAGTTAATGGAACGGCTTCAGCCCCAAGTGAAAGTCTACGCTAGTTCAAGCCAGGCTATTTCTGTTAAGCGCCGCCTTCATTAGCGAGGTTGATGGAATACCCCCCTGGTCATCATCTCCTACTCCACCCTAGTCTAGAAATCTAGACGCACCCTAGCGGCAGCCAGGGCTAATCTAGCAACTCTGTTGGCTTGTGAGCTCGAAAAATTAAACTTCTATCAGGCCAATCAAATCGTGTATAGAGTCGTTAGGCGGGCTTAACATAATGATTGATGGCAGAGTTGCAATGGTTTGGCTTGAATTCCCTGCTACTTGAAAACAAATAAGATAATGTTGCTGTTGGCGAACAGTGTGGCACGAGTTAAGCTTTTATTACGTTGGCAAAAGTTTGAACTGGGAAACGCATGGGACTCATAGCGCTGTTCTATTGCGTGCAGAGGGAATTTGAAAGACAACTGATTATCCCTCCCCTCGGACTTAGCACTGCGAACGGTGAGTGCCCAGACACTACATTTTAATGTGGGTCTGGCTCGTCAGGCTAACTCCACCCCCTACCCTTGCAACTTTTGCGTACACTCTAAACCCGAACTAGTTGTCATTACTAGAAAATTGCGTGGAAACCGATTGCCTCAAACCATTGTAGTTTTTACAAACATAAAACTAAACAGGTTTAGTTGTGTCAACTAACAACCTTATGTTGATGCTGTAGACAAATTAAGCTTACATTAGTAGTCTTTAGGCTACTCAACATCTTTAGTTCACTTAAATTATTGTTTCAGAAGTTGCAGTTGTATAAAATAACTAGGCCTAGTATAGGCCTAGGTTAAAATGCATGTTAAAAAGCTCATTATTCTGTAGATATTTGTTTTTTTTATTTTAAGATTAGGCTACTGTATTAATCTAACTTTTATTAAAAATTGAAGAGAAATTCATCACAATGTATAGGAATTCCTTTTATTATTGATAAAACATGAACAAACAAGATTTAAACTCATAAATATTCCACATCCACTGTAGATGAAGAACCTATAAAAAAAAAACATAAGAAAACAAACTTTTAGTTCATGTTCATTTACTTATGTGACCCCCAGGGGGTGCTCAAGCTCACAATTTGTATAGCTAAGCTAGGCCACCAAACAGAGCTCTCCCTCAAACTATCTAGGCAGGTTATGTCCAATGAAGGAAGAGGAATGGAACTGATGTAATCAAAATACACATTTATTAGACACTAGACAGACACTATAAATACACTGATCGGCAATCAGGACAAGCAAATGTTCCACATAGGCAACAGTGGATGAAATTCTACAATAAATAACAACGAATGAATAGGTCTTCCAGATGAGTTAGTGTATAAAGTCAAATACATTAATAAATACTTCACATACACAATCTAAAAACACTCCAATCTGCAAGAGGCACTTCACACCAAATGGGCCGTACACACAGACACGGCATTTCACACTTCACACTAGTGAGCACTGCAAACGAAGCACTGTCCCCATAAGAAATATTGCACCATTCCCAGGCCGAACACGTATTACAATGACTGGCAGACAAACAGACAAAGAAACAAACAAAACATTTAAGCTAACAGGTTACCACCAGCAGGCTTCCCCCTAGGCCCACCTAAGTTCCCAGTAAACATCCAACAGATGTGGTAGGTTTCCGAGGCACATACATTAATTGAAATAAAACAAAATAGTTAATTCCAGGAAAAACAGTGGCTTGTTGGACATACGTTTTTTATCTAGGTATCTAGGTTAGCTACGTAAAAGGAGTTGAATGAACTTACGTTTTTAAGACCAGCCAAGATGAATTAGACGAACCAATAAAGTTATACCAGTGTGGATGACTAATAGCTGTGCACACTCTCACCAGCATCAGCGTTGCTTCTGCCCATAGACAATATCAAGACAGGAAACGGTCAGAGCTAAAAATACTACTTGTTACGTCTGAAGGAAAAGGGGAGCAAGTAAACTTACGTTGCTGCAAACCAGTGTGGATTCACTACTCGCTATTATGCGAGCAAAGTAGACTTGAAACTGCGTGTACCATTTACTGGTCACCATATGCACAGACACCAGGCCGAGCTACAAACAAACAATGAACCGTGTTAAGTGCTACTCGATGGAAACAAGTTTAGTGTTAGAGACCAATAGACGTAACCTTCTGAAAAGACTCACGTTCTCCTGTTTGCACAGCTTATTCCACAAAGCTCACTCTTCAACGCACACCGCATTATTGTTCTCCTGTCCGCATCCCACTCCACATTTAAAAGGAAGCGCTACTGGTACCACCTGATCCAAATAATCAGCGTCAGTGGGACGGCCTTCAAGCTGCGCTTCCTGTCTCAACCACCCTACTCACTACACTTAGTTGAAAAAAAAGTTGCTATATCACCTATGAATGCAAGAAATGAGTAATAAGTGACATTGGCTAAAAGCTAACCAACATGTGCTGCTATTGTTAGCTAAAACTGTCTACAGACAGAAACACCAATTTCAATGATAAAGTCTGAATTAAACTAAGTAGCACCAAGACAAGTATATTTACACGAAAACATATGTGACATTGTTATAATCTGCCATAGACACCCATTGGAAGGTAGCTACCATGAGCTAACTGTCCGGAAGACTACTAGCATGCTAACACCGAAGCTAATGTTACCTTAGTTTTCTCAGGTTGTTAATCACGTAAACAAACATTTAGCTAACTATTGGTCAAACTGAACATAATTTTCGGTTATCAGAATTTAAATTTTTCAACAAGTTCGTCAGAAAGTTCACCCACCATTTAATGTAGTAGCCTATTTGTCACAGCAGCAAGACGCATGGTCATGGAGTCATGTCTGTGTGGACTGAGAAGCAGGAGGAACGGTTGATGGGCAGAATTTTTATTAGACCCCTCCTCTGCCTTGCAAAAACATAACATTTATCGTTGTCTCTGCTTAACATGATCAGTGCACTGTATATTTCACTTAAATACTGTAGTACAATCAACTCATTTATTTTAGTTATGACATAGAGTTTTCACAAAACACACAAACATTAGTAGTGACCACCTAACATATTTATTACAACTAAATCTGGGTTTAGGGTGTATGCTTGTACAGTATATGCATGCCTCTGTGTGTGTGTGTGCTTCTGTGTGATTGCGCATGCACACACGTATGTGTGTGTGTGTCTAATTGTGTGGATGTGTGTGTGTGTGTGCATTTGGTGTGTGTGTGTGCATTTGGTGTGTGTATGTCAATTTGTCTCGACCGATAGTCATTTTTAATAAAATTTTTAACATGTAAAAATGTTCTACCATAACAAGGTTGTAATCAAGGTGGGACGTTATGTATTTGAATTGGCCTAACTATCTAGATTCCTAACGAGAGGCTCTTCATATACAGTAATTTGTTTAAGAAATAAAAGATTGAATAAAATAGAAAGAATACGAATAAAATAGGTGTTGGTTCTGTGATGACCCTTGCCATAAACTACATTGTGAGCAGATTGCAGTGCCCGTTCAAAGATGCTATTCCTTTATTGCTATATCAAGATGAAAACCCATAACCTGTAGGTAGGCGTGCTTTAAAAATAGGATGATATGGAAAAGCATCATTCCAGCTAAGCATTCAATAATGAACATTGGATATTATATTAATTAATTATTAATTAAGTGTGCTTGCAAAGCACACTTATTGTTCTTAAGTTTTATTGGGGGCCAAGCAGCGAAGCTGCAGGACCCCTATTGTTTCTGTACCGTTCATTTTTGGCCAAAATTCTGTAAAAGTCATACTGCAGCCTAAACCGTAACTCCAAAACTCTTCAAATTTTCAGGTATGGTTACCAGTACCCCCCTCTACCCATAACCCAAAATTTGGGGTACTGCACCCAAAGGTGGCGCTATTGGAAAAAAAAGTTAATTATGCTAATTTCTCCTTACCAGATTGACCTAGACTCAAAATTCTTTCATAATATTAATCTCTAAACTTAGATGCATCTTTTTGGCCCTGGTCTTATGGTCTAAAAATGTTTACTTTTGACACAATTTCATGGAAAAGCCAAACATTAAAAAAAGTTTCACACTCTTCAAAAATAATCAAATCTTCACCAAAATTCTCACAGACAATGTTTAGACAAAGCCTCACAAAAGTTATCAAAGGAATTTGGACATGTTGTTCCATTTCAGAGATATAGACCAATAAAGTTCGACCACTCAGCCCATTTCACCTATATCACCTATATTCCTATATGAGTATTTTTTTTTCCTTGGAGAACAACCATACAACCATCATTATGTGGATACCATTAACAGTGCACATTTTCAGATCTGTACTCTTTTTTATAAAGCCCTTAATTCTATTGTCAAATGTATGCTAGGAATTTTCTTGATGTTGTGTGTTTGCCAACACACATTTTCACCATGTGAATGTGACTGACAAATATGTTGGATTGTCAGTGGCGCAGTGGGGTAATGCCTTGTACTGGTGTTTCTTAGGTTGAGTGTTCGAATCCCCGTTAGAACTTTAGGATCAAGCTGCACATGCTATTGGTCATTTAAGATTCACACCGTTGAACAGCACCTGAATGACATCAGCCAATCAACATTCACACTCATCAGTTGCCAAGAATCAGAATGCCGAGACACTATGACATTCAGGGGAACTTCTTTGTTTACTATTTTTCCTTCATCATTAAGTCTATCATATTTATATTTCATCTATTAGTGTTCATCTCTACAAATGTCTAATTGCCCCTCCATGCTTGGAGTTTTTCTTGTTGTGTGTTTACCAATACACATTTTCACCATGTGAATGTGACTGGCCAACATGTAGGATTGACAGTGGCTCAGTGGGATAATGCATTGTACTGGTGATCCTTAGGTTGAGAGTTCAAATCCCACTTAAAGCATTAGTGTGTTGTGGATATTAGCATACTACAATAGAATGCTGTTGGGTTGTGGAGGTTAACACACTATAACAATACAGCTACTTGTCAATATGGACTTGTAGTGCAAGGCAAGTATTACTGTATAATTATAGGCTGTTTATCTTATTGACTCTGACACAGCTGTAGCCTATAATTATTTGTTATTCTTATAATATTTGTCATTTCTTATACATATTTAGTCGGCTCTTCCACTTGACAGAACAACTCTATATCGGTTAAGGATGTCACGCATGAAACAATGCTGCAGAAACACGAAAATACGACTTTGAGTTTAGTAGGCTATAATTTTCAGTTCCTGTTTATCTATTGCACAATCACAATCTGAGACTGTAGTCTTTCAAAAAATCTTTTCCAAATCTTTGCAAATCTTTCCAAAGTCTGTCAGTGTAAGGAGGGCTTGAGGTGAAAGTGCTGTGGAGAAATTGCAGGATTGTTTGGCTCTGCCACCTAACCACACCCAGTTTACCTGCTGGGAAACCCTGTAGCTCCGGAGCAGGGGCTCAGACCAGGATAAATTGTTTGCTCGCCCTCAGTTCACTCTTTTGTTCATCTCAACCCAGCACTCCAGTGTGTCCTGCTCTGTGTGCGTCTTTGAGTTAACGTAAGTCATCCATCACTTTAATCATCACTTTAATGACCCTCACTATGACTTTTGTGATGTTTATCAGTTTGTAGAGTAGCTCTGCCATCATGTGTAAAGTTAAGGTCTTTGTTGGTTTGGTGTGTTGGAGTCCCATGTGAGAGATGATTAGGTGATGTTGGTTGACTTGGGATGTCAAGTATTGTTTAGTTGTACCTTTATATAGCCATATGATTTCAGTTTATTGTTCAAATGTCAATTGGTTTGTTTGTGAGTTGGGATCTGTACTGATTTACCCCATTTCACGGATTACTCCATTTTCTGTTTGTTTCCTCTTTGATGCAGCACACATACAAGTAAAGAACAAATGAACAGATGAATTGAAACTCAAATAAAGTTAACTTGTGTTGCACCGAAACCTGCCATCTCCGTGTCATCACTCCATACCATTGAGCCTTCTGACCGAGGCTCTGTCTGCTCGCCACACACTCACTCTACCTCGACCCACATCGCCCCCTACAGTTCCTTCAGTTGGGTTGTGGAGGTTAGCATACTAGAATAGAATACTGTTAAGAATACTGTTGGGTTGTGGAGGTTGGCACACTATAACGTTACAGCTACTAGTCAGGACTTGTCGTGCAAGGCAAGTATAACTGTATAATTATAGGCTGTTCATCTTGACTCCAACACAGAACCCACCCCCACCCCCTTCACCTACCACCACAAATACAATTCCATTCTGTGGGAAACACTGCCTTCCATTATCAGACCCTTCATCTTATCCATGACAAATGCATAGTCCTGTAGAATAGAGTATTGTTAGAATACTATTGAGTTGTGGAGATTAGCGCACTAGAATACTACTGTTAGAATACTGTTGGGTTGTGGAGGTTAGCACACTAGAATAGGGTATTGTTAGAATACTATTAGGTTGTGGAGGTTAGCACACTATAATGTTACAGCACAGGGTAATCCTAATTTTATGCATCAAATTTATTCCAATCCAACTCAAAAGTTTTGAACAACACAAAGTGAAGGTTTTATCCAGATCAAAACCAAGAATAGATTATGTGATCTAATCCAATTTCAGGATCCTTGTTTCCCTTTGAATAACCCATTTTCAAGATTTGATCCAATCCGATAGCCGAAATCCGGTAACTGAAATCCGATCTTTTTGTTTTTTGAACAATTGTGCCCAAACAATCAAAGCATATGTAAAACTAAAAAGCTATGCTACCTCATGTTCGTTTTGCTCGGACCCCGTAAATCACCGCTTGCGGTTATATTTATTATTATATGCAATGGAAGTCAATGGCAGCCCATAGAACCGTCTGGTAAAAAAGTTGGGAAATTTGGCACCCTAATTGGGGACGGTCCCATGATTCATGCGACACCAACAGGCCAAAGTTGGAAGTGTGTTCACTCACGTAACTTTTGACCCGTAGGTCCGATTTTCAAATGTCAGGTATCGTGGAATCCTTGGACCAAGCCGAGTTCAACGCACCCTATGACGTCATTTTCCGCCATTTTAGATTTCATCAAAAACACTTAAAATGTATCAGGGGTCACATACTTTCTCTGATTCCCACCAAATTTTACACAGATCATCTTAAGCCTCACAAAAGTTATCACTTTTCGTCTTCGGAAGTATTACCGTTCGCCCGTAACAGCCAATCAAAATTTGCGGCGAAGCTGCCAAACAGGAAGTGAGCTCATATCTCAGCAACCCTTGCATTTATCAAAGCCAAGCCATGAACTCGGGACCCAATCAGGGGGACGCTCAAGAAATCTGGTGACCTTTTACCTCTAGGGGGCGCTGTAATTAAGAATCATGCCTTTTGGCCTGTAGCAGCAGTTTTGCTTAGAATTAAAATGCACTAGTGGTGTCTGGTAGTACTGTTGAATGTCCTTAGGCCGACCCAAGCCAATTTGTGATGTCATCATAATTGATTCGGCCGCCATATTGGATTTAATCAAAAACACATACAAGTTTTCGCAGGTCACAAATTTCAACGGATCCTCACCAAAATTGGCAGAGACCATCTTCAGACCATGCCTTATCAGTGCATTGCTTTTTGGAACATTTGACAGTAGCATTCGGCTGTAACAGCCAATCGAAACTTGCTGCGAAGCCGTCAAACAGGAAGTGAGCTCATATCTCAGCAACCCTTGCATTTATCAAAGCCAAAATTGGTGCATGGACTCAGGACCCAATCAGGGGGACGCTCAAGAAATTTGGTGACCTTTGACCTCTAAGGGGCTCTGTAATTGGCAAAAATGTATTTTGGCCTGTAGTTGCTGCATTATTCTGCAGTGGAGGTCAATGGCAGCCCATAGAACCGTCTGGTTCATCCTGATGATGCACAAATAATTTGGTGACCTTTGACCTCTATGGGGGCATTGAAATCACAGCAAGCATGATCATATCTCAATCGATCTTTTATTTTTGATGTGAAACTGATACAGCGAGTTCCATTCAATTAATTCTAATGCGTGCGTGCAAGGGTGGGGCAGGGTGGGACGGGCAGGGGTGATTGCGGCGGTGAGTTGGCTGTTTGAGGGGGCAGCGACACTCAGCCCTGGTTCAGCCACACAAAATCAGTTATGTTTTGATGTGAAACTTGACCTTGTAACTCAGCCAATCTTGGGTTGTTTTGCATGGAACTTGCTGTGACTGCTTAATTCTATATGCCTGATGCCACGGCATTGAGTTGCATGGCAAATCTGGCCTGCTGAACTGCCTGCTTGGCCCCCACATTGCTGCTTGCAGCTATATTTATTATTATTTTTCCCGTCTCCCTAATTTTTTGTCAGCCCTAGCGCCTAGGCCCTTTGAGACAGAGACACCGTTCCAACTTTAAAACGTCCGGTTAGTACCGGTGTAAGTTGGTCGCGAAGATGACGTCAGGTGGGCGTGCCGTTCGTCCACCATATTGAATTGAACAGAAAGCTAATCTAAATTTTCACAGGTCACAAATTTGATCCGAACACCACGAAACTTGACGTACATTATCCTTGGACCAAGCCTCACAAAAGTTACCGGAAGGATTTTTGATTTTCGAAAGCGTTTGCCCGTCACAGCCAAACGAAATCGGCGGCGAAGCTCCGAAACAGGAAGTCGTCCATATCTCAGGAACACTGTCACATATCGATACCAAATTTTGTATATGAACTGGGGACTCCAATGTGAGGGTGCATAAGCTAAAAAAAAAAGAAATATTCCAAAAGCTTCCATTATTTCGCAAACCACCCACAAGTATTTGGTAACTCTCACCATTCACCTTCCAAGTATGCTCAATGCCACTGGGCAGCCACAATGTTTCCGGGCAACCTTGCACACTCATGAAATCCTTGCTCTGCCATGGGATAGTATGGACTTACTAACTGAAATAGCAGGGAGAACAGTAGCTATATATAGCTTACATAATAGAGTTGTTTTCACATTGACGGTATTCAAATTAAAATTTTCATTATTGTTAAATATCAGGATGGGAGAGTATTATTAAAAATGTTACAAGTATGCAAATTCATATGTTTATGGGAAATTAGGTTTTACTGGGTTGTTTTGTTGTAAAGACATGCAAGGCATTCTGGGCCGTAATTAACAGTGGTCGGCAGCACTCCATAGGCTACGTATTAATATGAATAGGTGTTTCTGTAAACCTAGGGACAATAAACAGCTATCTCTGTTACAAAAACGAGCTGGTAATCGCTCATTGAAGAGGGAACTATGATAAAAAGATTGTTTTCCTAAAAGCATGGAGTTGACGAAAGAATAAGCAGGCAATGTCACGTTAATGTTAAATAGACTAGAATGCTACATGTGAACGCTAGGTGGCAACGTTGTATTACATTTCACTAGTGTACTTGAAATACGGTGTGAGCTTCACAAGTAAGGAAGGTGCAAATATTATGTAATTTATCATGGGAAATTATTGGAAATGTTATTTCTTGTTTATTCTAATTGCAAACCACACACATCCATTCGTAATCACACGTACACATTTAATACTGGAAGACTGTCATTTCGTTTATTTGATGTTGCTTAGCAACGGGGACAGACTTCAGAGCAAAGATTCTAGAACAGAGCTTCAGAGAGACACATTTTGAGTTCGTGGCCAAGTACCTAAAATAACGGTTTCCATGTGTACAGTATGTGCTGGATGGTGTGCTTCCTTTATGAAAGTAAGTGTTTTATACAGTTAACGTTACAGACATAATGAGTCATGTTGTAGTGGTCCACATAAATGTGCCCCTTCTGTTATTAGAATGCTAAGCGGAGATTTTAACATCATTAATTTCTTGTGTGGCTAGAAGCTAGCTAGCTAGGTCATAGGGAGGAGATGTTGCTGTAACGTTATGAGGTTTATGTTGCTTAGCGTAATGCCATGGTCATTTGATATGAGATGCTTGTACTCGTAACTTCGTCACTCTTAACTTTAGGACTCCTATTTTTTTTTACTAAGAGTAATTCAGGAAGCATTTTAGCCCTAAAAGTAGCGCCTGAGTCTGTGACAGCTTAAGCGAGGACTCCTAATAAGACCGATTCACAAACAATGTTTTGTGGTGGCATTTCACGTCGCGATGTTTTGAAATGCATCTATCATGAGGGAACAATTTTGCATTGTAGGCATAACTAAGGGATGCAGTAACACCACCAACAACAACCAAAACTAGCCTACTCATTGTTTACATGTACATTAAATGTAACGTTTCATTGTGAATCAAATTAAAAGATTCTCCTCTTTGCAAACGTTGGCATAGGCATATGGTGACAGATTAATTTAATAATGTTGCTGCGTGAATCACGGTAAGCGCGAATGAAGTGGCCACTTCTTAATGGGAGTCACTGTATGGAAGTAGGCTAAGTAAAATAGAGATGTTTAAAATAAGATAAAGTTAGGATATGCCCGCTTGACAACGGCAGAGATAACTGGCCTTTGGCCATAGCAACCATCCATTTAGAACGACTGGTCTTCATAGCAACCAAGGATCTTAGCTGTGATTCATGTAGCTACTGTACAGTATGCATGCAATGGGATGCAAAGTATAGAAAGGTGATGAAATATACAGAGACAGGTCAAGAAATATAGTGCAATGTAGACAGTATACAGTTGATTTACAGAAGGTGGTTTAGAGTAATATGAATTAAATATAAATATGTGCAGTATATTAGCAGTTATCTCATACAATAAGTAGAATAATGTATGTAGATGTAGCAGTAACATTATAATAGTAGAAATAATAATATAGATATATGCAGTGTATTAACAGAATATAATAAAACAGAATAAATATGGATATTCAATATGACAAATATATAACAGATATGTAACATACAGCTATGTGCAGTGTGGAAACAGTGTCATTGCAGTGCAGAAACAACATTATAAGAGTAGTAAGAATAAGTCTATGTGCAGGATGAATAGTATAAAGATCAGTAGAATAACTATGTATAAATGTAATTACAGTAGGCCTATGTACATTTGTAAATAAATAGAAAACTATGGGTGAGAGGGATAAATTCATTTTATTTAATCGTAAAAGTAAATTGCATTCAATTAAATTGCAATTAAAAATCTTTCCAGTAGGCTTTAATGTCACGCAAAAAGTACAACCAAAGCTGAGCTTGATCAACTAGAACGTCTAAAGAACCAGAACTTGAGTGTAGTTTTTTGCTGGGTCCCAGGCCATGTTGGTCTGAGGAGAAATGAGAAACCGGACAGTGCTGCTAAGCAATCCCTCAATGAAGAAGTCACAGAATGTCAAATCCCTGCCCCAGACCTTAAACCTATACTGAACTCTTACATCTCAGATAAGTGGCAATCTGGGATTAATGTACCAACAATAAGCAAGGAATGTGAATTTTGGCACATTTTCATGATCCACTGGGTCGTTATGGGCCACACAAAATACAGTGTTGCTAAAATTACTCCTATTGTGGCTATTAGAGACATGCGTTCATGAGTATCCAGCTACATTCAATGAGTTAAGTAAAATACATTCACACACACACAAAAAAAACCATCACTAATGTTGTGGACATTCCTTTATTCTGAGATACATCAATAGGCTCTCAAAACAATCCCAAACAGACATAAGGTCTTTATAGAGCAAATCCAAATAGATTATTTGTCAAATAAACCAGTAAAACTGATTCTGGCATTCTGGCATTTCAGGCATTCTGAAATGTCCTTAAATTCGGGACCATCAGACTATCGCTCGTTTTAGTTGGGACCTTGTAGTCGGAATTGTCGTTTGTTTATTCAAAGTCTCAAGCCCAAAATAGCCTGAGCTATTCCAATTGTCAGTTTATTGCATCATTTATTCATCGTTTTGACTGAAAAATCCGCGGAATCATTTTATGCAAGCAAACTGCATACAGGAAGCCTTAATTGTTGATATTAATGATAATCATTCAAACATCTTGCATTTTGACTGTGATAATTGATTCAGTGCTGCCAAAACCCCGCTACACCCTCAGTCTCTGATCCCACCCTGGTCTTGCGCTGTGGTGTGTAAGAGGGGAGAGCGGAGAAAGCCAATGTGTGCTGCTTTTACTGATGTATTTAACGATACATGCATTAGGCCTACTAATCCAAACAACGTCAAACTTGGCACTGCATGTAGTCTAGTGAGTGTTTGGGAATGAAAGCTCAGTTGCTCACATTTATTTCGTGTAGACTTTTTTTTGTGGTCTTAGTATGGTCAGAACACAATGGGATGACGGAAGAGACAATTACAGTGCTGTTATCAATTTACTCGTTATAACCGTGTTTATGTTTCACAACTACACCAACAAACTAGCCTCCATCACTCAACTTATGCAGACGTTAACAATATTTTACCCATGGATATTTTACCTATGGATATTCACCATCAAGCTGGTGAAAGTTTAGTAGGCTAGCCTACCTGCAGTAAAAACCAAGCATGATAAACATTCTCAGGTTTATTTCGGCTTCAAGAAGAAATAGGAATCACATTTCACCTGAAAATCATCCTACTATGAATACACAGGCCACAATGCTGTGAAACTGTAAGCTATCCATTGTGGTTTTTGGAAGTGAAGTGGAGTAATAAATGTCCTACAGCAGCCATAATACTAGCCTGGCGAGCCAGACCCACATTAAAATGTAGGGTCTGGGCACTCACCGTTCGCAGTGCTCAGTCCGAGGGGCGGGATAATCAGTTGTATTTCAAATTCCCTCTGCACGCAATAGGATATTTGTTTTCAAGTAGCAGGGAATTCAAGCCAAACCGTTGCAACTCTGCCATCAATCATTATGTTAAGCCCACCAAACGACTCTATACACGATTTCAATGCCTGATTAAGTTTCGATTTCTGGAGCTCACAAGCCAACGGAGAGTTGCTAGACTAGCCCTGGCAGCAAATTCTGTCAAAGTTGAATTACAGTGACCTTTGTCAGTGGATGCGCTCTAAGGTAACATTACCAATATATTGGCCTCTGCTTTTATTTAAGGAGTGTGTGAGGCAGAGCACATATGTTGTCAACTGTAAACAGTTCAATTGTGTTCCATTTGTTTTTAATTCCTATAAAAGAAATCTGATATTTCATGCACCCTATTTATTTGTAATTTAAGGACTTAACATCAGACATATGGTTTGCAGAATAACTTTTATTTAGGACCATAAACCTTAATGAAAATGACACACCTCACCAAACACGCAAACATTACTGTAGACATAAAACAGGCATGCTATTACATTTGTAAAATACTCATATTTATTTATACAGTCTGACTCAGAGCTACTGAACACTGCCGGATCAACATCAACATCTTCATCACCAACACCACCATCGTCATCATCAAAGTAGCTAGTATAGTACAGGTCTGGCTCATTGTAGCTCTCCTTTTGAGCAGTAGACATTTCAAAATCAAGATCACCAAAAACTTCTCCCATGCATGCTCGGATATGAAAACTGGGAGGTTACTGGTGATGATGGGGGCGTTTAAGCCACGGTAACCAAGGTAACTGGGGGTGGTAACCACGATTATGACTAGATGCCGACTGTATGTATAAGGCTCTGGCCACTCCCTCTCTTTGCTGATTGTATGTCTGACATTTTTCTTGTCAGAGGGAAATGGATTGCCCTGAAAGAAGATCTAGGCGGGGCCAGGCTATGACATCGGTGCACCTGCCTGCATAAACAGACGCTTACAGTAAGGCTACACTTGACTAGACTACGTCTCTAGAGGGCGCCATTCTATCCCTTTTAAAAAGGTTTAGTTTGCGGCCACTTCAATCGATCTGAAGATTGTCTGTTCATGCTCTAGGGCAGTGGTTTTCAAAGTGGGGGCCGGGGGCCATGAGGGGGTGCCAGGGGGGCCTCAGCAAGTTGGAAGGAAAAGATAAAAGCAACAAATAAATAGATTTGAAAAATGTAAAATATACCTATTACTATGAGGGTTGATAAACAATGCCATTATAATAATGTGACACATGTCTGAACATTATATTTCCCATGATAATGACTGGGAATAATAGTAGAGTGATAGCTCTCATATAGCAGAAAGCCCCAAATGCAATTTTTACACACTGTATGCTCCATCGCGAAGTGCTTGTGGCTAAAATAATTATTAGGATTAGCTTAATGTATTTTTACATTTGCCGTAGTATTGTCGATGGGTTTAATAACACATCGGGTCCTTGGCCAGAACCTAGTGGTATTTGGGGGGCCTTGGCCAGAACCTAGTGGTATTTGGGGGGCCTTGTCCAGAACCTAGTGGTATTTGGGGGGCCAGAACCTAGTGGTATTTGGGGGGCCAGAACCTAGTGGTATTTGGGGGTCCAGAACCTAGTGGTATTTGGGGGGCCTTGTCGTGGAAAAGTTTGGGAACCCCTGCTCTAGGGAACCTATGGGCAGAAATAAACGAATGCAGTTGAAAACAGAACCGATTAATAGAACAAATAAGATACATCAGGACGATTTATTGATCAACATACATCCTATCCTCCATTTACCTCCTTGTTTCACAGTGGTACTACCAGTGACCCTAACCCCCCCCCCACCACTACACACACACACACTGTCACTAATGGCCTGTTATTTGTATGTAAACAAGCAAAACCCATTTACTTGCATGATAATAGCTTCACCCCTTCCCTGCCTCCCCTGTCCATTCACGCCTATTTTTTCATGTCATTTCAGCCACTCTCAGCTCAGGCACCTCTCCCCTCCCCTCCCCTCCTCTCCTCTCCCCTCCTCTCCTCTCCTCTCCCCTCCCCTCCTCTCTGTCCCTCTTTTTCCCCAACTCCCACTGGTTTTGTTCAGTGACCAGCACCGAAGTCCTCTGTCATCTCTCTCCGCACCTCTCTCTCTCTCACACACACACACACACACACACTTTTCCCCTGCGTGTATCGCACACCCTTGCTTTGGTCAGTTGGATCCTAACTCTTTCTCTGGCCCATTGGAGCATCCATTCTGCTGCATCTGGGATGGACTGTGAGGATCTCCGGGCAGGCTAGAGTCTGTGAAGCCTGGAGGCTTGCAGGACTATCTATATAATAGGCTAGGTTTGGACTACAACTACTCTACAGCCCTCTTCTTCAGTGTGTAAAAGAGTGTTTGTGTGTGTGTGGTTGAGTGTGACTGTGTGTGTGTGTGTGTGTGTATGTGTGTGTGTGTGTGTGAGGCCATTCTGTGATTGCGTATGGGACAGAAGAGAGGGGATGGACGCGTGTGGAACCTCGCTGGTGCTGATTCTGCTGTTTTGGCTGGGTGCAGGGAGTCGGGCAGCCGGTAAGAGCTTCATTAACATAACCAGCTCAACTGTGGGAGTTGCACTAGTAGGGCATGTGGAAGGGAACTCTGGGGGCATTTGTATAAAAACAATAACAGTAAGAATTGTAAAAACAAACTTTATAGTTTTTAGGAGTGGTATGGAAGTTTTGTAGAAGACCTACGAGATGACACAGGTGATCCCCAGGCTCCTTAGAAATCAGAATAGTGAAATAAGTTGTTTTCAACTCAGTTAACAAGTTGACATGTCTGTACATTGTGCATTTCCCACTGTTACCGTAGGATAAAAGTATTGCATTCACCCAGATATTGCTTACTGAAGTCTCCTTCTGTTTATCTGATTTCAGATATATATTGGACATACTCAGGTAAGGCTACATTCCCACCTCCCCATCATATGATTCAATCCGATCCTCGCTGACTACTACTGTGTTATTTGGCCAGCATGTTTTCTGGGGAAGTTAAGACTGGTGTGTGGAGGCATAGGAGTGTTTTATCCCAAATAGCATTCATATCTAACTAATGAGCTTTGCCGAAGGGATACGGTATTAATGGCAGTTAGGACAGTAGGAGATGTGGTCGTATCCAAAACAGACTTAAGAGCTGGGGTGAGTGGTGGTACAGCATAGCCAGAGAGTGCTCCTGTGAGGTTTGCTTTTGAGTGTGTAAATACTGTCATCGCTCCGTGGAGTCCACTCTGTCCCAGTTTGTTGTCATCCTACCCCTGCCCCCAAAGCCCCCCATCTCTGTCCTTTACTTCCAGCCCAGCAGTTAGCCATCTGGGCATCAGACGCATGGACAAAGGCAAACAGTGAAAGGCAGTTAATAGCACACAGAGATGGAGAAGGTGAAGCGCAGAGCGAGAGAGATGCAGATGGAGAGAGAGATGGAGGTGGAGAGACAGAGAGAGATGGAGAGGAAGAGAGAGAGAGAGAGAGAGATGGAGGTGGAGAGACAGAGAGAAACAGAGAGAGAGAGATGAGGTGGAGAGAGAGAGAAACAGAGAGAGAGATGGAGGTGGAGAGACAGAGAAAGAGATGAAAAGAGAGAGAGACAGAGAGAGATGGAGGTGGAGAGAGAGTGTGTGTGTGTGTGTGTGTGTGTGTGTGTGTGTGTGTGTGTGTGTGTGTGTGTGTGTGTGTGTGTGAAAGAGATGCAATTGATAGGATGACGACAATCTGAAAAGCAGCAGGACATTGTACTCCCTGGCACGGATTACATGTGTGCGTGCGCATGCCTGCATGCATGTGTGTGTGTGATGCTCAATGCTTGGATTGTGCCCCTCATACACACCTCTCATTATGGGCCTCTGATATAAGGGCCATACAGCAGAGAGCACATGTGACTGAGATTACAGGGCCTCTGAATGGGAGTGCTTTACAGTCTCTGTGTGTTGTGCCACACAAGCACACACACATATACTGTATTACACACACGCACACACACAGGCACACACAAATACACAAACACATACATTACATACACACACGCACACACACAGGCACACACAAACACATACATTACATACACACATGCACATGAAGGCACATACAAACACACACACACACACACACACACACATTATGTACATACACACGCAAACAGACAGGCACATGCATACATTTCATACACACACACACACATTCTGACACACACAAACACACACACATACTTTACATACACACGGACACACACAGGCACTCAAACACACACATGTATGCATTACATACACACGCACACACAGGGACACAAACACACACATGTATGCATTACATACACACGCACACACACATGCACACACACACAAACACACATGCACATACATTACATACACACACACACACACAGACAGACAGACACACACACACACACACACACACAGACAGACAGACAGACAGACACACACACACACACACACAGACAGACAGACAGACACACACACACAGACACACACACATACACACCCATCACCCATACACACATACACACTTTGACTTTGAAGAGGGTGGAAGCTCTTAGCCTTTCTCTCACCACAGGGAGAGTCAGTGGGTCTCGTCCATTGGTGGTTAGTGGAACCACAAATGATGTAACTCACAAGGGTGAATTGTCATTCCAAGACGACAAAACCAACCTTTCTGTAGGCTAGTGCGACCATATCTGCCCTTACAGAAATTTCAGGTTTCTGGCAAACAGTTGCCGCAAATTTGTGGCAAGGTCATATTTCAAATGCAAATTAGGTTTTTGGCAAACAGTTGCAGTTAACTTTTGGCAATGTTGCAGCAACTTTGCAGCAATGTCATTACGCAAATTAGATTTGTCACTTTGCCATTTTGGCGAAGTGTAGTGGCAAATCCCTGGTGAACACATTTGCCACTAGTGGGAAACTTCTAATTTGCTGGAACTTTTTCTAACTTTGCTGGAAGTTTGCCTCTAGTGGCCAACATTGGCAATATTTTCTTATTCTTAGGCACTTCTAGATAGTGAGGATGCTTTGCCATTACTTTGTTGTTTGCTTTGTATACTTTGCTATATTGTGTTTTGCTTCATATGAATGGTGTTCATTTATTTTCATTGGTGTTGCATCATTTGTGTGTTTGGTGAGGTTCAAAGGATGGAGCTTGTGTGCTGTTCGTGTTTTACTCCTACTCCATATGAGTGGTGTTGTGTGTGATAATGTGGGATCTGTGTGTTGCACCATGTGTTAGAGTGTTAGAAGTTTACATTTAGCTTTGAGCTCAGGATGTGTCATGTTATGTATTTTTATGGGTGGTGAGGTTGCAGTGCTTGCGTTTGTAGGCCGATGCATGTGTATGTATATGATGTGTATTATGTGTGTGTTTTCGCGTTTTGTAGTGTCCCCTATGTGCTCATCTTTGGGGGGGCAGTGTGTGAGAGGTGGAATGTCAGCCATGGGAAACTGTGCCCCACTGTTGTCATGGGGATTACCGTGGCAACAGCAGGGGATCTGTGGGACAAAGTTTTTTTTTTTTTCCTTTTTTGAGGGCTAGTGAGGTGGAGCTGGGGATGGGGGCATCATGCCGTGTGTGTGTGTGTGTGTGTCTGTGTGTGTGTGTGTGTGTGTGTGTGTGTGTGTGTGTGCTTGATAATCCTTATGAAATCAACATGGTGCCTTTCGAAGTCTTCTGCTACATTCTCTCTCTCTTTCTGTCCTTGTTCAAGTATAAGTTTCAAGTTCATCTTAACAAATCAGAAGAATTGTTTTACAGTAGGCTATAACACATAAACTATGTGTCACTTATAGAAATGTCAGCAAATCAATCCAGGATAGATTTATATTAGTTATATTATTTAGATATTTTTTTCTGGATGGTCTTACTCAGTGTCACGTGATGCCCACTGCGCCCTCTCTTTCACTCCCTTTCACTAACGCAGTTGGCCCGCCTATTCATTCAACGCCATAATGAGTCTGTAATTCTGTCTCTCCCTCTCTCTCTCTCTCTCTGTCTTTTCATTCTTCCGCAAGGACCCCCTGTTCTTTTCACAATCCAATTATTTTGGGGAGGTTTTTTTTGTGTGTGTGTGCGAGTGTTGATGTGTTGCTCTCGGCCACCTCATCAGGCATGCATGACTAAGCTCTGAGCTTCTATACACACACACACACACACACACACACACACACACACACATAGACACTGACCAGCGCTTGAATACCAATTAACTCTCTGAAATGCATCTGGAAATGCACTGAGAAATGCTTATCAGAGAGTAAGAGAATGATCATTATGGAATTCAATTTTGTCTGTGCTATAAGTATATGAAATTAAATCATGTAGGCCTAAGCATGTTAGAGAGATAACCTGTACGTTTATTATACCTAATGATTTTAAATGGACTCAGTAGTGATAAGTTCTCAGTAGTGATAGTATAAGTTCAAAAATTAAATGTGTTGTGCATCTGTGAAAGTAACTATAGCAGAGGGGTTGATGAAGTAGTCAGCTGAAATGTTCCCTTTTCAGTTGCTGATTCCAGGACCCATCAGAATCATTAGATCACCAACTAGCCTGGTGATCACCAGACCGCTTCTCAAATCTCTATGGAAATTGACAGTAGGTCTGGAAAGGCTTCATTTATTTACAACTTCCAGGGGCATAACCCTGGAACTTAACATAACTGGAACGTTACTTCAATTGGTCCATTGAAGTCTTACCAAATCATTTCAGAAGTGCAGCAATCAAATCTTTCTTGTAGACAAAGATTTTAAATGCAGTTGTTTATTCAATTCCAAAGAAAATACACGCCCATATCTGTTTAACCCTGTCGCCATCATGACCGAGCTAGCTGGCCTTGGCCTGATAAACACACTTGTTTTCCCTCTTGATCTGTTCACCTTTGACCTCTGACTTCTGATAGCAGTTGACTCCTAGATTCGTTCCACATTCAGATCCAATCTAGATCCACAATGTGTAATCTACCAGGCCATAATCTACCCCATCATAAAATTTAATTTTATGTGAGATTTAAAAGATGTAGGTTCATAGTGTTATCTTTATGTTTCTATGTGTATTTTATTTAACATTTCATTTATTTTTTTCTTTTGGGGTTTTTAGCTTTTGGATGTCTGAAATATATGGAGGCACAACGAGTTATGTGTAAAAAAAGTAAAGTTGCTCCCTTGGCCCCCCTCCTCCTCCAGGTCAGATGGGCCAGCCGCAGTGGTCGGAGTTCTTTCCTGACTGCGGCGGGTCGGGTCAGTCCCCCATCAACGTGGACTCGGCCCAGACCAAGTTCGAGCCCAGGCTGCCAGCGATCCGGCCGCTGGGCTACAGCCAGCACAGCAACGAGCCCTTCACCCTCTCCAACAACGGCCACACGGGTAAGAACAGTGGGACACCACAGCAGGTTCTAGAGCAGTGGGACGCCACAGCAGGTTCTAGAGCAGTGGGACGCCACAGCAGGTTCACATGGGTAAGAGCAGTGGGACGCCACAGCAGGTTCTAGAGCAGTGGGATGCCACAGCAGGTTCTAGAGCAGTGGGACACCACAGCAGGTTCTAGAGCAGTAGGTTCTAGAGCAGTGGGATGCCACAGCAGGTTCTGGTTCTGGGCCGCTGGGTCTCCTCTGCACAGTATGACACTGGACCGGACCCACATAGCAGCATTGCCTAAAACCGTTCTGGCCAGAGTCTAACATTAATGCTTATGTTTGTGCTTTCAGTTTACCATACTCTATGTCAGTTTACATTGCTGAATTAATATGTGACCATTATCTTTTACATGGTTTTACATTATTGGGACAGCCTATTATCTATTATCAGCCTGTATCCTACATTGATGACTGACATTCAGTGGACACTTTCTGAGACCTGTCTAAAAACATGCCCCCCCCCCCCCCCCCCCTCCCCCCAGTGGTGATGCCCTTACCCAGCTGGATGGGCATAGGCGGGTTGCCATGGCAATTCAGTGCGGTCCAGCTCCACCTACACTGGGGCAACGGGGCGAGTGTGGCGACAGGCAGTGAACACACCATCAATGGACGCAGCACTGCAGCCGAGGTGAGTGTGTGTGTGTGTGTGTGTGTGTGTGTGTGTGTGTCTGTGATCGTAACTCGCTCGATGCCATCATTCAACCCAACCGTGACTCATATCACTAGTATTCCCAACCGTGACTCATATCACTAGACTCATATCACTAGTACTCAGAGACTTTTGAGGCTAATAGGAGACACAGCACTCAAAAAATCCTCCATAGACATGAATGGGGTTAGTTTGTAACACCAATGTGGCAGTTGTCTACACATATCCCACCCCTTCCACGGCCAAAAGTCTAGGTTGGTGTTGTGAAGCATTGAGCATGTGCAGTTCTGCCCAAAATAGATGCCCAATAAGTGCCCAAAGTGCGTTGCAATATGGCCGCCGAGTGGAGGGACTTGTCTAAAAGGACTTTGGTATTATTAAAGAGAAAATGATGCCCTACCTGCAACCCCAACCCGATTATTGAGATTGTTGATATCAATTACAGTTTTTTTCAATCGCTAACAAGCGCTTACCCATACTTCAGATACTTTTTCTAAACTCTTAACGCAGACTCACACCTACAAAACACAATTGGCCAAACGGATCATTTTCTTCTCAAAAACACATTTTGTTAAATATATTACTAACACATATTTCTCTGCACACACTAACTTTACCAAAACACTGGAAATCTGACTCAAAATGAAATTATTCTGTCAAAGAATAACACTTGTTTTCACTTCACAAGGTACATGCAGTCAATCAAAGTACACCAGGGGCCTGTTGCACAAAAGCAGAATTAAGACATCCGGGATAAGTTACTGAGCTGCGCTCGATGAATCTAAAACAAGAGCGTACAGGCTTAATTGGTTGCACAACGAGCAAGCCAGGATGAGCAGACACGGATTCATCAAGCCAGGTGAAACCTATCCTGGATAAGTGCGCGCTCACGGCTCCCTCAAATAGACCCCGCCACCAATCACAGATTCACTGATTCACCATGGCAACTAGAGCGGCTTCATTGCTTCTTCTACGGTGTGAAGTAGGTAGCGATAGCCCTTTCACAACAGAACAAACAGCAACACCTCTGTTTAGGAGAATATTGCAACTAGTGCCGCGACCACCACACGCGAAATGGTTAGGCACTCCCGTGACGTCACATTGTCGCATGACAGGTCGGGAATGGCGATATGTAAAAGTTAATTAATGATCACAAACGTTTAAATAATGACAGTGGGTCTAGTTATATGTGATAACAATGTGTAGTGGGCAGTGGAATAACTATTGGTTTCTGTTTGTGGTGACTGCTGACTGAGATAAGGGATGAGATTAAATAGATCCTGGAGCTCCACAGAATAAATCGCCATGGTGATTTATACCATAACATATCCTGCTGCCCCCTATCCCGCTTTTGTGCAACTGGATCACGGATAAATTGAGCCAGGATAACCAAGATATCCTGGCTTAATCCCTTATCCTAGTTTTGTGCAATAGGCCCCAGGTTTCAAAATACTGGCTATTGTTGACATTATAAAAACTGCATAGACTTTTATGTTTCAGTTTTACAGGTATTTGCATGCAATAATTACACTAAATTTCTTGGTTGGGAACTGTATGTCCACATGTTATGTTCACATTCAAAAGCATTCCAGTAAAAAGCAAATCAGTTTATTTTTCCCTTTACTGTTTACTACAGGAGGTACAGTAGAAATACTGTTTACAGTATGATAGAACAGAAAAAGTTTTACAGTATTGCTTACAGTGAACAAAATATCCATGACACACAGGAGCATTCTGAACAAAAAAACAACAGCAAAAAAACAAGATAAAAAGGGGGGAGCTAAACCAAAGCACAAAATTACTGTATCTAATTTATGCGATTTTCAGGATCTTCAGGGTTAGGCCACATGTTTTCATCAACATCACATTGATTACATGGTCAATGATAGTGGCATGAATTTCATCACTGACAACAGTTCTTACAGCCTTTGGAATGCCACCACCATTCTTACACCTCTACCTTGCTCCTCTCCCTGGCCCTGCTCTTCTCACTGCTCCTGCATCTCTCACTGCTCCTGCACCTCTCACTGCATCGCTCACTGGGCTTGTTCTTCTCCCTGGGCCCCTTGCTCTTACTCTTCCTCGTCCAGACATTACAGTGTTTGTCTTTTTCTGTTTCTGTTTCTAAAAACATCACTCCTCAAAGTCCTCCTTTTACTGTGTAAGTGTCAATGTAATAGAAAAAAATAACCCCTGCCAGAGTCTAAGCCAGACTGGAATCAGCTGTGGTTGGCCCAATTTACCCAACATAAATCAATTGTGTGTCAATTATTCTATTGTCAATTATAATTGTTTGTTTGTATTATCAGCTGAGATATATTGTTTTTGAACTGATATCATTACAGAAGCAGAGGTTTTTATACTGTATCTAAGGTTTGGAATATTGTTTTTGCTATTATGGGATGTTGTGTGTTAACATTCGTAAATACTGCAAAAACAATCCATAATTTTGTTGGGAGGTATAGCTTGTCTGTTAAGAAAATGTAAGCATTGAGGAAATTTGTTCACTGACTGCATATCGTGTGAAAACGACATGAAATGTGTGAATGGTATGGCCACAAAAGACCGATGCTGTGCTAACTGTATTTAGAGTTTTGAAAATGTGACAACTGATTGGACAAACGTTTGTTAGCGACTGAAAAAAACTGTAATAGCCTGTTAAAACAAGCCCCAATAAGCTTATAGGCATAGGCTACCAATGAATCACAGCCCACTCCGTTAAATTTGGTCTGACCTGTTCTAGGCTACTTTTAACTTCACTAGGCCCACTTGTTTAAATTTTCTGACTGTCATTAGCTCTGGATTAAAAATAAAAACATTTTTTGAAGCTATTGAAGAAAGCATAAGCACCCTTATTATCAATTATTTTTGTCTTCAACTTTCCCCCACACTATAGGCCTGTATCTCCAAATATTAGCGAGAGCCTCCTTTGATTTAAGCCTTTAATATTGGACTAATATGTTTAATGCCCACAAATGATCCAAATATCATAAAAATAGTTTTGTAAGACTGGTACCTGCTTATTTTGAATCAAAATCACCAGTGTGTGTGTTTGTGCAATTGTGCGTGACGTACGTCAAACAGGGTAAACTTGGAATCAAGTGAACTTCGCTTTCAAGAAACACATAAATGGACAGCAAGACTACAATAACACAAAGACTCAGAATGAACAGAGGGAACATGAGGGCTTAAATACACAGGGTAACAAGACACAGGTGAAGATGAAACAAAAATCAGGGAATTGAACTCAAAAATCAGGTGACAGGCAGACACAGGGAAAACAGGAACAGGAAGCACATGAACAGGCCACACAAAGGAGCACATGGCACAAGACACAGGAAGTAAACAAAGGAGACACAATGGAATACAACATCAAGGTACAGAGAGAGAGAACAGAACCAGATGGGACAAAACCCTTACAGCCCCGGAGTTGGACTGGGATCCGGCAGGGGCCTCGGGACTGGGATCCGTACAGGCGTCCGGCCAGACCTCAGTGAAGGACTCACAGTAAGGACTCACAGAAAGACTCAAAGTGAACAGAGGGAACATGAGGGCTTAAATATACAGGGTAACAAGACACAGGTGAAGATGATGAAACAATAGACCTCTGAAGTTCCTACAAAAAAGAACCAAAACGGCCATCTTTGCCCATATAAGGAGATCCGGTTGTTAATTGAAGCTAACTACCTATGGCAAGTTGCATTGCAAGTTAGCTCTGGGGTAGCAAAAATCTAAGTGTGCCGCCTTCACGTACCGGAGATCACAGTATCCACTCGAAGGCAGAGCATTTCAGACTTTTTCATCCCCGCGAGAGTTTAACAGGTGCGATAATTTAAAATCTCCATGTTATTTTCCCATAGGAAAAATCGCCAGATACCGGATGTCAAAGATGGCAGCTTTTTTGCAGGCGAACTTCAGAGGTCTGTAATCAGGAAATTGAACTCAAAATCCGGTGACGGGCAGACACAGGGAAAACAAGGAACAGGAAGCACATGAACAGGCCACACAAAGGAGCACATGGCACAAGACACAGGAAGTAAACATAGGAGACACAGGAAGTAAACATAGGAGACACGGTGGAAGACAGAACACGATAGGACAAAAGCCTTATGGCCTATGCAGACTATGCGATTTCAGCCCGATTTTGCCACGATTTTGTCGTAGCCAACAAATTTCCAGTGACGTGCCCGAATATGAAAGGTCGGTAACGACGCCGAAGGAGGAACGTGTCCCAGGATTTATTGTCCACGACTCCACGACCAAAAGTCTAGCATGTCAGAATTTTTGAGGAATCTCCTATGACTCTCGTGTTGACACCATATACTGTATAGGTTGACACTGACACTATGCCACGAGTAGGCTACGATAGGCTATATGATCTTGTAATGTGGCCAATCTCCTCTGATTGTCTCTGATCATCTAGTCTGACATGGTCAATCGTAAAAGACCATCGTGGTACAAAAAAAATTGTAATCTGCATAGGCCATTACAGTGAGAGTGCATATAAGTATGTATATCATGTCTGTCTGTCATTGCAAACATGAAACATGAGTGCTCATCACAACGAGCACTAGTGAATAAACCAAACTTGGCACTTTCTTGGGTTCAGTTTCTGTTTGCCTAAAGTCTCATTAAGCAAAAGTGCCCAATTGGATCTCCTGAAATCAGTCACCATTTAATGGAACAACAAAATGCCAGTCTAGACTTCCAAACAATGCTGTTATGCAAAGCTGCTTTCAGTCCAGTTACACACCAAAAACAAAGTGTTAATTCAGTGTCTAATTCAGGTTAATTACAACCCAGAATTGCAAACAGATTACTCTGACATGCCTTCTGTTGTTACAGTATGGAATTTTACTGACCTTTCCAATGGTTCCCTGTCATATTTCTAATTCTGCTTTCCCCTGGTGCTTTCTCTCTCTCACACACACAGACACACACACACACACACACACATACACACTCACACAAACATTCATAAAAGCATGTACATGCGCACACACACACACACACACACACACACACACACAAACATTCATAAAATCATGTACATGCACACATACACACACATACACATGCACACACACACACACACAGAGGAGAGCAGGTGGAGTGGAACAGAGTAGCTTACCATGGTCTAATGTCTGACTGTGTCCCATGGGGGTTCTCTACCGGTTCCCCTCAGGGAGCAGGAACACAGAACTGCTCCTCTGACCCACTCCCATCTGTGAAGATCTGAGAAAAGAGAGAGAGAGAGAGAGAGAGAGAGAGAGAGAAAGGGAAAGAGAGAGAAAGAGACATAGAAAGAGTGAGGGTGGAAAAATTGAGTGTAAAGGTAAAAGAAGAAGGAAGAAGAAGGAAGAGGACAGGAGAGGAGAGAGAGGAGAGTGGAAGGAGAAAGAAACAGAGAGAATGTGTGTGTGTGTGTGTGTGTGTGTGTGTGTGTGTGTGTGTGTGTGACAGAGAGAGAGAGCCTTTAGAGATACTTTCTTTAGTTATGCCAATAAAGCACCATTTGATTTGATTTGATTTGATTTAAGAGAAAGAGAGAGGGGGTGGGGTGTGGTGTGGCAACAGCAGCATCACTTCCTGGTTTCATGGTGTGGTTAAACTGACTGAGACATGATCACACGGTGTGTGAGAGAGACCTGAGCAGATTGGACCTGCGGCAAAAGAGAGAAGCAACAAAGAGCGATACAATAGCAAGGGGGATATTTACCCAGGTCTTTCCATTCATACTGAAATTGACCTTGGCCTTCAGACCCACCTCTGTGGGCACAGTGGTGCTGTAAGTCGGTAAACCTCCCTCCCCACATGTTAAGAGATGTGCTAGCGTCAGATGCTAGCTCCCTCCCCACATGTTAAGAGACGTGCTAGCGTCAGATGCTAGCTCCCTCCCCACATGTTAAGAGACGTGCTAGCGTCAGATGCTAGCTCCCTCCCCACATGTGAAGAGACGTGCTAGCGTCAGATGCTAGCTCCCTCCCCACATGTTAAGAGACGTGCTAGCGTCAGATGCTAGCTCCCTCCCCACATGTTAAGAGACGTGCTAGCGTCAGATGCTAGCTCCCTCCCCACATAGATAGATAGATAGATAGATAGATACTTTATTGATCCCTAGGTTAAGAGATGAGCTAGCGTCAGATGCTAGCATCCATGGGCTTTGACCGCCATGCTATCGCACCCTTCTCCCAGTTCCACAGGTCACCCTGGCACATGACAGAACTGGGCACATTCATGGGAAAATGTGTAGGCTAAGATCTGTAAAGATTAGGGATTGGACAGCAGGGCCTACATATGGCAGTGACCACCCAGTGGGACAGCAGACAGCGACCATCTGATGGATGAGAGGGAGCGACAGAGAGAGAGAGATAAAAGGAAAAGAAAGGATGCAGGAAGGATAAAAGGAAGAGGGAGGAAGGAGGGAGAGGGATTGGCGAGAGATCTGAGATGCTGTCCATCTGTTATTACCACAGGTATGCCAAAGCAGAGGGAGGCAGAAGGGCAAGAGAGGAGAGAAGGGGAAAGAAAGAAGAATAGAAGGGAAAAGAAAGAAGAATAGAAGGGAAAAGAAAATGGAATGAAAGGAATGCAGATGAGGAAAGGAGGAGGAGGAGATAAGATAGATATTTGCATGACAGTGGAGTCTTTTAAGACACATTCAGACTAGCAGTGATGTAGTGATGAGACACCGTGGAATGGTAATGAAATTCACTGTAGTGATGTCTGTTGGCAATGTGAAATGTTGCATGACAAAGCTAAGGCTAATCTCAACTTTGAGGTAACAGGTGGTTGCCAATGAGTTACCCCCCCCCCCCCCCCCCTGTCTCTCTCTCTGTCAGTCTCTCTCTCTTTCTCTATCAGTCTCTCTCTCCCTCTGTCTGTCTCTCTCCCCCCTCTCTGTCTGTCAGTCTCTATCTCCCCCTCTCCCTCTGTCTGTCTCTCTCTCCCTCTCTGTCTGTCTCTCTCCCTCTCTGTCTGTCAGTCTCTATCTCCCCCTCTCCCTCTGTCTGTCTCTCTCTCCCTCTCTGTCTGTCTCTCTCCCCCTCTCTGTCTGTCAGTCTCTATCTCCCCCTCTCCCTCTCTGTCTGTCTCTCTCCCCCTCTCTGTCTGTCAGTCTCTATCTCCCTCTCTCTGTCTGTCAGTCTCTATCTCCCCCTCTCCCTCTGTCTGTCTGTCAGTCTCTATCTCCCCCTCTCCCTCTCTGTCTCTCTCCCCCTCTCTGTCTGTCAGTCTCTATCTCCCCCTCTCCCTCTGTCTGTCTGTCAGTCTCTATCTCCCCCTCTCCCTCTCTGTCTCTCTCTCTGTCAGTCTCTCTCTCTCCCTCTCTGTCTATCTCTTCTCCTCCCTTTCCTTCACCTCTCTCTGGGCCACTGTGAATGCCATGACTCAGCAAGACTCTTTCTCCTAATTCTCTCTGTTTGCTGTCGTTCATTCTCTCCTTTTTTGTTTCTCTCTGGCTAACATTCTGTGTGTCCTGCTTCTCACTCTTTCACTCTTTCCAACTTTGCTGCAAACACAGAAAAACTTTCGCCATTTAATCCAGATACAATACGAGGGATTTTCAGATTAGGAAAGAACACAGACACACTCGCATTTTCACTGATACTAACACCAATACACACACATACACACACAAACACACACATATAAACACACTGGTAACCACTCTAATGGTTCTATGGTTCTCTTGATCTCCTCAGCTCCACATTGTCCACTATAACTCCGAGTTGTATGAGAATATCTCCATGGCGATGACTCAGCGGGATGGTCTGGCGGTCCTGGGAGTTCTCATGGAGGTGTGTTCACAAACCCAGCATTCACCTTCACTCTTAAACTCCATTCTGAAGGATATATGTGGCTCTGTTTGTCAGGACATTTGATTTGTATGATTCTAATCCAACATTTCTATTCACCTTATTCAGCCCCGCCCATTTTATTAAATTCCACGTTGTCTTTAAACTTCCGGTCGGCTAGCTACGTCTAGTTAGCTTCATTGGGATAACACGGCAGAAGAGGATAGAGAGGCTAACTTACAGAACAGCTGCTCCAAAGTCAGTTTTTTCCTAACTTCAGATAGGAAAGCTGTATAACAGAAATGTCTTAAGTCACCAAAATCCTAAATAAACGTTCCTAACTTTAGGAGGACCCATAATATATGATGCCAGTCATCTCGATAGAGCTCTGCTATCTCAATGTATCGCAATGGATGTACTGCTCAATCGGAAGTTCGGAGACAATGTGGGCAAAGCTAGCGCCCCCATGTTTGCGCGCGGAATAAGGTGAATAATCTGTCTGCTTAGTTACCAGCTGTTCCGGAGTGTTCCAGTGCTTGAGAGCACTTCCTCTCTCTGTTACCATGGTTATATTGAATATAACCATATTGAATTGTATCTTGAATTTCCCCTGGGGATCAATAAAGTATCTATCTATCTATCTATCTATCTATCTATCTTATATGAATGATGCTTTCCCTTCACAGGTCGGTGAGGAAACAAATCAGGCATACGCCAACATCATCAACTACCTGAGCAGAATAAGACATGCAGGTGTGCTACAGAGTTGTCATGGAAACAGCACCCAACTGGACCTCACAGATCCCAACACCTAGCACACATTTATGAGCAATTACAAAAAGTATATTTATCAAGCATAATGGCCTGTAATGAAAATGATAACATTTCTGAGTCAGTGGAACTGAAAAAATAACTCACTCACTTATCCATTTGGCTGACACTTCTGTCTAAACATCTTACATACGTCAGTTGTATACGACAGGGCCAGTCACACAGGGCAACTCAGTGCCATGCTCAAGGGCACAGGTGAAACTCAGTGCCATGCTCAAGGGCACAGGGGCAACTCAGTGCCATGCTCAAGGGCACCGGGGCAACTCAGTGCCATGCTCAAGGGCACAGCAGTGGCATCCAGGAATCAAACCCACAACTCTATCTAGCTACTACATGCTAACCCAGCTCCTTATCCACAATACCACCACCATCCAATCATTTGCCGAATATCATAATGGAAATGATTTGGCCAGTGACTTAAATGATCTGACCCTAATTTTGCATGTGTTTGTTTTAACCAGATTCACTGTGGTGTCCACTGTTTAGGATTATGCCAATGATATGTCAAAAAACGCCCCCCATCGAAATATTTATTTTGAAACATTTCTGTCTACTTTGGAGCCACTAATCAGTGGTGCTTCCCTGTTGGCCGTCTCTCTGGTAGGTGACAAAGTGACTATCCCTGCGTTCGACATCCAGACCCTGCTGCCCAAAGACCTGCGGAGCTACTATCGCTACAACGGCTCTTTGACCACCCCGCCCTGCTACCAGAGCGTCCTCTGGACCGTCTTCCAGGAGACTGTCAAACTGTCTCTGCCCCAGGTGAGGAAGGGTGGGGTGGTGGGGGGAAAGAGGAGAGGAAAGGAGAGGAGGGGAGAAAAGGAGAGAGAAACGACAGGAAAGGAAAAGAGACTGAGAGGAAAGAGCTGTAGGACACATTTAAGTAAAGTACAGAGTGGGGAGATATTCTGCTAAACAAATCATCACTATTGATTCTTTGCTAGCTTTGCTCTTTCATGTCCTATCCTTGTAAGCTCTTATGCTCGGCTCTCTCCTCTTCCCATCTCCCCTGCCCTCTCTTCCTCTCTTCTCCCCTGCCCTCTCCTCTCTTCTCCCCTGCCCTCTCTTCCTCTCTTCTCCCCTGGCCTCTCTTCCTCTCTCCTCCCCTGCCCTCTCTTCCTCTCTCCTCCCCTGCCCTCTCTTCCTCTCTTCTCCCCTGCCCTCTCCTCTCTTCTCCCCTGCCCTCTCTTCCTCTCTTCTCCCCTGCCCTCTCCTCTCTTCTCCTCTCCTCCTTTCCTCTCCTCCACTCTTCCCTCTTCTCCACTCTTCCCTCTCTCCTCCCCTGCCCTCTCCTCTCTTCTCCTCCCCTGGCCTCTCCTCTCCTCCACTCTTCCCTCTTCTCCACTCTTCCTCTCATCTCCTCCACTCTTCCTCTCCTCTCCTCCTCTCTTCCTCTCCTCCTCTCTTCCTCTCCTCTCCTCCACTCTTCCATCTCCTCCACTCTTCCCTCTCTCCTCTCTCCTCCCCTGGCCTCTCCTCTCTTCTCCTCCACTCTTCCTCTCCTCTTCTCCTCTCCTCCCTCTCCTCCTTTCCTCTCCTCTCCTCCACTCTTCCCTCTATTCCACTCTTCCTCTCCTCTCCTCCACTCTCCTCCTCTCCTCAGCTGGTGAAGCTGGAGACGCTGCTGTACTCCACAGAAGAGGGGAGCTCTGATCCCTTGGTGCTCCAGGACAACTATCGTGCCACCCAGCCACTCAACCAGAGGGTGGTCCTCGCCTCCTTCAAACACAGTCAGTAGAAATGTACCACACAGCACCCTCCAATGGAGGGAGACAGACACAGACAACGAGAAGAAAAGTAAACTGCAGAGGCAGAGAGAGAGAGAGAGAGAGAGAGAGAGAGAAAGAGACAGAGAAAAGGAAGAAGAGGAGGATAGGACTTATGGCCATGAAACTGCATTGTACCTCAGAAAAACAGTATAACTGCAGTTTTTTTGTCCCATAACTGCAGTCATTTTTTGTAAGGGTTGTCCTGTAATAACAACAGTTCTCCCTTACCTAATGGTACACTTATCTAAGCTACACCAGGGTTTGCACGTCGCAGGAACTACTTTTCAGACTATTACACTAAAGCGCTTACAGCTATGCACTCTATATGTGCAGCGGGTTTCCACACAATTATCAACATTGTACACACTGGACTAATTGCATTATTGCAACAAGCTGACTTTAGTGTGAAGCACCAAGTGAACTATACACCCTTTCAAGAGAGTTCAATTATCAGCATCATAGTTGGCCCCACAAGGCTTCCGTTTTAACATTCCATATGTTATCTTAATGCAGAGGAAGTAGATTGGGAACCAAATAGAACGTTCAAGCATTGTTTATGTTTTTATTGTTGAAAGGGTCTATAGCATTGTTGCTGTTCAAAACAAATCAACAGCCACAGTTTTCCTGCATGCCCAGTTTGTAGGGCTCTCATGCCAAAGCTGTAAGTGACATGTGACACGTTTGCAAGTTTGCTGCCAGTCAGACTGCGGTCATGCCCAACCACCATCATAATTGGCACCTGGGATATCATGCCAACCAACCAATGAGAGGGCACCCTTTACTGAATGCACTGGCCCATTCTATACATTCAACCATACAGACCAGCCTTTTGTTTACTAACATTCCATGGCGTGAGCCTTAGCTGGTGGCAGTTTGACAATTACGACAGTGTTTTGTTACCATGGAAATCCAGAGTTCTAGCGAGAGCACAATTTTAATTGTCTCTGCGAGACACTCTGGTAATAAGTAAAGATGCACGTTACTTTTACCCCTTGCATCACGAGGAACCAATCACATCGGTGTATCTGATATAGGCGGGCCAGAGGCGAGCTAAACAGATGATGACAGCGCTGCAACGAATCAGTCAGTAAACATTGGTCGTAGTGTTATACAATTGCGTGCAGTGATATTTTCAAATGCATGCTTGGTGCCGCCCCTCGAGTTGGGTCATTACATTAGTCATGGCCACACCCTTAATCTTCCTAAATTACGAGGGTCTGGAATCTCCAGGCTAGTGTTTTCTATCGTGTTAACTTCATATAAACTTTACATGATCTATCAGATGTGTATTATACCATCTGGCTACAGTAATAGTGCTTTGCACCTGCAATTTAAAATAGAATTGTAACGAGTTAACGAATCCTCAGACAAACCCATATTTCCACATGGGTAGTACGTTACCAGCGCTCATCTTGATCATGTTGATAAGAATGTATTTAGTAGTATGTGACCTCTACTGCGTAAAAAGACCATGATAGAAAACATATAGTTATTTAACAAACAAGTTATAGGCATCTTGCATTTATCTGAACGAGAGCCAACAATCTTTTTCCACTAGCCACCGACAGTGAAGTACATTTATCTATAGGCCTATGGAAGAGGGGAACAATTTAAAATCCTTATGGCATTCCAGAACTCATAAAAAAAGAGTACCAAAGGTGTCACAAGAAATCTCAAAAACAAAAGTAGCCATTAGACCTTAGTCCTTAGACGGTACCTTAGAGTCACACAGAGAACGCAGTTTCATCAAAGGGATGGTGGAGGAGAAAAGGAGGAGGGCAGTGAGAAGAGGGAGAGAGAGATGGAGGGAGAGAGAGATGGAGGGAGAGAGAGATGGCAGGATAAGGGGGTCTGGGGGTGCATGCAGAGAGTATGGGAGTGAGGGAGATGGAGGGAGAGAGAGATGGCAGGATAAGGGGGTCTGGGGGTCTGGGGGTGCATGCAGAGAGTATGGGAGTGAGGGAGATGGAGGGAGAGAGAGAAAGAGAGAGAAGCTAGGGCTAGGGCTGAGCTATTTGTTTATGAGTTGGATCATTAGTTTCTGAAAACCTCTTTTCATGAACACAGCCACCATTGTTGTTACGTGGATCAGAGAAGAACGGCACAAAAAACGAGGTGAGAGAGAAAGCGAGAGAGGAGAGAGAGGGTGAAAGAGAGAAAGAGAGAGAGAGAGGAAGGGTGAGAGAGAGAGAAAGAGAGAGAGAGAGGGTGAGGGAGAGAGAGGGAGAGAGGGTGAGGGAGAGAGGGAGAGAGAGAGGAGTAAACTCTGAGAAAAAGGAGAAAAGAGTGAGTGCCATCAGTGCTACATGACAGATGAAGAAGAGCACAGTGTACAGTGTAACATAGATGACCACACATACACGCACACACATACACATGCACGCACACACATATGCACGCACGCACGCACGCAAGCTAGCTCGCACGCACGCATGCACGCACGCACACACAGATGAAGTAGAGCACAGTGTACAGTGCAACGTAGATGACCACACACACACACACACAGACACACAGACATATACCGGCATTATCATGGTAATTATCCTGTTATGTCTCCTACTTTACAACCACATCGCTAACTGTATTCCCTTATACTTTCATTCCCAGCAGGGGTCAAAGTCTACAATGCAGGTAGGTTTTTTAGTCCTGTGGTATATTTGTAAAAAGTACTACTGAGTGGCATTTCATTCTAAAGTATTAGCAAATGATTATCATTTCTTTTTTTATGTTTTTCCCCCTGCACTGTAATCCCATATCTCTTGCTTTCCTTGCACTGTAATCCCCTCTCTCACTGTAATCCCCCCTCTCACTGTAATCCCCTATCTCTCGCTCTCCCTATCAGGTGAAATTGCAGCGATAGTGATGGGATCACTGTGTGGATGTGTGGGCCTTGCAGTGATCGTTCGCTTCATAATAAAGACCATACGGTAAGTTCGAAGTAAATCTGATGTCACGTCTCCCTCAGTTTTACTTCTACCAACCCTGGCACGGACTTGCTAACATTTTAGTCGACTGATCCTGGCATGGCATAGTTGGTAATGATCACAAACTGTAGGGCTATGTAAATTAAGGACAACATTTCTTTGAGTTTGATTGTGCTGCAGCTGATTTTCATTTCAACCTAAATCCTATTTTGATCCGTTTCTCATGATTGATTGGTTGATTTTGTGTTATGATTTTTGCCTTTGTGTTCTGGTCATGTGATTGCGCGTGCATTAGTCATGTGATTTTGTCTCCTGGTCACATGACAGCTCCACGTCCAGCTGGGACGTCCTCCCCAGCGTCAGGCCAGCGCCCTCATCCAGGTCCTTCTTTGATTCATGACCTATGACCCCTAATACCCTAATCGACCCTAACACTGACATAAACAAAAATAACAATAACAACAACTGACAGCTTTACTTGTTTTATTCATGTAAAAGAAGAGCCCAAAGCTTTATGTTTATGGTTAAGGTTTAAGGGATTTTTACCCTTCAGGTTAAAGCTGCAGTTGGCAAGATTTTTTTGATCATATTCATGGCTGCAGCTTGTTTGGATTGGTTAGGACAGGCGGTGTGCCAACTTTTCATCTGAACTCATCAGAAGCACCTGTGATATGGTGAACACATCTAATTAAACTTTAAATTAAGAGCATATTCAGTATACTGCAGTCAATCATGGGGTGAAACAGGGGGTAATGCAGTAGAGGAAGGCCTGAGGAACAGAAGAAAAAATAACTAGCTCAGTTTATAAGTCACTACAATATTACAAGTTGTGACTTGTAATATTGTCTCCCTATGTCTATCCAAGTACAGATTAACGTCCACCACAATCTTCTTCAGATGTACAGAAATGCGACTACTAAGGTTAAGACCAGGACATGGGTACAGTTAGATAAAGGGCAGTTGAAAGGTAGTCGACACGTGAGAATATGTTGTGTGTAATGTCTTTAACAGCTATCATAGACCATCAAAGTAAGACATTAGCCCATCCTAACTCACCCTACTCTTACTGACCACTCAAGACCCCCAATCTCAGCAGTTCCCATGAACTCCAGATCACATGTTTCTCCTCAGAGAAAATCCCAAACACACTAATCCCTTGACCCCCCCACCCCATCAGGGTTCCTCCGCTCACCCTGTCATACGTGTACTAGGTCACGTATGGACGCTACTGACCTGCAGTCACCTCTCCTCTAGGCCAGCTGTACCACTAACAGGCTAATCACTCTTCCCTAGTCTCTGATTAGGAAATGAAAGCTCTTAACACAGCAGGGTTTTTGTGGCTGGCAGATAAAGAAACTGTAAACCACTTCCTCCTTGTTTCATTACTTTTCTGTCTGTACTTTTTCATCATTTCCCTTTCATGTGTTTGTATAAATACCTGCCACCTGCTCTGTTTATACAAAGAGATCTCAACTGAGAGTGAAACCATTCAGAAAAACTGTCTACAGCAGGTGAAATCAGAGCAGTGTATAGGCTCTGTGAAATAATGTGACAGCACCACCTGCTGGTGAATAGTTGAAATTACTTTTAAAGGAGCCTAGGGATCCCAAACACAGTCAGATGGACTAGAGTGACTTACATGGTGTCTCGTGTTTCCCTCTGCAGAAGTAAAGATATGGAGAAGGCACTGAAGCAAGACATGGCTTTAAAGACAGCCACCGAGTCCAGCAAATCAGCAGAGCCCACTCAGTCTGAACCCTGAACTTTGACCTCTCACCACATCTTTCATCTTTCTTGCTCTTTGCATGATCCAGAGCCCTCCTTCCTTCTCTTATCTCTTCATCCTCCCATTCTCACCACTCCTCCATTTCTCTCTCGGTTTCTATCAACCAAGCCTATATATACTCTGCTGTATATATTCCACCCTGCTCATTTCTCTCTTTCTCTCTCTTTCTCTCTCTTCTTTCTCCTCGTCTGTTCCCCTCTCTCCCCTGGCCAGTGGTAAGCATGTCTGTGTAATTGGTTATTTAAATGTCTCTCTTGAACTGATGTCAGGTTGGATCGATGGTCTTAGTTACTGTGTGCTTATTATCATTCTGTACATACTCTACTGTGAACATCTGTAATAAACGAATGCTGTGACCACCATCTCATGTTATCTGGTCTTTGTGTGTGCATGTGTGTGCGCACGCATGTGTGTGTGTGTGTGTGTATGTTTGATATTAAATGGCTTCTAATGACAAAACAAAACTCTTGAGAGGGGAAATGTTGACAGTCAGGTGGCTGACATGAGCACACTTGACATATGTACATTAACATATAAAGTATGAATAACTTGATAGATTCCTTGGCAACCAAATCATTAGTTGTGGGTTTAATTAGGTCTTGTCAAGCAATTGACTAGTGTGTCGACACATCTGTGTCTTCGTCAGAGTCCATGGGAGACAGAGGCGCATAATATCAAAGTAAGCACACACAGGTGCTAGTTAGATAGTTACTTAGTTTGATATTATGGACCCTTTCAAGAGAGTTCCATTATCAGCATCATAGTTGGCCCCACAAGGCTTCCTTTTTAACATTCCATATGTTATCTTAATGCAGAGGAAGTAGATTGGGGCCCAAATAGAACGTTCAAGCATTGTTTTTGTTTACCTTGTTGAAAGGGTCTATAGGGCACCTCTGCCTTCATTTGGGTCGGTATATAAGCACAGTAGAGGTGATGTAGCCTATTCCAAAGTTTAAAAGGTAGTCAGCGCCCTATATGGTTCTGGGGGTAGTAATATTCAAATTTCCCCATACTTACAGAAGTGCATGATTATACAGTATCTCTCAAGTAACCCACAAAAACTCAATGTACGGTTTTGTTTCACACTTAAGAGTGTTTGTAGAAGCATCGGAGACCCAAATGGTATAAGAGCACAGAGAAGGTGAGTTTTGCATAACATGGGCCCCCATAAGCCCAGCAGGGCAGGAAGTGGCTTTCTTGATTTATGTGAAGACACACCCAGAAACACACACATTGATGCAGGAGGAAAATGGAGGAACTGAAAGTAAGTTGAAACTCTTTGTTCTTGAGGAAGCAGACGCTCTAGATCATTGCTACTTATTCCCTGCGTCATGGTAATGTATGATCTCTAAACTTGCAAATGATATGCAGTAGAACTGATGGTACGGCTAGGTGTTCAGTGTGTGTGTAGTGGTGTGTATGCAGTATGAAAGGTATGCACAGGACATGTGTGTATATATACGTATATGTATGTATGTATGTACCGTATTTATGGATCTCTCTATATGTAATAATCTCTGTGGCTAACCTTGATCTCCCTCACAGACTCCAGGCTCTGTCTGTAGCCACGCAGTTGTGCTGCTCAGTGTCCTGCTGTGCCAGCTTCACCTGTGCACAACCAGCGAGCAGCATGGGGCTCCACCCAACAACACCCAACACTCACCCAACAACACCCAACACCCACCCAACAAACACAGCCACCCCTGCATGCCGTCAGCGTGGCGCTCCGCATACGACACCTTCCTGAAGCGCCACCTACCCGAAGACCAGCCCAGCTCTCTGGACCAGAACCAGTGGGAGAGTTTCATCAGGCAACACAAGCTCTGTCACCGACCCACCCAGTCCTTCCTCCACCCGGAGGACAAGCAGCAGGTGCTGGACGTGTGTTCGGCGGCCGGAGGCAGGACGATGCAGAACAACCTGTGCATCAGCGGACAGGAGTTCTCCTTCACCACAGTGCACCTTCTTTACAAAGACTGCACCATCAAGAAAGTGTTCTCTGAGACCAAGCATCTCATTCTGGCCTGCGATGACATCGACGGAGTGTGCCGACCTGTTCACTTTCAGAGAAACCCAAACGGCACGAAACCTGACCAGAACCGTCAGCCTCCGTGCGAGTGGCCCCAGAGTTCAGGGACGGAGCGGACCATAGCCGGCTGTGCCAGTGTGATGCTACCCCTCAGCCTACTATGGCCTCTGTGGTACTAGCAGCATAAAGAATTATGTTGACTAGTCAGATCTAGCAATAATATCTTAGTAGCCTATAGGACAATAATACACACACACACACACACACACACATTTAAACAAACACACACACAGAAGCAAACAACACATGCTAATACATACTATACATGCACAAATACACACAATTACATGTTTGTACGCGACACACACAAACACAAGCTCTCTCTCTCAAACACACAGGTATGTGATGTGTTGAATTATCATGCAGTATGTGGATAACCAAAAATTTTAAAGAAATCTAAAGCGTGTTGTGCAAATACATTTCTCTCATTGTATTAATCATGTTGTGGAAATACATTTCTTTCACTGTATTAAAACAAGTTATTTTGTGATTGTGAACGCAAAATACCGTTGACCACATAGAAATGTCATGTTGTTGTCTCAAATCTTTACCTTTTCTTTTAAGATGAGACATGATCCAGTATAAATTTACTGTCCAAAGCCTGTCAAAGTGTTTACAGTAAGAGGACAAATTGTCTTGTTTGAACCACAGACGAATATATTGCAAGAGGCATGCCAGATTTAAGTCCTACCAAAGGTAGATACTGAATAGCTAGCTTTGCGCTTTGTGGTGTGGTCTGATTAAAATGTTAAATTGTGGTCATGTAAAACTAAATAAAAAAGTTCGGTTGATAAAATGGAGACTATTTGAATAATCTTTTGGAAATTCTGACTAAACCCAGTTTGAAATACTTAAATTAAAATTGAGCTAAAAATGTACTGTTTGCCTTTATGTTCATGCCAGCTAAGATAAGAATCAGATCTTTTCAATGAAGGCTGTTATTTATTGACATTAATAGACATTACTGAATATGATGTTGCATGAATAGTGAAAAGTAATGACACAACACATTATGTTAAAATGTTTTAATGCGTGGTAGGTGGGTATGGAAGCCTGTTTCTACCAGAAAAAAAGAGGCTAAATTGCAAATTAGTTCTCGCAATTGTGACTATTTCTTGCAAATGCAAGTTTATTTCTCAGAATTCCGAGTTTTTTTTCTCACAATTACAACTTCATTCCGAGTATGACGGAGTGAAGGAGATCTATGAAGGAGACATCAGAGTTATCGGATCTGCCTCAGAGGTGCCTACCTCAGAGTTATCGGATCTCAGAGGTGCCGACCTCAGAGTTATCGGATCGTGTTGATGTGTTGCAATCGCAGATACTGTATCTCTGGCTGACATGGTCAAAATTGTACGAAATTGGATGCATGCATGAATGAATGCATGCCAAGTTTCCTGGAATTCCGTTCATGGAAACGGAACGTTTTAGAATACCATGGAATTACAACATACCAATTGCAAAAAGCAGATGTACAGATTGGTCATCATTTCTGAGAATTTCGCCCTGTCTTCTCTCTCCTCCGTTCCTCTCCTGTAGCATTTGATCAGTAGCCTACTCTTTTTAAGGTGAACTAAGGTAGTGCTTAACTGCTAGCTACTTCAAACTTTTGTTAACTAGAATACATTCTAAGGCCATGTCATTTGCCTTTCATCTGTCTCATGTGATCATGCAATCAATAATCAAACCAAAACAACCCTAGACTAAGCTTTTTGAGTCAGTTTTTACTCACCCCCATGTATCCTTGCCGAATTGACATCATCATGTCCCCCGCCTCTTTAGGCTGCTCTGATTACATGATCACATGTAACCATGGTAATATAGCCAGTAACCACACAAAGGCATACCCAGAAAGCACATGCAGATGTTGCGCAACCAATTTTTTTGAATATTTGCTACTTTGACCACAATATTTGGACTTATTTTCTACCAATGCATATATTTATGTTCATATGATAGCAATGGTTTTTATTTGTTCAACCCAGCGGCGCCATCACTTGTGTGAAAGTAGTATTGCCACATTTCTGGCCAAGCCCAATGTGTTGTAGTTATTGTAAATCATTTGGAATTCAGGGAGCCTAACTATTTTCTTTGTGATTGCCTCTATTACATTTATTAGTAACACTACATCTTAAGGAAGGCCTAATCAGTCATAAGGTAAATCATTGCTGTTCAGCCTGGTTAAGAAATGTTTTAGCTGCTCTTACAATTGGATGCATGTTCCCATCACATTACTATGAACTGACAGATGTAAAACAATGTCTTGTTAACAGAATAAAAAACAAAAGTTACACAAATGGCATTAATTGTACAATTGTACAAGAAACCTGACAGTAATGTTGTCATTTTGTCAGTAAACTTTTTGAAAGTGTACAGACTTGAATATGACAGCCAGCTAAGAAAGTAAGAAAGAAATGTGCCGTCCTGGCCAGCACTGACAATGAGGTCTGCTCTGTAGGCAGTGTTGTGCAAGTTCATACTTCACAAGAGCTAGTGTGGTGTTTTTCAATGACGTAAAGGATGCATTTATGGTTTTTATAAGCTTTAATATTACTGCAGTTATTATGAGCGTGTCAAGGCTATTACACATCTTGAACAGACCAGATCAACAGTCAAGGAGTGGGGTGCAGGAGGATACAGTAGACACTAGCCCTCTCATTACATGGTCAAAAGAGAGGGAATGATGTCAGCTGGTGAGGTTAAGAGCAAGGACAAGTAACAGGTGGGAATTGGCTGCTATGAAGTAAACAAGATAAGAAAGCCCTGCTTATAACTGGATAGAACCAGAAAGACCCAGAGCTATACAGTTTTGCATATATTTTTATACATGATGGGAAGATGGTTTCCACCAATATTAGTAACCCTGTCAGATGCTGATTGGTCAAAAGGTGTCTTTCGAGAATGGCGTGAGGAGAGGGCACTTCTCGAAGGCCATGGGGTATAAAAGATAGGCCGCAGCCATCTTTAAGTCAGATTTCATCGGAGGGCCCCAGCTGATGACATCTCCTCCCTATTGCTTTGATGGATGGTCTGGACTTTGGTTGGGCTGTGCTGTCACTGCAATACGGTGAATAAAGATCAACAGCCTTTAGAGATCTCCTGTCTGCATTGTCTCCTTCGGATGTCTTGTTCCAGAGTGCTAATTAGTAAATAAGTGATTGATTGTTAATTGGATTCGAGAGTGGACAGTTTTTCCATGACATGCTAGCCTAGGTAAAAGTTCAGATTATACAGATTTAAATGAATAAATTCACTTTCATAATGTGCACTTGGTTCATGTTCAACGCGTGCATGCTAGCCTGTCTCGCAGGTCTAAGATAATTCTCTCAACCTCGACTTGGTTTTCACTCTGGCACATGGTGACATGGCCGCCGTCACCAGTATTGCCTCGGCAATACTACAATTCATTGTTGTATTGCCTGGCAATACTAGTTTTCATACATGACATAACCTATAAGATTAGCCTAAACTCAGTAAACATCACAAACTGCTGTTGCGTCACGCAATAGCTTATCATCATGACTTGATGAACAGTGTTTTTCCCCAGTAATGTAGGACTACGTTGTATACTTACTTAAAAAGTAACAATATTGTACCCAGTAATCTGAGCGCTGCATATGGGGAAAAAAAACTATCATTCATAAACAGTCTGCACCCCACCCTCTTTATCAGCCTGAGCACTACTAGGCTACAGGCTACATTTCTAAAGCCTGAAACAGCAGCGACATGCCACTGCGGGTGCATGTGTGTCCAAAATATTTAAGTAAATCAAATAAAATAGGCTATAAGTAGTTTGTTTTGACAGACACTGAATATTTTGCGCTGTCACTAGCAGAAAATGAGTCTGCATACATTAGGCCTACAACCGATTAACGAGCCTAAATACGTTAAAGCTGCAGTTGGCAAGTCTGACAGATTGAGGGGACCAAAATTTTGAATGTTTACAACTCTCATGCCCCTATGCCACTACCACCGAGCACCCTCTCATCGAGTTTGTTTTTGGGAATCCAAAAATGACAACTTTTTTCATGTACAATCTGTATAGTGCTTTACATTCTCAGATGAATTTTATTATGTCTCAATTAAATTTGATCCAAAATGCCCCCCTCCCCCTCCTCCGCTTTTGGTGCTACCCTGACTTCTGGCTGCAGTGTAGCTGCAGCACAATAAGTATATGCAACATATTGGGTACTGAAATATTCACAAGAATCCATAGAAATTGAATCTTCATGTTGTATTATCCAATATTAGTTGTACAGTCTATCTTATACACACACACATACTCACACTCAAGTAAATGCAAAAATAGAGACTTTTTTGTCATTATTCCATATTGTGTGTAGTCAGTCTATATCAGAACACCTGACATACAATATAAATAGTCCACAAGAAACCTTGAAGTGTTACCTTTCATTTGAGACCAGGATTATGCTTCTACACAAAGGGGTTCATGTGCAGTAAGCATTTGATTGTCAGTATGCATTTTGGATAACAAAAAGTCCTATGGGGAGTTTCCATAGGCATTTTACAAAACACATGCGCATTCCTTGGCAAATAATAGTCTAAAGCACTCATATTTTCATTCTATATTGATCTACTTTTGCACACAGCTTCACAAGACCTGGTGCTAGGGCTCAGTTGTGTTTCTAAGGGATATCAAGTGACCTAGAGGGCTGAAATGTGGTCAGTTCAGAGATGCTTGTAATCCGGCAGAAAGAAAGAACTATATTCTAGCCTCTGTAACTCTTTGTCAGAACATCACACAGTTATTTTGACTGTTTCCTACGACAACTACAGGTTCTGAGCTTTCTATAGAGGGCCAGCATTTGATGGTTGGCCCCAAAAGAGGTGGGAACAATGCCCTTGTAAATAGGCACAGTGCAATTTCAGGCAAAAACTTGAAATTTGTATTGAGATCCATGTGGTTAATAAAACAAAATATGATGTGTGACATTGGATTTACATTTCTGCCGTTTATAGTTCACTGAAATTAGCCACGGTAGGCCTATGATTTTCATTGTTTTAACCACATCACCTGTCTACCTTACTATATCATATAATTAACCAACACCTTGTCAACTGCAGCGGCATTTTCTCCCTTCTCTTCATTTTGCGTTTGTCCAGTCTTTCTATTTCGGGGATAGGCTATCCTTCTAAACATCACCATGAGAAAATGTATTGTGACAGTGCTAAGATATGAAAAGCTATTGTATGCTTTTTAGAGATCACGAAATACTGAGGGGTGGATAAACAACTTATAGCATAGTTCATAGCATTGCGCTGATAAATAAAAAGTTGCCGTTGAGGCGCAGTTTATAGCCTACTCAGCATTTGTAATGCAAACTAATCCTAGATCTCCATTTAGTGTGTGCGCTTATACAAATTGATGTGGCCTACACAATGTATCCTGGCGCAGTATAAAAACATAGTGCCATGAGTCATTCAACAGTTAGGACCTACAATGTTACTAGGAAGAAATGCGTAGGACCTACAATGTTACTAGGAAGAAATGCGTAGGACCTACAGTGTTACTAGGAAGAAATGCGTAGGACCTACAATGTTACTGGAAGACAGGTGTAGGACCTACAATGTTATTTGAGAAGAATAGGGAGAGATGTAATTTTGATTCAGTGTTAAACTGAACATCAATAGCCTTTCACCAAACACTTCAATTTCAATAACACTAGTTCAATTTTCTGTAACCTTTGTGTAACAGACAATAAAGTATTATCTTATCTTATCTTATCTTATGCAAACTAATCCTAGATTTCCATTTAGTGTGTGCGCTTAATACAAATAATGACGTGGCCAACACAATATATCTTGGTGCAGTATAAAAACATAGTGCCATGAGTCATTCAACAGTTAGGGCCTACTGTACAATGTTACTGGAAGACAGGTGTAGGGCCTACAATGTTATTTGAGAAGAAAAGGGAGAGGTGTAATTTTGATTCAATGTTAAACTGAACATCAATAGCCTTTCACCAAACTACAGACTTCATTTTCAATAACACTAGTTGAACACTAGTTATCTGATGAGCACCTGTTGTGTCGACCAGCCATAAATGCTAGAACAAAATTCTTTTCTTTTCTTTTTTCTTCATTTCTTTATTTTCCTCAGTGGCTCCTCGTTGGTGGAATGAGTAGCCCAGTGCTCTCCGTTCCTGTGATTGTTTAGGCCCAAAAATTCACCATTTTGGGGATATAATTGAATTTATACTGATCTCTCCTAATGGGCTCATGAAACTGAGCACTTTTTTAAGCAACTTTCAGTGAAAATGTTGCAAAGTGAAGTACTGTAGCTGATGGCAGTGGTGGAGGATTGAGAAGAGACTTATAAGTTGAACAAAGTTTTCTACTGTCAGTTGCGCTCTCAATCCTGCTCTGATAGAATGTATTTTTTGCAAGTGTAACAGGGAATGAAAAAGATAATAGCAAAGACTGGTAGTTACTAAGATCATTTCCATCTCTGGATTTACCTCATTTTCTCTGAGCAGCTCTAAGTATTAATATTATTAATATAATAATAGTAACAATATATCTAGCCGAGTGGTAAAATAGTATTTTTTTGTAATTCCATCACCTTTATGGAACTATCTTGTTTCTTATATCAATTAACATTTGTCATAATATTTTTAATAGGGAAAAAAACTCTAGCTTAGCCAAAAGTGCAGGCCCAAAATAATCACCATTTTGGGAATATCATTGAATTTATAATTGAGTTTTTGGGAAAATGTGTAAATGCCATATGTTTTAATCTGTTTAAGTCAAGGTACCCAATTTATTTGAACTGTATTAAGAGGTTTATGTTTAGAGGAAATTTGATGATTTCTGATATTTGACACATATCTGACAAAATTATAATTCTTTTAATGATTTAAAATTATTAGAAAAATACTTAGGGTTTTAAAATCATCCGTTATCCTCTGTAAATATGTATTTGATAGAAAAGGACAGGTTTTTGCTAAAATGACACTGTTTTTACTGGAAATGTCCCCATAGCATAGCAAAAAGTGTGTAAAAATGTGCGATTTTGGAATACGGCGGCCATATTGGATTTTTGCACAAAATTCAACATGCCCCAAGTTGTAATCTGTTTCAATAAGGGTTCTGACCAGGAATCCATGGAGAAAACTTTGACCAAAAAATAGGCATCATGTTTCCAGCAGATGACCTGTCTATTAGGCTGAGCATGGAGGGGTGTCCTCACCTCTGAGATGTCCATCATCGCCATGACAACAGATCTCTGTTCATCTCTTAGATCAAGACTTTTCCCCAAGGCATGAAGTGTTCAAGGTTCAAGGGACATAAGTCAAAGACTTAACCACCTCTGAAAGGCAGACTTGTGTTACTGTGTTGTATTTTGTGTTTTGGGTATTCATTTCCATGTTCTCAGAAAGGCAGACTTGTGTTTCTTTGTTGTATTTTGTGTTTTGGGTATTAATTTCCATGTTCTCTGCAAAGGAATTACATTTGAGTAGGAAACGTATGATTACATGAGGTCAGGTCTTTGATTCCTGGTAGAAGAATTAGATCTGAGTGAGATGATGAATATTTTCACTACAAACATTTACTTCAAGCAAGTTAAAGGAGGATTTTGGTTCATATTTGCATTATCCAGGGTCTACGCAATGCTATATAAGGACTTCCACATCCAAATGGTAATCTAATTGGTGGAAAAAGTAGTAAGGAGGTCCAAAATAAAAAAATAGACAGAGAGATTGAGAGAGATCAAGAGAAAGAGATAGAGAAAGAGATAGGGAAAGAGATAGAGAAACAGATAGAGAAAGAGATAGAGAGATCAAGAGAAAGAGATAGAGAAAGAGATAGGGAGAGAGACAGGGAAAGAACAGAGTTTTCTGTCACCTAACCAGGCACTCCTGCATACTAATTGTGGGCCGGCCGAGTCCCAGAAAGGACACCATTGATGGGCCAGCACAATGAGGAAGCCACCGAGGGGAAATGGAGGAATCCCATTATTTCATTTTTACTTGTGCCCCCCCCCCCCCCCCATTGCTCTGTTTGTGCACTTGTTGTTGTCTTTGGGGAGGGAGAGGGCTGGGAGGGCAGCACTGGGGCACTGGTGTGTGTGTGTGTGGGGGGGGGGGGGGGGGGGCGTGAGGAAGTCCGACAAAGCAGCTGTTGTTGTGCCCACTGTTTCTCTGTGGTGTTGGTCAGCCAGAGCGCTGCAGTTAAGGTCTGTTCCAGGCAGTTAGAGGCATCTCTTCACAAAGCCCTCACCCGGTGCACAACGCTTTAAGTCAACTCTAAGCACTAATACAGTGCTTTTATTCACAAACAGACGATAACAGCTTGAGTGTTATATTTGCCCTTGTGATAACTCTTTCTGACACTCTTTTTTTGTATTTACCGGTACTCTTTCAGTGTTTAGGTATACACAGATGAGACTAGTGGCCCCACATGTGATGTAAATAAACATGTGGCCCGCCAGCACAAATGACTGACCCCTCCTGTCAGAATGCACTCTGATTGGTCCCGGTCAGTATTCCAGAATCCATCAGCAGTCTTGGCTGTGCTCCCATTGCTCAGATGCACCGTGCCAAACTCTGCAGCGCACGTCAGCTTTCATTGCTAAATGAGGGTCTCCAGTGAGACAATAGAGAGCCATAAATCAGCTCCCCTCCATCCCCCATCTCTACCCCTCCATCCCCTCTCTCTATCCCTCCATCCCCCATCTCTATCCCTCCATCCCCCATCTCTACCCCTCTATCCCATCTCTCTATCCCTCCTTCCCATATATTTCTATCCTTCTATCCCTCATCTCTCTATCCCTCCTTCTCATATCTTTCTATCCATCCATCCCCATATATATCCCTCAATCCTCATATCTCTATCCCTCCACCCCACATCTCTCTATTCCTTTGTCAATTCCGCCACCTCAACATTCTAATCTCTATGAATTACACAACATTTTCTCATCTACATTCAGCGTGTTTCTAACAAAGCACCTTTCCAGCCAAAGGTGTTGGTTATTTAGGCCAGGGAGAGTGAAAGTGCAAAGATGAGTAAACTGTAGTATACTGTAGTGATTATAATCTCTCACTTGCAAACTGATCAAATGCTTACCACAAACAATAAATAAAATAGTGACAGGACCATACATTTGACATGGAAGAGACATCATCATTTTACCTTTTACAGGACATTCTTAGGGAGGGGTAGTCATTATTATCTATCTCCTGCATTTCCTCCCTGCAAACCATTAGCTGTGGGCATATTGCTCTGCAATGGATAGGCAGAGGAGGACAATAGGAAATTGTCCAGTCCTCATTAACATCTGGACGAGCGCGCAGTGAAAGGCTGTTTACCGTGTCTAGTGCATGGAACATATGACAGCTGACCAGGGAGACGGAGACAGCGACCAGAGAGAAGGGCAGAGAGCAAAGAGAGGAGAAGGGAGAGAGAGGGACAGAGAGCAAAGAGAGGAGAAGGGAGAGAGGGGGACAGAGAGCAAAGAGAGGAGAAGGGAGAGAGAGGGACAGAGAGAGAGACAGACAACAAGGAGATGAGGGAATAGTTGCGTACTTGCTACTGGAAGAGATTGATGAAAATTGAGAAAAGATCGCCAACTGGATAGCTAGTTACCATGTTTGGATAACTGTGAAAGTGATCATTTTTCCACCAAAGCTGCAACTCATCCTCTGAATCAGGTTAGCCTGTCTTTTCTCTGTCTCTGTTTGCTACAAGCCTCAGCTTCCACGCAATCTGTCATTTGTAAAATAGTGTACATTACATTTGCATAATCATGATATTCTTTTTTTTTTAAATAAAAAAATCAGTTTACTTATGTTTTTTTTTTCTAATTACTCAACAGTCGCAATTAACTGTTGAGTGACATTTATACTATGCAGGACAGTTATTTATAGTTTAAGTGCAAGCAGTCAGATTTGTTAAGAGCAAGGAAATGTTTGTTTGACACTTGGTGGTAGAGCATAAGGGTAGTTATATATCACTTAAGAGTTCATGGAGTCTACTGCCTCAAGGAAAACAGTTGGTTTTGAACCATGTCATTTTGGCTGCTATTCCTTACATCTCTGTTGGGTCATACATATCATGCATGCTTTTTATAACTCGAGCAGAAATATGCTGTCTTGTCAATGTGATGACCAGTTTTTAACCATGCATATAGGCATATCAGAGAGTAACTTTAAACCGAACCAAAGAATTTCATCACATTTGCTCACATCATTATTGACTTAAAAGTAATGTGAATTTTTGAACCATAAACAACAATCTGCAGAGTTCTCACAATAAAGTAATAAAATAATAATACAACTTTAATTATTTATTGGCTATTTACAACTCTACGTTGATAAAACATGAACTAGCAGACACACTAATCCCTCCCAGGATTTTAATATTTCTCTAAACTGTCCTGCTATTAAGGGTAACTGTGCTGTTTCAGAGGGGGCCTCTGTTCCCATTGGCATCATGGGCTGGGCAGCTGTCGTGGTGTTGACTATCAGTTTCCTCACAGTGAACACTGTTCTATGCCACACTGATGGCGACCAAGGTAAAAGCTAATGTGAACATTTACATCTGTACATTGAGTACACTATTTAGTATTAGAACTGCAGTAAACTCAACCAAACTTTAGTCACATTGATGATGTTTTAGAATTAAATTTAAATATCCTTCATACAGGATGTGGGAGCTATACCTACTGTACAACGTGGTTTTAGCCTGTTTTATACACAGTGTGTTGAGTTTATGGTACTCTGTACTCATTGACTGTATGAGAACCTGGCATTTGAATGCCTTCATGTAGAAGACACGTTTACAGTACATGTTATGTGCATGTTAACCTTATGTCTGCTCTCTGAGAATAAGACTTAGCTGTTGCTAACAACTATGCTGTTGCTGACCCATACCTCTACCTGAACCAGCATAGTGCTTGCATTGTGATACATTCTGTGACTATAACTAACATGTCTGACCCTAAAGTCCTTGTCCTCCTAAGGCCAGAAGACGCTAAAATACCTCATCGAGCCACCGGTGTATGCCGAGATCACAGTACCGCGTGGGGGAAACGCCACACTGCCATGTTTCATGCACACCAAGCCTCCCCGCTATCGAATCAAATGGGTCAAACTGGAGCCCCAGCATCAGGGAGTGGAGAACATCGTGCTCATCACCAACGGGCACGCCCAGAAGCACTACGGAGGCCTGGGGCCCAGGGCCTCCCTCAGGGAGGCTCATCCTCTGGACGCCTCCCTCCGCCTCGCCAACCTGGAGCTGGAGGACAACGGACGCTACCGCTGTGAACTGATCAACGGGATTGAAGATGAGAGCGTGGAGGTCACTCTGAGTATTGAAGGTAAGGAGCTACAAACAATCTCTTCCAAAGTTCTACTGCATATTGCTTGCAATGTATTACACATATGATCAAATTGCCAGCCTAACTACCATATTTATAAGTCGCTCTATAAGTCACACTTTTTTTCATAGTTTGGCTGGTCCTGCGACTCAGGTGCAACATATATATATTGATATATATGTTTTTTTTTCTCTTCATGAAACATTTTTTGACTGGTGCAACTTATACTCCGGTGCGATTTATAGTCCGGAAAATACAGTCAGGTTCTGCTCAAGGTTTCTTCCTGGAATTATGTTGAATGACCATTATGTTTGCATGCTGCGCATTATGAACACACAGAATCGCTAAACTGTTCCACAACCTATGAATGCTGTCTCTCCATTTCTTTTTTCTTGGAAATCTATTTTGTTTCTGCATTGTGTGCAGTACATAGCATCTGTATTAGCCAGTTATCTTGTATGCATCATGCAGGCCTACATGTAGCCTACAAGAGGTGTTCCTCTTTCCTTGGTGTTCGTTGCCACCATTGCCTTAGTCTGTATGCTCTGGGGGGTTGAATTGAAGGGCCTTGAGACAATTGCAGTTGTACCAAAATAAGATTGGACAGAATAAAACACTATTGACTTAACAAAACTTGACTTTGAATTTCAGGAGTTGTTTTTCCATACCAGAGCAAACATGGTCGCTACAAGTTAACCTTCAGCCAGGCTCAGGCTGCATGCAAAGAGCAGGATGCCATACTAGCCACACACAAACAGCTCTACAAAGGTGAGCCACACTTCTCTCCATAATGCCAGAAAGCTATGCAGGTCTTGATTAGAGTGGACACTCATTGCACCTCTCACCTGGGGCAGCTTGGACAGACGGATTGGACTGGTGCAATGCTGGCTGGCTGAGTGACGGGACTGTCAATTACCCGATTCTGTTGCCGCGTCCTGCCTGCGGTGGTGAGCTCGCTGCTGGCATCCGGAGCTACGGCCCCCGGGACAAGACCAAGGACCATTTCGACACTTTCTGCTTCACATCTGCCACGTCAGGTGAGAGGGTTAGGTCAGAAGGTTTCACAAGATTCCAACCACTTACACAGGAGTTATAGCTGTCGGAATTTATTTTAAACAGCCTTATAGGTGTTATATGATGAATATTGTTGTTTAATTGTCAATTAGCATGTTTGCCAGCTAGCTTGGACTCTCGCGTAATACCCCCAATTTCCATTTCACTCATTTTGAGACTAAGCCTATTAGCACCAATTAGCTGGACTGCTGTTGATTTAGGACGGTCACAAAGGGGGGGGTGAAATATCTAAGAGAGTAAAAAGAAACTCATAGAGTAGTCAAAAATAAAATAGTCCCCAACAATAAATTGAAGCAATTGGTAAGACAATGTTGTCACATTTGATTACAAATTGTAAGAAGTAATAAAGCTAACTGTTGGTGTGTGTGTGTGTGCGTGTGTGTGTGTGTGTGCGTGCGTGCGCGCATGTGTGCGTGCATACATACATGGTTGTGTCTAGTGGTGGGTTTGTCTCGCTCCTTTCCTTGTAACATGAAATACTGTAAGAGTAGCTGTTTGGGTTCCTTCTCTAAATAGCTTGCATAATTAGCGCCGCTGCTTTTCAGCAGAACTCAATGGTGGATTGGGTCCCTCCCTAAAACTGATAATATATCAACAATTTCAGTTATTTCACTTATAGATGAACCAATAAATATTTTCCCTGCAATTAATACACCAGAGTAGCCTAATACTCATTGCTGTTACTGCTACTCTTTGCAATTTGAGTAACAGCACTGAGAGTAACAGCAATGAGTTCTTCAGATAAAATTAGCAAATATGTGAAATGTAGCCACATGGCATCCATGCTAATAGCTTGAGGACACTAAGCACATTCTTAAGATTTACCCAAAATTGTATTTTTTAATTTAATTTTTTGCCTATCATCCATAATGTGTGTGGGGGCAAGATAGACATTGGTCTTTGTCCAAGCATGTTTGTCACATTTCCAGTTGATTACAACCTGTTAATCATTGTTTTAACTGTAAATATAGGCATTTTCAAAGTACCTAGTTTTTATAGACATCCCCTGACTTACAAATGTCAACACGCTTTGTTTTTATTTAGATTACGTGTATCTTCTTGTCTTTCCAATATTGAAAGAGGATTTAGAAATCTAGACGCACCCTAGCGGCAGCAAATTAATTTGCTCTGCCTGTACGTCTAGTAGCAAACCATAGGAATTTCTATTGGCTAACACCGTGGATGTTATCCAATCACAGCGCTCTATTTTGTTAGCGAGTCTTAAGGCGGGCTTAACAGGATAACGACAGTCCTGTGACGGTGAACAACAAGGAAGGTGGCTATGGCGAACGAAGAGCGGTTGTTTGAATCGGCGGTTGTTGAATTGAACTTTGGAGGAGTTGGACTTGTGCTTTTCTTTGAAAGTTGAGCAACACAATGCACTTAAGTCATTCCTTTCGAAGAAGGATGTATTTGCCGTTTTGCCGACCAGATACGGATATGGTCGTAGCACTGGCCTTTTGCATGCCTAGGCAGTTTGAAAGACAATTCTCTGCCCGCCCCTTGGATTAAGCGAGGTGAATGGCTCGATTCCAGACTATACATTTCAATGATATAGGATGGCCCGCCAGGCTAGGATTTAGCCTCTGTGTCACTTTATTTTCATAGTGAAAAAGAAAGTCATGGACTACTTCTGAAAGTTCAAAGACACTCTGATTAACTTATATAAATTGAAATTAGATAGGAAAATCCTTCTTTTAGGTTTTGTAAGATTTTTTTAGCAGTGCCAATATTTCTGAGCAATGTGTTTTTGTTATTTTTTTGTATTTTAACTAAAATATTCTGGAGGTTTTATTAAAAATATGTATTTAAAGTGTAGATGGAATATGGGGCTACAGATAAAGGAGAGATTTTAATCGCTATATGTCACAGTAAAAATGTAGTGTTTTGCCTTGGGGACAGGCAGCAAAGGCTATTTTTTTATGCTCTTCTAATAATGTTTTAAATCATATCTCATAATAATCTCATACATTTGCAAGTTGATGCAGATGTATGACACTGTTTCAAAATAAAAATGCATTTTACATTTAATTTCACACATTTTTATACGTTTAATGTCCTGGGGACAGTAATGTCACCAGTTCAGCAGGATTCAGAATGACCCATCTAACGCCATAACACAAGGACTTGTTTGAAGCGGTAATATTGACGTTGTAACTGTAATTGTGGAGACAAACAGCAGTTTGCTAAATGTGTCAGTAATTGTATGAAGACAGAAAAAACATTTTTTTTGTGTGAAAGTGGGTCGGCCTGCAACTGCTATCAGTGAATCTGAGTTTTTCATATTCTGTGCCGTCTACACATGTAATAATCAATTGATAAACTTGGGACTTATAGTAGGACAAAATTTGTATTTGCCTTGAGTGTACCGATGTTGTTGGAGAACTATAGGAGCAATGACTGTATTCAGGAAATGCTAAGAGTGGGTTCACTTGTGACCTAAACAGGAAAGAGACAATGACCTCCGTTGTGGAAGCGAGGTCAAACAGTGGGAAACAGGAGTCCTGGCATGACATTAGGGCACCCACCACATCCAAACCAAATGGACAATTGGAAATGTCATTGGAAAATACGACTCAATAAGCCAAAGGGCCAGATATTTCAATTAGAGCTTTGTATCACTACAAAAAGGACAAGTAAACATAAACAAAACCAGCAAAGCAAAACAGATCAATAACAATATTGCTTTTGATCTTTAATGTACATGTAATGTACATTAATGTAATGTAATGTAATAACAGAAACCTGGCAGTGAGCCCAAGGCAGTGAATCTGATTATGTCCCTTTCACATTACCTCCTCTGTCCTCTCTCTGCCCAGGATCTGTCTTTTTCCTGGCGGGGCCTCTGAACTTCGCTGAGGCCGAGCAGGCATGTCGGGCAGACCGAGGGGAGCTGGCACGGGTGGGGCAGTTGTACGCCGCGTGGCGATTCCAGGGTTTGGACCGCTGTGACGGGGGCTGGCTGCGGGACGGCAGCGTGCGCTTCCCCATCACCGCCCCTAGGCGGCACTGTGGAGGCCTGCCCGAGCCCGGGGTGCGCAGCTTTGGCTACCCGAGCAAGGCCCAAAGAATCTACGGTGCCTTCTGCTACAGGTGACACTCAGTAGAGGACCTACACTGATGCAGAAGAACTTTTCCTTTCTGAAAACAAATGAAAGGTTTATTTGCCTATTCTGAAAGCACATATGGTAAAGGAGAATGTGTGGCATCAAAAAGTGACAGCCTGTCATCTCCACACAAAGACTTCAGGTGTGTGTGTCTATGTGTGTTTTTCATTCAATAATTCACCATAGATCTTACAGGTTTTTTTTTGTGTGTGTGTGTGTGCTGGGTTGTTTCCATGGATATTGTATTTAACAAAACCTAGGAGGAGGATTAATTGCATGAAGAGTAAACACATAGTCTTTCTTTATTTCTGATAAAATTAGCCAAAAAATAGCTTTTCAAAAATGTCATTAGTGCTATTTCTCGATTTTTTTTATTTTTTATAATACAGTATTATAATTAAAACAGCATTCTAAAAGCAATTAATAATACAAACCAATATCTTAGGTTGTATTTTAGTATGTTTGAATGCGCTGCTATGCACTCAATAAATGTTTGTTAATCTATTGCCTGTGGAAGATTTCTGATTAATCTATTAATGTATATGAGTGAATAATTATTGTATCTGCCTTTTCTTCCTCATACTGATTTTACTGGGAAGTATTTTGTTATTTTTTCTCCATTCTCTGTAAAAATGTGATTTATCATTAGATTGCTCACATTTCAACACCAAACATCCTTTTTTCTATTACTATTACAGATCCGACTGGTGGTAGATTGTAGTTTAATGTCAGTGCAAATATTCACTGGAACAGCTCAAAGATGAACATAAGCTTTTTGAAGTTTTCTGTCTTCTGAATACTGTTTATAAAACAAGAACATGATCAATATTGTTAGTAAAAGATGACTTCCTTTATTCAGTTATGAAATCCTGGAACAAGCTGTATGCTTTAAATTGTGGGTACCATAGACCAGATGGCACCTAATGGCTTGATTTTATTTAAATGTATTTAGATGTAAATGTATTTTATTTAAATTCACAGTTACAGATACAGATGTAATTGGAGCACAGCTCAATTACATACTCATTAATATTTTCCCACAATGCTGGGGTGCGTTTCCCAAAACCATAGTTGCTAACTAAGTTAGCAACTTTGTTGGTTGCAATGCAATTTCCCATTGCAAACCAACTAAGTTGCTAACAGGTTAGCAACTATGCTTTTGGGAAACGCACCCCTGACAGCTAACTAAATATAAACTGTTGTTAGCCTTTGTAGAGGTCAACTCTACAGATGACCTTTAACTTTTAAAGTAAAAATAATAAAGGTAAGAATACATGAGCATAAGAAGACAGAATTTATTATATAATTAGGAAAGTGCTAAAAATCTTTAGTTTAGTTAAAAGTTTAGTTAGTGTGTTAAAAAATGTAATCTACAATAATCTATGATTCAATTTAATTTCAACTCATAAACATGTCAAGGAAAGCTTGAATGAGTGTTAGATGTTTATTTTTTCTTGTTTTTTAGGTGACCTTAACCTAAAAAAAAGAATTTCAAAGCATTGCAGAACTAGGGAGAGTGGGGGAAATACAGTTCATGTTATCATTCATTTCTACCAGGACTAAATAGAAAACAGGATTTCAGGTTAGGTGAAACACAACAGGAAAATATGTTTTTAAAGGTCATTAGAATGTGTCACAGTGTTTTCAAGAAACACCTCCACGTAAGAAAAAATTGAGTGCATTTTAGGTCATTCTCTTTTTGTCTTGACTTGTTTTCAAAACCCATCTATGGACAATAACAACAACAACAATAACAATAACAAACAACAACACTACAGTGTCTTGGTTCTGCTGTCTCTTGCATGTTAGTCAATCAAAACTGATAATTACATACAGCAGTAGACCTGGTATCAGCCTCAGCTTCTGACAGACCTGAATAACAGCACCAGATAGAGATGATGACTTGGTAGAAACATGAGGGAGAGGGGGAACAAAACCAGGCTGAAGAATGGAATCAGAAATCTCCATTCTGGAATGTAGAATAAAACAGAGATGTAATAATGGAGTTGTTTAATTAGAGTTGCACCGGCTGAGATTGGGAGCTCATGCTCTCGTTGTGCTGTATCAGCATGGCTAACATTGCCTTAGCACCTGTATGGCAGTTTAGGATTAAGAAAACCCATTCTCCCAGATATGGAACACTTTAAACTGAGATTTTCAGATGTTTTTCTTTTTTTTTTAATTGTGTCTTCTATCAGCTAAACATCTTGTGAGTGAACAAATTAGCAAACGAGTCACTAACTGCTGTGTTGTGACTGATATCTTAGAATTACGAAAATTTTTGTAATTCCGTGTCATGGGGAAATATACAATGTGTAATCCTGTGGTCTGTATATTGCTGGTGATAGAAGAAGTTGTGCAGTTTTCAAGAATGCTAAAAACGCTGGGTGACAGTGAGGCTTCTGACTATGTGATGGATGAGGATCTCCTGGGTCTTGGGATGACAATGGATTATGGATGAGGAAGTTCTGTTGGGTTCCTGTGAGATTCTTAGAAGCTCCACTTGATGTCCCAAAACTGTGGCGAGGCCTTCTCTGTCGTTGTGTCCTCCACCATCACCTCCGTACCCACAGACGTCGACACAATGGCCGGAGACTCAGGGGAGGCTGGAGACAGAAAACGTCAGCTTTCAGACTTTCAAAATGATCCCATAGAGATACCCTCACACTACTGTATACTTATGAAGTTACAACATCACTTCACTCTCAGATCAAAAATATGCTAAATACATTTAAATATATATTCAAATCAGCCTAGAAAATCGCCACATTTCATTTTCCGTTGGTCTTATTACACTTTCTAACTTTAGAGGAGACAAGTTTTAAATAGGAAAATTACCGGAAATCTTAGTCACTTTTAAACGTGATGCTAGCAGGCGAGATGCTAATGGTCTAATCTTATTCAATGATCTATGCTAGGCTGGAGCTAAAAGTGGTATCGCCAGACTCAGAGAACGGCTGGATGAACTGGAGAAAGGTAAAAAAAAGAAGCTTCTAGAGTATGACTGACTCATGTGCATGACAGAGATGATGAGCCTGTGACTGATAGGCCAGCTTGTGTGTCTGTGAACCTCAGACAAAAGGCAGAGGAATTCATTCAGAGCACAGGAGTTTGATAATCAGTTTTTGTGTTTTTATTTCTTCAGAAATGGCAACACCCAAGGCCAACTGTAAGTGTGTGTGTGTGTGTGTGTGTGTGTGTGTTTGTACGGGAGTTATGACAAAGAATTCCCTGGAATTCCCTTTTAAAGAACAAAACCTGTTTTTACCAGTTTTTACATCTGTTTTTACCAACCTTGCATGTTGTTCTTACAGTTTCAACCACGTCCTTGCTGAACATGGCTCTGAAATCTCATGTATTGACTGTGAGAAATGTGCAACTGACTGACGTTACATTACAGCGTCTTTGATTTCTCGAATGTGAAATGAACTGACGATGGAATATATATTCAGTTGTAAGTATTAGTGTTGGTATGGTGTTACAATATTAAATGTCCCATCAACAATTAATAAGAACATTAACAGATTCTAAATTTACACAATGGGCTGATGGCTAGTTACATCAGCCTATAGAATTTATTCTGGTTAACAATTTGTGATTAGGTTACAGCGGCACGGACAGCGGTGAGTGACAGGCTATTGAGGCATTAAACAATTTATGTCTTTATATGGGGGGACATTTTGAGCATAGTTGAATATTGGGGGGACATGTCCCCCTCAAAGTGTATTATGATTACGGCATTGGGTTAGAAGTGTACCTAGACACACAAAAGGTAGCAACAGTGTTGACAGTGCTGTAGTATAATAATGTTATCTCACCATCACCGAAAATGAGGACTACCCTCAATGAACTTCAGAGCATGAATAAAGATTGAATGAAAATAAGAATAAATGAAAGGGATGCAGTGCGGTAGACTTCTAAAAGCTGTTTTCTGATGCACAAAAGCCAGAGCCAATATATTGTATGTGTAAGTCCCATTTGGATTAGTGGAGGTGGCATTGGGCATACTCTACCTGATGTGCAGGTGATCTGAGGGTCCTCCCACTGGCCGTTGGGGAGGCATTTGATGATTGGGTTCTGCCTTTGGAGGTAGCCCTCCTCGCAGTAGTAGCGCACCTTGGCATTGGTCTCATAGCGGAGGCGCCGCTTGCCAAACATCTTTGCATTTAGGACAGTAGGGGGCTGTCCACAGAAGGCTAGGGATGATGAATGCACACGTAACTACAGTGGACCTAAACACAGTAATCAAGTATTTCCCAACCAACTGAACAGTTTCCTCTTGAACATAAAGATATCACACTAACAATAAAAGGAGCATACTGTCCTGCCAGGCTAGGCATTATATGTCCATGGTTGGTGTGTATTCAAACATGTAAGGGTCTTGAGATTGCTACAGTATGTCTTTACACAGATCACCATCAAGGCGTCTAAAATAAACTCGACTTTCACACTCACTCATTTCAACAGAGCCTTTTGGTTATTATTAACTCTACTAAAGCACATTACTTCCATTTCATGTTGTGTTTGGTGATGTTGATTGGTGTTGGCTGATAGTCCATCTCACCGTAATGGATTGAGACGTCATGTCACAGATGTGAAGACCAAAGGAATCAGACCATCTTTGTGCCGTTTGTGGCGTACTCACCGATGCCCTTCTTGCAGGTGTAAGAGAGGTGGTAGTTGCAGGGCACGTCGCTCCAGCGCCCGTCGTCATGCCACACCATCACCACACAGTTCTCCCCAGACAGGAAGTAGCTGTCGGGCTGCCCGCGGTACCAGTTCTCATAAAGCTTAGAGAGAAATATATTTACATCAATAGGGGAAGGAGAAAGGAGAAAGAAAGAAAGAAAGAAAGAAAGAAAGAAAGAAAGAAAGAGAAAAAAAGAAAGAAATACTTTCTCTCACCAGAGGATTTCCATCAGACCAGCGGAAGTCTGCCTCGATTGTCCTGTCGTTGAGCCCGGTCCACTGGTATTCCCTGTACCTATCTGGAGACAGAGAGAGTGAGAGAGGAAGGAGGGAGAGAAAAGAAAAGAAGAGAGAGGATTATAAACACTTCAGAGAGGCCACTGGAATGTAAGATAGCTTTCAAGCCCCCATCCTTTTTACAGAGTAGTCAAAACTAGTAGTAGCTGTGTTTGGGAAGAACATGAGCAAACTAGGCACTACCAGAACGAGCCCAGAATGATTAGGAAAGTATACCTTGTGATATACATAGACGTAACTGTGCTGCAGTGTGGTGCATAAAGACCTTCTCTAGACACAGGTAATGGAAGTTGAAGAAACTTTCAAAACTGCTATGGATACATTTTGGCATTATATTGTGTATCTTGTGTTGCTTTGCATTTACTGAATGTAAAAGACGCTATAGAAAGCAAATGGCAGCCGTACAAATTTATTTCAACTCGGTGATTTGGCTTTCTGAGTCGGCTCTTTATTAAATTTAGCAGTTATCAAAATCTGTCTGGTGTCTGGCCATGTATAGACTTCAAATAAAGACTGGAAATCCAAGTCACAGATTTCTTAATATAAAAGGGTAAAGTGAATCAAATACGATTGCTGAAATCAAGGGTATAAAGAATCGTGATATGAATACTTTGTGACCAAGCCGATAACCCCTAATGACTACTTCCTCAGAGGTGACGGTATACCGTTGATGAAATTCTGCTCTTCTGGGCTCATGACTGACACCAGGTGGCCCCCGCACATGCGACAGTGCTGCTCCGCAACCTCCCAGCTCTGGCGCTTCACAAAGTGTCTGTAGCAGAAGCCCTGGAACTTCTCCCAGCCCGGCTCACAGTGTTCCATGTCTAGGAGAGGGAGAGGGACAGGGTTACCCACCCACCCAGTCAGGGAAATGGCACCAATGGACGTGCATACACATGGCAGTAAACATACAACCGAACACACATCAACACACAAATGAGTGAGAGGACAGAAAAAACAGTACATTTATTTGCTACATTTTCTGTTCCCTTAAATATGATTCCACATTTATGTAGTCAGTAAAATGCTGCCTATAATGTTCAATGTGAGGTTTGTTAATGTTGTAGACATGTTGTTACATGGCAGAAATGTATTTTCCTATCAACATGAAATATGTACTTTTATAATCTCAGAAAGAGATTTTATTTTAAGACTGACACACGCTGAATTCAATGCTCACTCACCTATCTGGCAGAAATCCCCTCCATAGGTTGGTAGGCAGAGACACTTGGTGGTGGATCCACTCTCAACACATGTGCCACCATTAGCACATGGGTTCTCCGTGCAGGCATCTGAATCATAAATACCCTCTTGAATTTACGAATTTACCTGCTTTTCTTAAATTAATAACGGGTCAAGTTATATTTGTGCTGTTGTATGACATCTTCATGATTGTATACTGCAGGCAAAACACAACCAGATATTGGGTAATTACAGTAGTTGGCCACAGGAGGGCAGTATTTTATTTCTTTCAGAGTTGGTAGGTCATTAGTACTGTGCTAGATGTAGGGAGGCAACATTGAACCACACACACTGTATTCTTTCCTTTGCAAAAATACTATACAAGAAATACATTCTATAAAACATTTTACATCGCTGTCATTCAGCAGGTCCTGAAAAAAATGGCTTTCAACTTCCAGTGCATCAACTGTGTAAAAGATCTTTACTGAGCTTTGCTGTTCACTCTTTGACTCATACACAATGTTTTCTGTCAACAATCTTACACAACACAGACAGCTACAAAAATGTGCCCTTGTCTGAGAACGTAGGTTCTGTGATATTTCTTCAAGTATTTACACCTTAATACACTACATTATATTAATCTGAGGTCTTCTGACTGGTTTATGGGTTTCAGTTGTAACAAATCACATATTCATAAACATTTTTTTTTTCCACAGAGGTAGAACCAACAGACCCTACCAAACCAAGATCAACTTAGTGCAAGTACGTGTGCATCACAAGTGCATTAATTAACCTGTTGCCATCTCTGGCAGTTAAACACAGTGGCTTTCAGTTCTAAGTATTAGCAATGAATGCTAAAATCATTATGCTTTGCATTTGCATTTAGAGGAAGATAAAGAGCAACTAAGGTGTGCAGAAGAGTTTCCAGCAAGCCATAGCTGAGACATCAGTGCAAGTATTACTGGGGGTTCATTCCAGCTTTGAGTTGCAAGCATCAACAATAAGCAGGAGACCAAAAATAATTGAGGTTTGCTTGTGGCTGGGCTGTAGACTCAGTCTATTCATCGGCTGGATCCAAGCCTTGTGCTGCCCTATTCAATGTGCTAGTGCAAGTTTGATTCTGACATGGGCAGCTGTTAGCAGCCAGTGGAGAAAAACAAGCAGAGGCAAGAGTGCTTAGTCAGGAAGGGAGAAAGAGTCAAGTGGCGGCTAAACGAGGCTGTAGCGTTGAGACAGAGAGGCGCGGAGAGGGAGCGAGCGAAGAGAGAAAGTGTTGCAGTGCATGGTGCAGGGGGAGGAGGAGGAGGTGGTGAAGGAGGAGGTGACCTCAGTACATTTGCACAAGGAGAAGAAACAAAATGGCGGACAGGGAGGTCACTTTGCACGGCGTGTCTCGGTCATTACCTGAGAGGTTCCCCGTCCGTACGATCACCGCTCTTTGAGATGGCAGTGGTCGTTGGATAGCAGGCTCGGTAGGCGTCACCTCCTCCTCATCAACATCAACATCCTCTTCTACCGAGGTGGTGGTGGTGGCGGTTGTTACGGTCAGATCATCAAGAAGGTCCAGCTCCACTGGAGCTAATGTGGTTGTGGGGCTATGAACCTCATCTGACTCCATGGTGGTGACAACTAGAGGGGGTGTGGTGACAGATTCTGTCTCACTTGACGAGTCCAGGTACTCTGTGGTGGTGGAATCTGTCTCGGCGGATGAGTCCAGGGACTGCCTTGTGGTGGTGGAGTCTGTCTCGGCAAACGAGTCCAGGGACTGCCTTGTGGTGGTAGAGTCTGTCTCAGCTAAAGAGTCCAGGTACCCCTCTGTGGTCGTGGAGTCTGTCTCTGTTGATGAGTCCAGGGACTGCCTTGTGGTGGTAGAGTCTGTCTCAGCTAAAGAGTCCAGGTACCCCTCTGTGGTCGTGGAGTCTGTCTCTGTTGATGAGTCCAGGGACTGCCCTGTGGTGGTGGAGTCTGTCTCTGTTGATGAGTCCAGGGACTGTCCTGTGGTCGTGGAGTCTGTCTCTGTTGATGAGTCCAGGGACTGTCCTGTGGTGGTGGAGTCTGTCTCTGTTGATGAGTCCAGGGACTGTCCTGTGGTCGTGGAGTCTGTCTCTGTTGATGAGTCCAGGGACTGCCCTGTGGTCGTGGAGTCTGTCTCAGCAAACGAGTCCAGGTTCCCCCCTGTGGTGGTGGAGTCTGTCTCGGTTGACGAGTCCAAGTGGTCCCCTGAGGTGGTGGACTCTGTATCTAACAAGTCTAAGTGGTCCCCTGAGGTGGTGGACTCTGTATCTAACGAGTCTAAGTGGTCCCCTGAGGTGGTGGAGGTGCGAGTCTGACCACTGAATTCCAGGTCGGAGCGAGACTCTTGTGCTGTAGATGACATCGGCGTCCCCCAGCTTGGGGTCTGTGTCTCGCCAGGAAGCAGAGTGACCTCCACATTAATGTGCGACGTGTCTGTGGTGCTTTCAGCCTCGAGTGTGTCAGTGGTGGCCAGAGCATCAAAACTGTCAGTGGCGTTCACGTCCTCAAGAAGGCCAGTGAAGTCTTCATCCTCACTCTCTGTGAGGTTTAAGGAAGGGGCAGAGGTGACATTGAACTGCAGGGCGTCAGGGTACTCACCTAGAACAGATGTGCCACTAGACGACTGCACAGGCTCCTCGACCTCATCTTCCTCTGACTCGCTTCCCTCTTCACCACTCCCCTCGTGGCTAAGTGTCGTCTCTGAGTACTGTGCGGTTGTGGTGTACAGAACGTCAGGGGTTTCCCCCAAGCCCTCCTGCTCCACCCTCTCTAGGTCCTCCAGGGACACTCCCAAGGCAGACAGGGTGGTTCTCTCCGGTATGAAGACGTCCAGGTTACGCGGAGTGCCCGATGCAACCTCCACCATCTGCCGTGTGTCCAACGGAGTGGCAAGCGTGTAGGGCACGGGGGAGGTCAACAGGGTAACTGAAATGACGTCGTCATCACCACGAGCCCCCGAGCCTTCGCCAGAACCTCCCTCTGTCCCGCCTGCTATGGTAGGCATCTGGCTATAATCATGCTCTCCATCATGATCAGTTGGGAACAAAACTGACTCTTCTGATGTCGCACCTGCCTTCTGCTCCACCATGTCTACAGTGGTGGGGGAATACGGAGATGGTGTACTAGACCGCTCCTGATCAAAGCCTACCAATTGACAATCAAACTAAAATCAGTCAATGGGAAAAGTCAGAGAACTCTGACATATAACAGACATCTACAAAAATAGCAGATTATGAGTATTATAAACACATGAATAGTTCATTATTCATGTTTTGGGGCTGGTTTCCGATTTAGCTCGTCATTTACACAAACACTAATACAAGAATCGTCAGTGCAGTTCACAAATTATTTTCACTTCTTCGACTCGTCACTTACCTGTTGTTGTCACCCGGATGTGGTCAGGAGATGTGTGGTCTGTGTAATCGTCTGGGGTCAGGGTGACCAGCTCTGCCGACTCCACTGAGGCAGCCGTGCCGTTCTCCTCCACCTCTGCCTCCTCAGCATCTCCTGTGAAAAAGAACTTGGGCACCATCACCTCCACATCTTCATCCCCAGATCCCTCTGTGGGGGCAGGGAGTGTGGTGGCGTCCACGAGGGAAGGCTGGGTTGGTCGGGCAGTTTGGACTTGGTCCTGTTCCTCGTGAACAGAAACATCCGTGTGAGCGCCACTTGTGAGCGCCGGTGCGTCGGTTTGATCCGTATCTTCCGTTTCAGACAGGTCGTGAGATTGGGTTGGGTCGGTGGATGGAAGCTCTGTGTTGTTCTCCAGAAGGGTTGAATCAGTGAGGTCCTCCAGGGGTCGTGTCGTCATGTCCTCAAAGGTCACTGCTTCTAAGGTGTCATATTCCTGGGTGGGATTGACCTGCGTTACATTGGTGGACTCTGTCATTTCATGACTGGCCACAGAACCCTCATGGATTTTAATATTATCGTCCCAATATTCCGATGGGCCAGCTGATCCCAGGTTGGTCTCTGGCGTGGTCTGATAACCACCCTTGGCCTCTTCTGACACCTCATACACCAGTGTTGATACTAAAGGCCTTATGGTTGTTTCTGGTACACTTGTGCCCCCTGTGTTGAAAAGCACTGAGGATTCTTCATTTCCTGAGCTGGTTTCAGGCGTTGGCTGGTAATGTTGGGGAGTAGAACCATGTTCATCTTGTTCAGTTGGCAGATACAGCGGAGTTTGATTTGTTTTTGGAGAGGAATGATCGTACGTGTCGTTCTCCTGGGAGTCACCTCCTGCTCGGGCAGGGTCGCTGGTCTCCCGGTAAATTTCTGGCACTGATTCGAAATCAACAGGATTGGTGAGCACGTGCACCTCTTGCCATGGGTCATGCGTGGAGAAAGTGTCCATGTTGATGGGCGCCGGAGTTGTGGGGCTGAACGGGTCTCCAGCCAGAGTACCCTCCTGAAGGGGCATTTTGGTGGCAGGAGGCTCTATCACCCTTCCTAATCCCGGGAACTGTTTGCTGAGAACAGGAAAGGACTCAACAGCACCCTGGGCCTCATTCTCCACTGGCTCCGTCACTTGACCCAAGCTGAATTCCTCCAGGGGGTCAGAGAGGGTGACGATGCCTTGGCCCTGATTCTCTGGCTCGGTGGCCATGTACTCCATTGGGCTTTCTGTCTGAGCGCCCTTATTGCCTGTGAGGGAAGGCACAAAGACATGGGTTAATGTAGTATTTTGTGCATTAGCCTCCACAGAGTGCAGCTAAAATCAACTTTTTTGGCCTTACCTCTGAAGCAGTAAACGTCATGAAGCATGTGAGACTCTGGGAATCCAGTTTGGTTGCTGTAGCGGTACACAGTCTTGACTCCAGGGTCGGGCCCACCACAGCGTTCCCGGGGCGTCACAATCGGGTAGCGGACACTGCCGTCCGCCAGCCATCCGGGACTGCAGTGGTTCAGGCCATCGTTCCAGGCGGCGTAGAGTTGGCCAGTGGTGGCTAACTCTGCCCCTTGCCTTTCACAATAAGCTTTGGCATCTGCCAAAGTCAACTGCTGGGGTGTGGCAGAGTGAAAAACCTCCCCTTTGGGACAGAGACAAAAGTTAAGCTTGGCTGATCTAAATGTATTATTAGACTGACTTTTATTTTGATCACATCTTTGACATCACATCTTATTTTAGCCTATTTTTTGCTAGTATATGAAGGATACCTTGAATGTTCTCAACGTAGCAGTACACATCATAGAGCTCATCTGGGTCGAGCATTCCATAATTCCTGACTCCCGGCATTCCATCCATGTCCCCAAAGCAACCCTCCCGTGGCATCTGAATGGGATATCTGGGAGAAATAGGAATTAGTCTGATTGGTGTAAAAAAAAAATGGAAGGGACTTCTGAGGTTTGTCATCATTACTGAACAAATATTAGCATGGTAGAAAATGTAATAGCAACAAAGTACATGTTCATGTTTGCAACACCAAAGAACTTTTCCTTTATCGGACGCACGCTATTTGTTTATCCAGCTCCGGCTTTGCAAATAACGATGTCCACAGACAAGGTAGAATATGTTGCATGATTTTATGAAGGTATGATGTATTGCGACGTCAAATTTGTAGTTTCTTATGTCTCATTCCATCGAACTACAGATCCGCTACCCGATCTGGCAAACTTACATAGTGCGGTTATAGCCGATAGAGGGCCGCAAAGCGAATGCAGAAGTGCCGTTCACCCTGTTACGAGTTGATGAACCACTGAAACAATTTTGGAAACATTATTTTAAGGTACAAAAAAACTCTTTGGTGTTGCTTTAACAGCGCTCCTGTGGAGTCTGGGCACATTGTATTGGCATTGCTTCATTATGCTTTGCCAGTGAAGCCACAGGAGCACAGATTAAATGTCGGTGTAGTGGCGCTTGGCCAGAAGGCTTGTTACCTGACTGAGCCATCAGACAACCAGCCTGCGTCACACTGCTCATATCCACTGTTGTAGGCAGCCAAGAGCTGCTCAGGGGTGGCGATCTGGGCCCCGATGTCCTCACAGGCGTCCTGTGCCTGATCAAAGGAAAAGGCGTAGCGGCTGGATGGATGTCGATAGTGAAACACGACCCCTGCAAAGACATACTGTGAAAATCAACAGACGTACTCCCTTTTTCAAGACACAGACTACTGTAGCTTTGAAAAGGCACCAGACAAACAAGGCTGATTGTTTTTGCTGATTTGCAAAAGTTGAAATGATATGATTCATAAAACACTTGATAAAAACACAAACAAATAAATGAATACTATAGTGGACTATATGAATGTGCACTGCATAGTTAGCCTGTCAAATATCATGGTTAAAGTCAAATGACTCATTGTGTCAGACACAACTCACTCACCCTGAAGCCCCACTGACCACCCAGCACAAGCACTGACTTAACTGACTAAGTCTCACCTTTGACTTTGATCTGGACGAGGTCATGGGCGTCCTCCAGGCCCTGTTGAACCTCGCAGCGATAGAATCCCGTGTCGTTGTGTCGCAGCTCGTCCAGTTCCAGGGTGAGGTCAGCCGGGGATGTGGCGTAGTTCGGCAGTGAAGCCCGGCTCTTGTAGGCCTCGCTCACCTTCACCCGGTCGCCGCGGGCAACCAAGATCTCAGTCTCCTTCTCCGCGGACAGAACACTCCACTTGACCCGCGGAAGGGTGAGGACGGCATGACGACCCACCGTGGAGACCGTCGGGGGTGACTGCGACAGGGACACATGACAGGGGAGCACAACGAATCCACCCAAAATGGCAGCGGCTGGTGGCGATTTGGGGATGGTCACCTGTAGTAGCCTTGCATCATCTGTTTGACCCAGAAAAGGACAGAACACCAACTCAATACAATATGCCTTTCTGGGATACCTGTTGGACTTGGTGTCTGTGGTCTGTTTTTTTTTTTAATCCAACCAGCACCTTTTAATGGACACCTGGAAGTCATCTGGTGTCTAGACGAGTTTTACTGCAGCTGTCTCCCTTTTTGACCATCTCACAGTAGGTGAGGAGGGACCACTGTTACACCATCCAGCCAAAAGAGCTTAACTTTCACAAGTGCTATAACTGAGTCTCTAAAGGGCACCTGACTGGCTTTAATTATTTCCTGGACGTCAGATGGAGAAGGTGACCCACCTGAGGCGGTCCTGCCAATGCTGGAGAACTGGGCGATGAGTAGACAGATGGCTCCCAGCAGTCGAGACGGGAACATTTCTGATCTGAAATGGACCGAGAGAGAGAGAGAGAGAGAGAGAGAGAGAGAGAGAGAGAGAGAGATGAGGAAAATGCAAGTCACTGTTTATAGGACTGGGATCTGGGATGGAAAATGACACTCATGCCACTTACACATGCCTAAAGAAGAGCATGTTTAGACAAGAGACAGCACTTCTCCTAAAAAAAGGTAGAGTCAAGAAGCAGAAATAGAAAAGTAGAGAGAGAGAAAAACAGACAGGGAGAGAGGTAGAGATAAACAGAGACAGAGAGAGAGAGATTCAACCACCCAAAAAGAACACGTCAGAAAACATATGTGATTACACTGTCATTTATCAAAATCAGACTCAATTACAAGGCGGAGGCCAATGGCACTGTTTCTCTGACCACTGCAGCCGACTGATGCTGCGGTGATGGAGACATAGTATTGAGTTACCTTCGACAAATGACAGGGTTTCACAGACATGGTAAGGGCCCACTGATGGTCAATTTTACCATGTCTCACTGTGCAGGGGGATTACACTAGTGGATGCCTTGAAAGAGACACAGACTGTGTTTGTGTGTGTGTTTGTGTGTGCTTGTGCAAGTGTGTGTGTGTGTGTGAGTGTGTATGTGTGCATGTGTGCCTGTGTGTATGTGTGAGAGAGTGTGTGTGTGTGTGTGTGTGCGTGTGCAAGTGTGTGTGCATGTGTGCAAGTGTGTGTGCATGTGTGCATGTGAGTGTGTATGTGTGTGTGTGTGTGTGTGTGTGTGTGTGTGAGAGAGAGAGAGAGTATGTGTGTGTGTGTGTGTGTGTGTGTGTGTGTGTGTGTGTGTGTGTGTGTGTGTGTGCGTGTGTGTGCGTGTGTGTGTGTGTGTGTGTGTGCATGTGCTATGCGAGAATGTGTGTGTCCTCTGTCTTCTCCAGCTGGCAAGGGCGAAGTTTTCCAAGTTCAGTCGTGTGAGCAGAATTTTGATAGATCCCTCGAGCTGTACAGCTAACAATCCAAACCTTCATTTGCCCTACCCCCAACGACAGTAAGGTCTTCTCTGGACATCTGTCTCTCAACACCCCCTTCCCCTCCCCATACATCAAGGCACCCACATGGTCTTTCCAACAGACAAGACAAGAGACAAAACGGCACTCTGAGAAAGTGTCCAGTCTTTCTGAAGGTGCAAGAGAAAGCAGAGAGGGAGAGGGAATGAATTAAAAGATAAATGAATGGGGAAAAGACCCCCCCCCCCCACCCGGATCAGTTGGGATGCTATTTGTGCAAGTAAAATGAAGTGCCTAGTCATGCTGGAGGCCCAGAATACTGGGAGCCGTTGCCAAGGCCACCTGCTAATCACCAACTCATACAGTGAGTTAGATCAATCTGATTTCATTTCACCAGCAGCCAGCATGCCAGCGCACACACACGCGCACACATACACACACACACACACACATACACAGTAACCGTTAATGGGTCCCGTATAGTATAGTTTTTACAATGTGGTTTAACTCGTTTCAAGGTCACTAAAAATTGTGTTTTTTTAGGAGACCTATTTCATCATTGGGTTATAAAAGCCTTCTGAACCGAATCCCACCACTGCAGTGTAAAATTGAAATCTAAAGCCCATTTTATTGCTCTCGGACAGCCAAATAAATAGAATGGAAAGCAATGAAGACATGAAAAGAGTGGAGGGAAACACTGAGAGTTTTGTGCTGAGTGGTGATTTATTCAAACTAAACTGTGAATTAGTGCGTTAATATTCCTGTTCCCACTGTAGCTCATTTGGCATCCTTGGTTGCTTTTAATCGGAAATAGGTTTATTAATACAGACAGTATGATATCATAGATTGGTAGTCTTGGATCGATGAAACAAAACCAAAATAACTTGATGATTCAAAAATGACTCATCCTGACTCATGATGAAAAGGAATAAAAAAAGAAACAGGTGGAAAATTGTTTAGGGGATACATCAGAGCTAGCAGTGTGGCTGTATTTCAAATATACTGTACACAGGAGAGGTGTTCAATTCCCAGTGCTATAGGTAGGGGATTTCACACAGTGGCCAATCAACAACCAAGCCTATATATCATCTAAAACAAAACCTAACAAATCAGCCTTTGTGGGCAAAAAACATCACCAACAGAACAAAGCAAGGTCAGTAGATGTGACAAAAGGAAAATTCTAGAGACAATGTGACACACAGCACACGGAGCTGCCAACGCGTCTCGCTTGGCAGAAAATCACTGGGTGTTGGTTGTGGGCATGGGCACCCCGTCTACTGTGCTGCGGGATTCGAGCACTGCGTTCTGGGCCGTGCTCAAAGGGGAAATTAGAGAGCCTCTTGTGATTCATGGTGGCAGTCTCCATAACGTTTTAGACTCTTGAGAAAAAAAAAGGAGAGGAAGAAGGAGGGGAAAAAAAGAACTAAGCGGAGAGAGAGAGAGAGAGAACCCAGCATGGATGAGGCAACCCAGTAATCAAGCTGCCAGAGCTCCCAGTCTCTGCCATCTCCTCTATCGTCACTTTAAAAAGAAAACCTCCACACATCCTGCTTTTCAGCCTCAGCTATGCACAGGAATCTTATCTTATCAGGAGATGTGGGTCTGAACTGCTTCGAGGTCAACCAGCACTGAGGAAAAGAAAGACTTCTGTCCCACCGGTCATCAGTGGCCGACGGCTACGGCCACTTTTTCCGAAAGGCCGAGAGTGGAGCAGGGGAAGCTGGGAGGCCGAGGCAGTCCCAAGTCCCAGACCAGAAAAACCTCAGAAGTGCTTAGGCAGGCAACATCACAAGGGCTCGGTGTCTGGAATACCAAATGACTTCACCTTGAGAAATCGCAGTAAAGGAAGTCCGACCTCGCGGATGCCAGGGAGAGGTCATTTGAGGCTGCCTCAGTGGCGGACTGGTGAAATGGGGGAAGGGAAGGGTGCCAGCTTGCCACGCCATCACCCCATCCCCCTCTCCTTCCTCTCCACCTCCTCCTTCTGCTTCCACCATACAGTCTCCCTGAGAATAGCGCTCTAAGCCCAACTCAGTCCCCACTTTGATAATAGCTTTTTGATTAGAACAATGGAGACAAACCAAAAAACCTCTTTTCATCAAGGCTTGCTTGGAAGAGAAGATTACGGAAAGAACACACACACAGATTTGCTCATGCTCTCTTTAGCTACTCTCTCTCTTTCTCTCTCTCCCTCCCTCTCTCTCTTCTTCTTGCTTTCTCTCTCTGTCTTACTCACTCACTCACTCACTCGCACGCACGCACACACACACTCACTCACTCACACACACGCACACACACACACACACGCGCACACACACACACACACACACGCGCACACACACACTCACTCACTCACACACACGCACACACACACACACGCACGCACGCACACACTCACTCACTCACTCACTCACACGCACGCACACACACACTCACTCACACTCACGCGCGCACACACACACAGAAAGAGCAGGCTAATTTCTCACTCTTTTTGTCCACCCTTTTTCCTCGCGGGTCCTGACTGGACCTCTGGATGTGGTGATCCCCCGTCCCCTCCCTCTGTCTCTGCCTCCCCTATCCTCGAACGACTCAGTCTGCTCATTTCCCAGGGCAACCGGTAGCCCTTTACACACAACACAACAAGACAGGAAATCGAGTGTGTGTGTGTGTGTGTGTGTGTGTGTGTGTGTGTGTGTATGTGTGAAAGAGAGAGAGAGAGAGAAAGAGAGAGAGACTGACTGAGTAAGTGTGTCTCTGTGTGTGTGTATTACTGAGCGAGTATGTGTGTGTGTGTGTGTGTGTGTGTGTGTTGCTGGGGAGAGTGCGAGTGCAGGGAGGCAGCTGACCGGTTCTGAGGGGACACCACCAACCGAGATGAGAGTGAATCAGCACTCCCACGTGCCTGCCGGCCAGCCCCGCGCACAGAAGCTCCTAGGCCCCGGAGGATGACGTGAGCCCTCACGCCTGTGGCTTTTAAGAGAGCAGACTCCATCGGTGGGGGTTGGGCGGTGCGGTGCAGTGTGTGTGTGTGTGTGTGTGTGTGTGTGTGTGTGTGTGTGTGTGTGTTTGGGGGTGCTGCCTATTCGCAGGCTGGGCTGCAAGGCTGATTAGGCAAAAAATTGCTGTGTTGCTGCTTAGCTCCTTAAACAGCTTAGGTTGGCTGTATCTGAGCAAATCGTGGGAGCCCATGTCTTCTGTGGACTTTGGCCTTCAAAGCCCCACATGTAAACACAACTGTTACCGTAACCGCTCTCGTGCTATGTTTATTCAGAGCTTTTTTTCCTGTCAATTCACACAGCTGAACACATGGCTGTTTGCTCACCTAACTAACTATTTTTGGCAAAATGTAGGTCCATAAATGAAGAGCTTCAGTTTGAATTGCTCGCCACCTCTGTAGACAGTCTGCAGCTGAAGCACTTAAGGCGCAATAGAGTGTGATGTTTGCCTTGGTTTTTACTCAAATATATGACCGATGATGCGCACGCTAGCCTCTGCATTCCCAGTCATGGCTCCACATTCCACGTGACCCAAATATCCGTCTTTCCCCTCGCCTAAATGAGTGCAATGATCACACAGGCAGAAATGGCCCATGTGTTTCTGCACCCAGGTCTCCTCCTCTTTAATGGGAGACAACTTCCTGCAGTTGACAGTCATTTTCTCTGTGGGGTGTGACAGACACAAACTCCTGGGTACCGTACATGATTAAGGGGCTTGCCATGGTCTCTCTGAAATTAGGTCAGACCTACAGCTTCCTCTCTCTGCCTTTGTCGAGCATCTGTGCTTACCTATCATCCAGAAAAAAAAGCATGGTTGATATCTCAATATGATCTACATGGAAATGCATAGTTCTTATTGCTGTGCAACGTTTCAGATACAAAGCCAAATAGGTGGAATAATCTTCTATGCTAGCCTTGCCATGTTTCTTAATGAAGGCCATAAGAGGTGGAGATGCTAATGTGTTGAGTACACTAATGATGCCTGTGAGGTTTTTCTTCTACTGTATTACATTCTATTGTAACAGTGTCTATAAAGCAATAACATGGCATGGCACAGAACCATGAGTGCGTAAACTGGTATTAATAAGACTGCAGATATTGAATCAATGCCTTCTTCAAAGTGTGAATGCTTTGTAATTACCCTTCCAGTTCATGCACCCATTTACATTAAAGATGTTATTTTGATGTTACAAACACACACACAGTACTAAACAGGATGAAAAATCCTCAGATAAGTAATCTTATATCATTTTACCACGCAGTTCTACAAACAATGAATCAGTTTAACAGGTTTAAGAGCTAACTTCCTCCCAAAAGACAACTGCTAAGAGGTGGGATTCTGCATAGAAAGTCATACTTGAGAATGCACAAGATAAATGACAAATATCACTTACTAAAGAGCTACAAAAGAGTGAACATAATTTTCATTCAGAAAGAATCAGACCAAACCAAAGCCTCTGCTATAGCAAATGAAAATGTATGAGCCTATGGCACAATAGCAAATGTGTTGGGGTTCATCATATTGACATTGATAGGGAAACTCCACTCAACAGCTAAAGGATACACCTGAGAAAGAAACAACAGAAAGAAAGAGCAAAATAGGAATTCTGCATGAGAAAAATAATCTCCAGCTTCCTCGAGTTTTACCGAGACCACACAAAACAACCATGTAAAATTATGAAGATGCATGGTGACAATAAAGAGACTTTGGTGGAAAAAATAGATAAATAATCTCAATGAGCTCTATGTCTAATCTCTATGTTCATGTCTTTTCTCATAGATACAGATAGGTACTTAAAAATATTAAAGGTAGACTACTTAAAAAGACAAAAAGAGATCATTTTACATACCGGTATCTTGGAAGTCCGTAAAATCTCTCTTGGACGTATTTCCGTTGACGAATCTTCTGCAGGTAGACGTTCCCAGTAGATTAACCCAGTACCTTAAATTGGAGCAATTATGTCACTGATAATTTAGTTAAACACACAAGAAAGGTGCAGAATACTAGTAGGCTACGCTCCGTCCGCCAGCGAAGGAGGTAAGAGAAAGAGTCTGAGATGGAGAGGTGGCCGAAACTACGTAGGAAAAACGCCTGAACAGCCCACTTTTTTGGTTACGACAAAAGCACTCTTATTTGTCGCTTGAATTATGTGAGGGGAAGTGGGACGGGTGGGAACTGATTAAAATGTTTAGCCTACAAGACGCACTGATTCCGTTTTTTTAAACACGCATCATCTTAAAACGATGTTCTGAATCACCGCGTAACGAGGTGGCTCGGATAGGCTAGTTACAGGGTTACACTTCTGGGTTCTGGGAAATTGTCCTGAGTTGGGTTTACGACGGAACAACAGGACTTGAGGTTTGGGATAGCCTACTGCATCGTTGCAGACTGGCACGCACGCTGCTGATGCTGCCACAGCCTGCACCTGCACCTGCAACCGTTCGTCACAGCCTAGGCTGCGCATCCCAGTGAGCGAAGGGAGAGAAAAGCTGACGGCATCAAACTGCAGCAATTCATTGGTGGTTACCCAGGAAAATCGCCTGCTCCTAAACACTTTTGTGCTCTTTCACTTTATTGAACTTTCCTTAAAAACATAGACATCATCCTGGTTTTTCTCTACACATTTTTAAAGGCTGTTTTGTAGTTAAATTTAAGAAAATTAGTGTCACCTCAAGGTGATCATCTACATATTGAGGGCAATAGCCTATCATGTTTTTTTATGTTGGATTGTTTGTTTGCATGTTGGATTGTTAACATTTGGGGTAGTTTTATGTCATGTTGTAGAAAAGTAAAAAGGCACCATAATTCAATTAAAATGTAAAATCTTCTCTAGATGTGATAGTTAACTAGCCCATTTATATTGTCTGTAGAGTAGCCTACTAAGGAACGTTGTCTGACCATTTGTTTCCCTCCTGTTCCTCCATACATCATCGGTCCAGGGATGAGAGGAAACAGTCTTATTGCGTCATGCCACATATAAACATATCGACAGGCTGACAGTTCTGGTGTGGCGGTGTGGAGTGTTCTCATGACAGACACTGACCTCTTTGATCATGGTGGAACAACTTCCTAATGCCAAGGCACTGCAGTGAGTAGTTTAAAAGCAGACAGACTCCTTGACAGCAGCCATGCGTGCATGTGTGACTGTTTTTTGTTGTTGTTGAGGTTTATAATTCCCTGAGACACAAGGCAGGGATTGTCCTTTGTTGCCCCTAGCAACCTGACAGTGAATTCATCTTCACTGGCCTGTTGGGTCTAGTCAGCAGGTCTTAATTCCACTGCAGTGGAACAAAATAAAACCGGGTGCACTGACTAAGACTGCTAAAAATAATATTACTCAAACATATAACTTTGTGTTCACTCTGCAAGCAACCTGTATGTGTCTGTCCAAGAATGAGTTTGCATAGCGGTTAGTTTTATGTATTAAGTATATATATTTTTTTGATCCCGTGAGGGAAATTTGGTCTCTGCATTTAACCCAATCTGTGAATTAGTGAAACACAAACAGCACACAGTGAACACACAGTGAGGTGAAGCACACACTAATCCCGGCGCAGTGAGCTGCCTGCTTCAACGGCGGCGCTCGGGGAGCAGTGAGGGGTTAGGTGCCTTGCTCAAGGGCACTTCAGCCGCGGCCCACTGGTCGGGGCTCGAACCGACAACCCTCCGGTTACAAGTCCAGAGTGCTAACCAGTGGGCCACGGCTGCCCACAATTACGTATTGGTACCATGTGCCAATACGTAAAACTAACCGCTATGCGAACTCATTTATTCCCTCTGCTATTAGACTATTAAATGAACATCATATAAGACTGTTAAAAGAATGCACATAACTACAACAATATTGGTTCTTGGACTCTGCTGCTCTGTTCCGTCACTGCAGGTGAAGTGTGTATGTGTGTGTGTGTGGCTGTAGACAGGTGATGTATGACTGCTGCAGTACTTATTTATTTGTCTATTTATTATTCTTAACATTGCATACATTTATACAGTGTATGCTAATGCACTTTTTAACTTTTAACCCCTTCATGGATGGGTTGGCTGTAAACCGAATTGCCCCTCGGGGACTAATAAAGATATCTGAACTGAACTGAAATGCTTGTGAAAGGTGATGATTTATAGTCGAGTTATAGTCACCAAGAAAATGTCCTGGGCCTTTGCTCAATGAGGGTTTTAAATTAGCTGTGAGCTGATTACCAGTAGCCTAATAACCTCACATAGACCCAGGAGGAAGTCAGAACACAGAGTTAACTCAACAGTGAAATAACTGAATATCTTGATAGCCTCCAAGTTGGTAGCACACCTGTGTTGATGACTGTATTTAAGTATTTGTTTAGCCAAATACCACAGTCTTTAAAATCAGCTCTGGTCAAAGGCTCAAGAGGAGTCTACATGCAGGGTAGTGCAGGCACTGAAAAGTTTCCTGCTCCATGTAAACTCCCAGCAAATGGGCCGGCGCATGAACTCTCGCCATCACATCTATATGGCAAGAACATACAGTACCCTCATAGCTCTTCCTGCCAGGCTTTCTCAATTTGATGTGTCAAAACATATACAAGGGGTCAAAGGTGGTCTTAAAGTGACACTACACTTGTGACCTTGTGGCCTCTCAGTATATTTGTTCAATTCAATAACACAAAGCTTAAAATAAGCAGGTAGAAATGGGTAAAATGTACTTCATGATAATGATGGACTTTTGCAGACTTTAGTTATTACTATTTTTTTTTATTATTGTGGCGCAGGTCCATTTTGCTTGCCATACCTCTTTGGCCTTCAATGCTGCTGGTCAGTGTTTTTTATTAACATTTATTAATTTGGCGTATGTGTTCATCCAAAGCTATTAACATTGAAGCATTTTAACATTTCATGAAAATAATGTACAAGCCCAGCACAGAAAAAGTTGGGACACTGTGTAAAATGCAAATAAAAAAACAGAATGTGATAATCTACAAATGTAATAATCCCATATATTAGCTGCAAAAAGGACATAGACAACATAGCAAATGTTGATTTCCAGCCGTCTTATTTGCTATTGTGGAACTATTTTTTCAGACACCTCACAATCGCGTATTAACTTCCGCTCAATATTTGAGCCTGAAGCATAGACGGTGGCGCAGTAATATCAAAGTGCAATGAGTCTTCCAAAAGAAATCAATGGGATTTTACAAAATGCCAAAAAAAACACGACAGAAACTGTATTTCACTACACTACTTGTTTTGGAACATCAACAAACACCACTAACCACTCGGTGAGTTGCACAGTTTTGAAAACGAACGTTAAGGGTTGTTTTAGGACATGTTTGAGCATGCCTGTAGGCTGCCACTCTGACTAGTCAAAGGCGATTCAAAACGAGTCAGAAAAGTCGAGACAGGACCAATCGTCAAAATTCCGGTGTCCACCACTCTAGTTCATCCAAAACAAACCAGAAAAGGGACTCAAAGTGCTAAATACTTGAATTTACACTTTAAACTTTAAAGGAACCATATGTAAGATTGTGGCCAAAACTGGTACTGCAATCACTTTCAAATTACTTTAGAGCAGTGTATCCCCTCCCCCTCCCTCCTGACTCTAGGTTGCCAACCCAGATGCCGAAACACTACTGACTTTGTGATTAGTAGATAGGTAGAGGGTGGCGCATCAGGCCAAAACACAACATGACATGACAAAACACAACATCAACATCAGTTGAGGGCTGCAACTTCACTTTTTAAATGACAATATCCTGGCCAGACTACTGTTGTCAGTGATATAAGTATTTGAAATGAACATGATTTCTTAATGTCTAGTGACATATCAGGGCCATTTTATGATTAATTGAAATACGGTTCCTACATACGGTTCCTTTAATTTTGAATTTGATGCAAGCAACTTGTTTGAAAATAAATTGGACAGGGGCATGTTTACCACTGTGCTGCTTTACTTCTTCATGTAAGAACATGTTGTGTGTGCTGCTTCATGTGTGCTGCTTCATGTTTAGGAACTGAAGTGAGGAGACCAGTTGCTAGAGTTTTGAGAATGAAATGTTGTCCCATTCCTGCCCGATATAGGATTTCAGCTGCTGAGCAGTCTGTAGTCTTCTTAATCATGTTTTTCATTCTATGACGCACCCAATTTGACAGGTCTGGACTGCAGACAGGCCATTTTAGCACCTGGACTCTTCCTCTATGGATAAATGCTGTTTAAATATGTGCAGAGTTAATTTTGCCATTTGCTTTCCTGAAATGTTCAAGGTCTTCCCTGAAAGACATTGGGCTCTATTTTAGCGATCTGAAACGCACTGTCTGAAATGGATGGTTTAAATACGTTTAGGGTGTGGCCAGTCCAAAATCACTATATTTACAGCGTAATAATTCGCTAGATGCCATGTGCAATGTTCAAAAGGATTGTTTTTATGTTTCTTAATCAGTCATGGGAGTGTTTTGGGCGTACCATCCTTTAAACCAATGAGAATGACATCTGTCATTCCTTTTAAGAGCAAGCAATATTAGCAAGAGCAATATTAAACAGTGGCAACATCAAACAGCGCGTTGGTATTTTGAGAGTCGATGCATCTGAAGTAATCTGCTTGCACGCGAGACCTTGTATGCAGCACCAGGATTCCACTAAACCTTTACTAAAACGTGTGTGACTAGCAGAAGATAGCCTACGTGCATCCGCACTCGCCTATTATTTGAACTCATTGGCAAACTAAAACTAACTTTACCGTGGTCTCATAGGCAACGACAAAACAGTTTTACAGTAGTTATTTACTCTCACTACTGACTGCCAAAGGGTTACATTCGAAAACACAGCCTGAAAAAAGCGACACTTATAGCCCAATAATGTTCGAATGACTGAATAAAAATCCTAAGGATATTCATCCAGCAGACAAGTGTTGCCTGGGACTCATGCTAAGGGCTGTTTACATCTTGTGACAGTGCGTCTTTAAAAAAGCTGCGCTTTATATGTACCTTTCAATTTAGACTAGGTTTTATTGGTCAGTGGCGTAATGACCTTTAGTGTGTGTAGATACAGTAGATGTGCAAGATCCCCATGCCGTAGGTACTAATGCACCTCCATACCGTCATAGATGCTGGGCTTCTTCACTTCTAAGAGACTTTGTATCTCTGTGATGATATACTCAACCATGGTGCCAGTTACCCTAATTAGTAGTGAAATATTCCTCCTATTGTTGTCTTTATCATTACACAACTTTTCCAGCATTTTGTTGTCCCCGTCCCACCTTGTTTTAAAGCGTGTTACTGGTATCAGATTCAAAATGAACATATATTTTCCATGAAATACTCAAATTGGTCATTTTCAACATTTGATATGTTGGCTGTCCTTTTCGCAGCTATATATGGGTTTATGAGATTATCACATTCTGTTTTTATTTGCATTTTACAGAACGTCCAAAGTTTTTCTGTGTTGGGGTTGTATATGTGAAAAGTAGGAGAGAATAGCACAGCTCTGCGTGCTTACTACTTATAACACACCATGTTTTATAACTAAACTAATATTTTGGTCACTCAGACCTTCATCAGAATGACTCGATCAGTTAAATAAACGTGGGAAGAAGTTACAGAACAGTAAGCAGACTACTCTGTCTTTCTTTTGATTTACACATTTTAAATAGCTGCACTCACAAAGCAAATGTCAACGTGTGCATGATTTATTTGTTGACTTGTTTTTCAGATAAATAAACTGTGAACAACCTCCAGCTGATTCTTTTTATGCAGACTTGCAAGACCAACCAGCCATATTTGCCAACATGTTTGTGAAACACTGAGACTGAGACTGAGACTGAGTTGATTTAGGAACTGTAACTGAAGACAAGGGGAAGAGTTAGGGACTTCACTCCTAACTCTGAATGCGGTTGACTACTAAGTACTAACAGGTGACCTGTGACATGGCAAACAACGTGGTGACTCACGCTGCTCATCTCTGTGGCAGACATGAAGTGATTCTCAGGTTGGCACGCACAGCACAGACTGCGAGCAACAAGACAACCGAGGTGGGCGTGGGGGCGTGGTAGTGATGAGCAACGCACAGTGATGGGGAGGAAGGGTGAATACAGCTTTGTGCCCGTCCTGCTGAAGCTGTCAGCCCAGGCTAGGTGTGAGGCCCTGGAGGAATTTAACATATAGGCACAGACTGGAGGGTCAACGCCAGGACTTAGGAGATGGCTGGACATTGCATTATTCACAGGAATAAGGAAGGCTGAGACAGATTTGCAAGGAAGCGGTTGGATCCAGAAGGATTTGTTTGATCTCCATGTTTCACGGTGTCTGTGTGCTATATTTACACGCTGAACTCTTTTTATTATTCATTAGGCCAACTTTAATAGTCACAAGTATATTGAAGTGTATAAAAAAGGAATTCAAATAGAAGGTGAAACTGCAAGAGCTATGCAGGAAGTTCATTATACTATACTTTATATATGATATTGGTAAAATGTTTGATTCACCTTAATGATTAAAATGAATAGATCTCAAAGAGGCAACCATACTTAAACTACATGTAGCCTACAGGATGTTTAGGTGCTACCCACTTCTCTGAAATGGAAAGCCTGACCAAGAGGGAATTATGGATGTAACGATTACCAGTATAATGGTAAACCGCGATAAAAATGTTGACGATAACAATTACCGTTTTCATTTCAAATATCATAATTATCACAGTTGATTACCACGGTGTGAAAACCGTGTGTTTAATCCTCCCCAGCTTCATCCGAGCCTGCTTTTGACATACAGTAGGCCTGGTACAATGGAAAAAAAAAGGTACCCTACTGATTCTGTTGTCTAATTCAGGGGTTCCCAAACTTTTCCACGACAAGGCCCCCCAAATACCACTAGGTTCTGGCCAAGGACCCCCTTGATGTTTTATTAATTAAACCCATCGACAATACTACGGCAAATGTAAAAATACATTAAGCTAATCTAATAATTATTTTAGCCACAACCACATCGGGATGGAGCATACAGTGTGTAAAAATTTTATTTGGGGCTTTCTGCTATATGAGAGCCATCACTCTACTATTATTCCCAGTCATTATCAAGGGAAATATGTTCAGACATGCGTCACATTATTATAATGGCATTGTATAACAACCCTCATAGTATATTTTAAATGTTTCAAATGTATTTATTTCTTGCTTTTATTTTTCCCTCCAACTTGCTGAGGCCCCCCTGGCACCCCCTCGCAGCCCCGGCCCCCACTTTGAAAACCACTGGTCTAATTGATGGATTTAACTGCGATTTAGATTAAGTTACACCTGATTTTAAAAGGCGGAACATTTTCACCGCAAAACGTGTACTGTATCATGTAGCCACTCTGCGTCCTTTTATACCGTGATAATACTGAAAACCGTGATCATTTTGGTCACTATAAGCGTGAGGTTAAATTTTCATACCATTACATCCCTAGAGGGAATGGTGCATCACCTGAAGGCCCACTCTCTAATCTGCTACTGTCCAGTTGTGGGGGAGTGTAGTGTTCTGGATTTAGCCAACTGGCAGATGAGGTGCCGACAGCCCCTAGCCTCGAGTTTTGGTGCTGCGCCCGAGACAGCAAAGAACAGAGCAGTCCTGTGTCTGGACTCAGTTGACACAGTCATTTCAGTGGACAGTGCGAGTGGAGAATGCGTATTTGAAAGTGTGAGTAACTTACACAAATATGACTACAAATGAGGCAGCTTCACAAAGTTCTCTCCTATGCCAGTTCCAAATGTAATGGAAGATGATATACAGTTCAGGTACAGCCTAGACAGTTATGCTTTTAGTGCTAAATACCACTAAAACATGGACCATGCTCAGAGTACAGAGAACAAAAAGCTGCCCTTTATTCCATCGACATGGTAAAGCCATAAAAGATTTGGTAGCTGTGATGAGCATGCTTTCTTCTGAATCACAGTTTCACCAAAACCACTAGAGGATTTATAAGACATTACCAAAGCCTTCCAGAGGTTTTTATGGAAGTTGAGTGTAATCCAAACCAAATCCTGAGTAATCTAATTAATGACCTGAAATAGATTGCCCACTGTCAACTGATGACGTGGAGACCACTCTTTTCCACCACTTAAAACACCTTTTAAGGAAAAGAGAAAAAAAAATATGCTGAAGTCTGCAGGAATATATTATTCCTCTTTTGTATAGCACTCCTCTCCCAGAAAAAAACATTGATGGTTAAGATGACTGTACTGGAAAAAATATGTCTTTCTCTCATGGCATTTAAACAAGAAATAAGCATCCCAGCTCAATAAACACAGATTGTTGAGGAATGCTCCACTTTAACAGGTTGACTGAGTGCAGTCACAACACAGTGGTGTGGCGAACAGGGCAGTGATCAGGGGACTGAACTGAGAATGGTGTGTGTGTGTGTGTGTGTGTGGAGTGGCGGTTAGTGAGAAAAGCCCTTCTTTGATTAGCTGCAGCATCAGTGCAGCTGTGGAGCTTTGCATGAGCCACGGCGTGAAGGGGACAAGGAAGTGGCATAATTAATGTTGTGGTGTTGAATTCACAGGCGAGGAGCGATGCTGCTGCTCCAAGTTTGCCAAGGGCCCTGGCCAGCAGCTTAAAGGGGAACAGTGTGAGCCGGGAGGAGCGAGATTAAGTCTCATCTTCCTCCCAGACAAACCTGTAACCTTCCATCCTAACCGCAGAGCGAGAGGGAATGGCCCCTCACTCTACACACAACTCCATCATTCCCTCTGCTAGGCGACTCATCCTAGACCGATGATCTGACATTCTTCAGGCAACAGTAACTTTCCGCTCATTTCTCTAAGCAAGGCTAAAAAACTCAATTTTTAAAATCTACTTCTAAGTGCATAAGTTCCTCAATGAGTACTGAGAATGTGTGGTGTGTCCCCCACCCCCTCCATTTCCAAAACTCATAGTCTGAGACTGGACTGTTCATGTGCATAATCAGTGGGGAGGAAGGCCGAGGGTAGTGAACACTAAAAATATGGGACACCTCAATGGCCCCATGAAGACGAGAATTATTTGGGATTTCCTGAGTGTTTATGACATCCCTTGTTTCGGACATATTCAACACTTACATATAAAACATTCATCATTTCAAATGAGGTGTAAACGTTATTTAAAACACATTGACATGGCACAGAGAGATAGCAAGTATAAAATCATATTTTACTTTTTTTTTTCCATGAAATTGACTATATTAAGCACCAACAGAGATTCTTGTCTGGTCTTTGTGGAAGGATCCCCATTTTTAAACATTCTCATTCCTCTACAACCTGAAGTTGAACTATTACTGCCCCCATGTGGTAGTCCTAGCATCAACCACATCAGAACATTTTCTCAGGGAAGCGCAGTGACTCCCAAGATAAAATCCGAAAATGTTGAACGGCAAAAAGTCTTCATATTAAATGCTTAGACAGAGGGCATAAGGTTCACAGTGTAATCACTGAGTAAGAGGTTTAGATGCTAATGCTTTCTCCCACTCCACAGCCACCATTTTGTACAAGTCCATGGTGGCCTTTGCATCTTCCACTGAGGAATGCCCATTCCGCCCAACCTGGAAAAAGGAAACAGCATTTTTCATATTAGCAGTACCTAGATCGCCTGAAGCAGCAAAGTTATTTTACCGACCGACTTTGGGGAAAAAGCAGAAATATGCATTTGTGGTCTGACAGACCAAACCATGGAGCCTTGACCATGGTGGTTTTCAAATCACAAATATACACGTTCAGACTTATTCTTTTGAAACTAGGAACTCAGATTTTGACTTTTGATTATGTTGCTTGTGCTGCTGGTTAAGGGCCCCTCAGCGATTATTCTAGTGCATAATAATGTTTAACATGCATTATGATGGTGTTTGTATCAGTATATGTATAGTGGTAGCCTAGTTGTATCAATGTTTAATTAAGTCAAAAGTCCAATCAAATAAGTAGGCATACCCATAAGAAAGCAAAGTCTAAAATGAGATCACGCCTTTTTCTCCAAAAGGGATATTAAGTTGAACTTAAATAGAACTTGGGCTAAGACAAGAGGGATATTCCGCAGCTGAAGGTTCCTTGAACCCCACCATCAGCAACTTTTTCATGTCGACCCAAAATCTAGGAAACTTTCAGGGAACATTAATTTGCATATTGTTGGACAGTGAATGAATGTGTTAAAGGAGAATTCTGGTGTGATATTGACCTAAAGTGTGTTGAAACATGATACCGAGTGTGAACGTATGTCTCATAGCCCATCTCGGCTTGTCCCCTGCACTTCAAAATCTGGCGCTAGTTAGCCGATGCTACCAACAGCTTTTTCAATGGTGGTGCTTCGGCATCGGGCTAGCCAAATAAATCACTGTTTTACACCATTTACGAGGCTCAATGTATCTCCACACTTCATTGGTAGACTTCCGATGTTTCAACACACTTTAGGTCAATATCACACCGGAATTCTCCTTTAAGATTCTGATTGGTCAATCCCATTGCCCTCTCTGATCTTAAGTTTCTGTGCCCTCAGTTTACTGTTGAGTGGGTAATGTATGCTTGCTCAGAAGATTTGTTGTCTCATAGTGGCGCTTCAAGGTCCTTTAATGATGCTGTAATCTCAAAATATTTGATATACATGTTGGTCCAACCATTATTAAAAGCTCTATATTTGCAGTCTAGTTTTCTTCTCTTTGAGCAAGGCATGAAACAAAATAAATTACTCATCGCCAACCTACTTATTCATCTGAGTGTCTCTCGTCTCATCCCTCTTCTCTCGTCTTTCATTTTTCCTGTCAGCTGTCATAGCAACTTCAAACACAGACTCGACTTTATCAGAATGCACAGATTTGATTGGATGAGCAGCAGTAAGCTTAAGTGATGTGATGGTTCTTAAAGCTACTGAAGTTGGTTTTAATGCTCTTATTGTTATATGGAACATCTCTTTTTTTATCAGTGCAGCTTTGAAATGTTCTGTGAAAATCTCAATAACTAGGATATGGGTCCAGGGTCTGGATAGGATCATGTTACGGTCTGCCTGTTAGTGACCTCTGTTCTAGTGTATGGGAATGGGTCCCTCCATCTGGTGCTTACAGTACCTGAATGTCACGATTGAAAAGAGCCTTGGTGAGTCTCTTTAAGGAGGCAACCTCTGTTTCTGGTATGCCTGCTTTCTTGTTCAGGAGCGGGATGCGAGAGGTGTCTCGTGTCAGCCCAGCTGGATGAGTGTACTTCAAGGCTTTGAGGTCATTGTGGATGGCATGGCCAACCACCACCCTGCCGGAGATGATCTTCAAAATCTACAAACATTGTCAAAAAGAAGGGACACTGAATACTGCACTGTCACCAACAAGGCCACTCAAGTTCTTCTTTGTTTTATCACTTTTAACATTCACAGATTTACAGTACAATGTTACATTTGAATACTATTCTCTGAAAGCAAAAGATAACATCAGCATTTCTGAAAGAAGGCTTTTTCAAATACTGTCAAAAGCCACTGGATTTTTATTTTACATCAAATCTACAGACACTATTAAAGACAAAAATCACTGTTGACACACCTCTTTTTTGGCTTCTATAAATGGTGTGGCGTTCCGTAGGTTCTGCCAACGGATTCCACTCCAGCGGGTTCTCAGATCCGTAACTGGATTGATGGGTTTGATGAACTTGTCATAGACAACGTCACCCTCATAGGACACAATACTGCAGCGGGCTAACTCACTGTTTTTACCCTTTGGCCCTGTGCCCACCATCTCACAGTCTATGGCCAAGTACTTCAGTGGGTTACCACAGGGGGGCACACTCCCCTGGACCGATTGTGTGACAACAATGCTCTCTGAGGTGGTCGTAACCGTTTTTCCCTGAGGTAAGGATGAGCTGGCACTGGCTGCAGGGGCTGTGGGTTTCTTGGTCTGACTAGAACCGAGGCAGGGTTTTGGGTTAGTATGGACTGAAGTAGAAGTGGAGGAACTTGCACCTTCTCTTTGCTGTGGGGTGAATTTTGTGTGGAAGGATTTGCCGGCTTCTAAAGCTTGTTTATCAGCAGTGTGGAAAGGCTTAGGTCCTGGGTGATGCTGCTGGTGTTGGAATTTGCCGTTTGGGCACGAGTTGTGTCTTTGCTGGGTTTTGTTTTGTTTGTTATTCAGGAAGCCTTTTCTTTCAAGGAATCGTCGACTCTTGAGGAAACGTTTGTGCTTGTCGTTCCCTGTTGGCTTTTTACAATCCCCGCCAGTCTCACTACTGCCAGACACATCATAATGCACCATGAGTCCCGACATTTTTGACAGTGGTCTTTCAACTACCTGCACACTGTTCTGATGGTTGCAGTCGGTCACTGTTTAACACGATGTGGAGTGGGAAGACTGGAGTTGATGTTGATGTAGATCAATTAAAAATTCAGTAAGTAAAAATGCCAAACCATGTCTGCCTCTTGAACATCTAAAACAGAAGACCAACCGTTTATTTAACAGAAAAATACAATACAGTCCAGAGGTAACGTTAAGTAACCGCACACATTTCACAGAGGTTTCAACAATATTGGGCATGGACTTCACGTTAGCCTACAAGGTGCTTGCCTTTATTCTACCTATAGTTTAACCTTACAACTAGTTAGGAATTTTTTTTTTGGTATTGGTATGCGGTACCAAAACCAGCAATATTTTTGAGAACAGCTGAGCTAATGTCGCAAACTCAAGTAACGTTAAGTAAGATAACGTTAGCCTTTGAGCTAACATGGTTAGCTCCTATCTCACTAGCGAACATTCAATCATTTTTAAACAAAAATCGCAAACCTACCGAATGACTGTTGTTTCCGTGTTATGTAGCCGTAAAATCATTAGTCCGGATGTAGGCCTACTAGAACATAAAAACTGACATAATCCTATGTTAACTCTACTGTTGGCCACGCTGATTTGTTTCGGCTTCCTGGGGCCTGGAACTACAACGAATGTGCTTCCGGGTACAAACGCAATGTGGGAAACCGGTGTTAGGAGCTAGATGGTCCTATTTCTTTCATTGACTTCATAACTGCATTTTTACTGTATGTGCCGAGCTGATGAATATGATCTAAGTATATGACTGTGTATTATCGAAAAGTAGGTCACTAGATTGACTGAATTGCAGAAAACTAAAGGCATCTTATGTTATGGTTCTCAGCAGGCGGGCAAAACAAAACAGCATTAGTTATGTCTTGACAATCTCTTTGATAAATTGCCGTGGGCGACTTCTTTACCTTTTTATTGTGCTGTCCTCAGAGGATGTTCTCTGCCACCCTCACCGATGAACAGCAGAGACATGTGGCGAAGAGTGTTACGAATCTGCTTTCTCTTTACAAGCACATCTCAGATTCATACATCATTGTAAGTCATTTATCCACTGTGTTTCCCTTTTAAACGTTATAAGGTTGAGCTACAGGCTGTTTAACTCGATTGTCTGCAGGAGTTTTTCAGTGAAAATCTCTGGGAGTCCTTGCCATTAAGCTGGCAGGAGCCTCTAAATCAGCTGTCACCACCACAGATTGCTGATCTACTGCTTGACAAAAGTGTCACAAATAGAGGGTAAGGGTGTGAGCTATCCTTTTAGGTTTGGCAAAAGCGTACAGATCAGATTTTTGTTGATGTACCCTATACAAATCTCTCTCTCTCCCTCCCTCCCTCAACCTGCCACTTGAACAGATATCCATCTGTCTGGCCTCTCTCTCTCCTCGCCTTCCGAGCCTCTGCCCATGCGTTGGCCTATCCGAGAGTCCCTCCTGATCAGGGGTCAATCCATCCTGGGATAAAGCCGGAAGAATTCCACAGCAATCAAAGCCAGAGTTCCCTCTTAGGACACATCTTCCGAAAGCATGTGAAACCAAAGAAGCAGCATGAGATTCGCAGGCTGGGGATGGTATGCTCAGAGGATGTTGTGTAGTCTTGATGCCATCATCAATGTCGTAACCTTAGTAACATTTAGCATCAGAGTAGCGTCTTAATCAACCACCAGTCACATAAAAATTATAGGACCAAAGATATTTTCCCCATTTTGTCAAGGTTATTAGTTTTGAAGGTAGTCTGTTATAGCAGTACATGTGTTGATTTGTTTCTTGTCTCTTTTGTCAGATGGTGACAAATCTGTGTCAACAGACCAACTGTGATGACGTGGTTGACGTGGGTTCAGGACAGGTAATTCTTGCCCACTTTTACACAAAACAAATTAAGAACAGCGATGCACCAAATGTATCTTTAATCTTTAATTGATTATTAGGGGCACCTGACACGTTTTTTATCCTTTGGGCTTGGCTTGTCTGTCACTGCAATTGAGGCAGATGCCAACCTGGTGTCAATGGCCAAAAAGTTTGACGGACAGCTCCGCTCTACACTGGAAAAGGAGAGGCTCAGAAAGGTAGCTGTTATTAAGCTTCTAACAAAACAAACTTCATGTTCATTTCAGCTAAACTCACTTTCCCCCCTATTATACCTACAGTACCTAACTGCCAATCAAACAATGTCTCCAATGCCCATTTCTACCCTCCTAGACTGACGCTAACCATCTTCCCCAAGTGGTGTCTGGTCCGTCACCTCATCACGTTGTAGGCTGGGTCAATCCAAAGGCCTCGTGGGAAGACTTTATCGAGCAGCTGAATAGTAGGGATGATGAAAGTGAGTGGCCGGTCTCCGCTGGTGGCCTCTGTAAAAAGAGACAGTGGATATCCATGTCAGCCTCGGATCATCAGCCGGACTCCAAGGGCCAGTGTCTGCGGTCAGCGGAGTGTGACTCGCCGAGCTGCGCTGAAGGATCCAGAGCCAGAGCGCTGTCACTGCACCAGGTGACAGATTGCCCTGGCCCCATTTTGGAGGACCTCCAGGCACACGACTGTTCATCAGATTCGGCGCCAGCAGCAGATGTCAAACACACCCAAACGCCACTGGTGAAGCGTCCCTGTAGGTCCAGTCCAGTGGTTTGCTCAGGACAATCAGCTAGCTGCCTGTTTAATAGCACCTTGTCGGACTCGACTGCTGGCCCTGGGGATGAGGAGCGCATGGGCAGAGGTTTCGTCTTAACTGGCCTCCATGCTTGCGGAGACCTGAGCGCCACCCTCCTGCGCCATTTTGTCAGCTGCCCTCGCGTTCAGGGCATCACCTCGGTGGCCTGCTGCTACATGAAGATCACCACCAAGGAGAATCCCTCTCCGCCTGGTGTCCTTGCTCCTCCTCCCACCGCCCAATCGGCTGACGCCCTCACACCCTCTGACTTTGGCTACCCAATGAGCGAGTGGGTGAGGGGATTGCCCGGGCACCAGCTGTCCTATAAGGCGCGAGAGGGGGCGTGCCACGCGGTGGAGGACTACGTCCACAGGCTCCGTGAGGAGAGCGAGCTGCTGAAGACGCACTGCTATCGGGCTGTGCTGGAGACCGTCATCCGGGCGTCGCGTCCAGACGTGCGCAGGGCCGGCATCCAGACCATCAAGAAAGCACACACCCTTCCCTTTGCAGAGTCAGTACATGGGCCGCCTTGTGTGACTTGGCACCAAGTATAAACTAAGCCTGCACAATGAATCGATTTTTAATCAAACTCACAATTTGAACTAATGCAATTAATGGTGCAGCTCACAGTTCTTTTCCAATCTTGTCACATGCATGATTTTTAGATTCATGTCACGCTCCTTGTGTGATAGATAGTGAAGCTCTGTGGCTAGGCATGCTGGGCATCAGTGGCCCAACTTAAAGCAAAATTTGGAATATTGAACTAAAAGCTTGACTTGCAGTTAGATATTTTCCCCAAATCGTGCAGCCATAATCTAAATGGTTTTATATGTTTGAGCATTGACTAACTTTATTGAGGTAGGTAAATAGGCTCTGGGTAAATAGTACTGAATAATGGCACCTGTGGCTCCTTTTTACATATGTTAACTACAGAAAGAATTTGTATTTCCCAAAAATACACTCTCTTGGTTTGTCCATCAGACTAATTTAGACTAGTATTTTCGAATTCTTTTTTTAAGAGAGTGAATGAAGTATTTAGCTCATTATCTTGAGAGGCTGAAAATGAGTGGTTGAAATTATGCCGTATTAAACAAAACAAAAAAGAAAGCTCATTGTATATCAGCTATATAAAATGCAGTAACTATATTAACCATATGAAATACCGCCGCCCTGTGATTTCACTCTAATAAAAGCATAACATGTACCACTGCAGGTATGCTCGACTAGGTCTGCCACGCGTGGGCCTACCTGCTGACCTGCCTCTGGACCAGGCGCGCGTGGACACTATGCTGCAACAGCAGGGCCGTGTGGTGACCTACTTCAGCCTGGTGCTGCTGTTGGCCCCTGTGGTGGAGACTCTGGTGCTGCTGGACCGGATGCTCTTCCTGCAGGAACAAGGTGGGCCGAGACTGCTCTCTGGAGTTTTCTGTGTCGGTTTACGCAAGGCCATGTTATTCCAAGAGTTACTGTTAAAAATAGCATAGAGGTAGTCCAGGGATGCCTAATCTACAATTGTTTAGTGTACTACTTACCCAGCCGTGGCCATGTTAATCCCAAGGTGGCCAAACTTAAAAAAAGTTATTTGTTAAAATATAAATGTATACCTGCATCTTTGTCAGATTAATCTGACTTGCAAAAAGATAGTGATATCATATGCAGTTAAGAACAAAATTATTCATACCCCTGGCGAATATTGATGTAATGTTGATTTTCTCTTGACCAATATGTTTGTTCTGACTGAAAATTACACTGCCACATGCCAAAAGGTTGTAAGACAATGTGGTAGAAACATGGAATCAAAAAAATAAGGTGTATGGGGTATGAATAATTTAGTTCTTAACTGTACCGGTAGTCATACGTGCTATTGCATGGTGTTTTATTCATTTAATTATCACCCGCTCAGCATGTAATGTGCATGTAAAGTCAAATTATAATCTCACAGCTAGAGCCATGTTTAAATGTCATAAAAATAAAAAAAATTGTGACGTGAATGACTAAAGTCATGTCTTATGTCCTGTTACTGGCAGGTATACCGAGCCAGCTGGTGCCTCTCTTTGATCCTGCTTTCTCTCCTCGTAACCTGGTACTTGTGGCCGTGAAGCAGGGACTTACCCAAGGGGTAAAGGATGCTTGTTGAACATGGGAACGTACAAGAAGGTTTTTATTATACAACACAGGGCCATCACTGTGCTTCACAATGTCGATATCATACGAGTTTCATGTGTAGTACCGTCGACAGAGTGTATTTACAGATTATGTTGGTTTGCATTTTAAGGAATTTTTAGTTTTCAGAGATGACCGCATCAAGTATGCATTTTTGGGGCATAATATATAAATTAAAATGTATTACATTTTTTACTGTAGAGTTTATGACAAGTCAGACTGGACTCATGGGATACAGTCTTTTGGAATAAATGGTTGTAATGTATACTGTGCTTGTTGTATGTATGCGGTTGTATACCAAACACACCTGTGATTTATTCAACATTTTAAATGTTTTGCATAATTCATTGAACAGGTGGAAAGATGAGACTATTTAAGAACATATTAGGCAGTCTGTGCATCTTATTTGAATGAAATCAGTGTGGTGTATTGAAAAGGTTAAAAACATGTTTTTCAAACCAAAATTCCATTTACTGTGATGTCTGTCTAAGCATGTACTGTATGCTCCTTCAATTTCCTTGAGCTGCTCAGTGTTTAAGGTGAAATTGGGTTTGAAATTGTATTGCCTGGGGGTCCAGTTATTTTGTTTTGCTCTGGCATATCCAGTAGATAGAAACCATGGAAAGTTCTGCTCCCTGGGGAGCTGCAGAAGCCATGTACCTATAAATAAATGCAAAGAAAGGCCTTGGGTGGTTGTGTGTACTGAGATTTTGGATAGCTTTGTATGTACTTATAGTGCCTTCATAGCCTCAATGAAAAATTCTTATCACCTCTGAAGCATAGAACTATGTGTTTAAAGTGTCCCATCAAAGTGATATTTAAAAACTCTGGTGAAAGGATCAATTTCATTCCCAATTTCTTTCAAGCCTCTGTTTGACATTATAAATTACAATTAGGTATGGGCTACACAGGTTGTTTTACGTGAGTGACAGGTTAAATAATAGACTGCAGTTCTGGCAGGCACCTGGTTCTTACAGCTTTGATTTAATCAGTGTGTTGGAGAAAAGGAACTTAGGTCATACTCAAAAATAAATAAAATAGAAAGCACACACTAGGAGTCTTGAGAGGAAATGTATATTTTACTACAACTTACCACAAAGTTGTTAGTCATAGATGTACAATTCCAAATACCACTTCCCATTAAGTTTGAAATACATTTAAATTATTCACATTGATCTTTCAACAAATGTTAATTAAATGTGGTATTAGCAACATTTTTCAAAGGACTGTAACAAACATGTTGATCATATTAAAATTATTCCCAAAGATATACCTGCCTGCCTTCATGATATGTGAAGGACAGGTTAGGAAACATGCCAACAAGAAAAGACTTAGTTCTTCACACTCTCCACAAAGAATTCATTGCAAGCAACAGTTAATGCTGCAACCAGGACAACAAATTCTTGAAAGTCGACTTCCCCATCACAATTTACATCCAGGTCAGACATCATTTGTTCCACGACCATTGGGTCTTTACTGGCCTAAATTGGATGTTGGAGAAACCAGTTAAATGTATGTGTATGGTTATATGACTAAAGTAACTTGAATTGGTGAAAACATGTAGGACTCACCGCCAGAAAGTCACTGAGTTCTCCCTGTAACAGACTCTTCAGTTCGACTTTGCTCAACTTGTACTTGTCCCCTTCTTTTGAAGAGTAGTTATGGAATACTTTGATAAGGCCCTCCATTGATTTTTCCAACTGGGACACCATTTTTCTTTCTGATCAGTGAAGCCTGGGTGAAAAAGGCCCTGAGGTTAACATTAGTAACCTTTTACAACAACACATTTCTCAACATGCCTTCAGGCCTAAACAAAATTGGACACCAATTAAATTTAACCCAAAAGATTAACAAGGCACATTAATAGTTAGGTCAAATTTCCTTTCAATTATGTGATGTCATTGTGTGCCAGACTGTGATATCTGTTACGTTGATGTGTCCATATATTCTATGAGCAGACAGAATTGTATAAATTATGCATGCCCTCTTTGTTTGAGTTTGAGTTTGTCTAAGTTGAACATCCAACAAGAGGTACATCCATTAGCAAAACGATGTTATCAGATCTTGCCTAAATGAACAAAGGCTTCATATAACAATCAAGGCTACATCACTCACAGCACATTGGTAATTTTGAAAGGCCAGTTCTACACGTTACATAATAGTTAAATACATTTAACAGTAGCAATCCCCATATTACATAGCTAAGAAGTTGGGGAATTATTTTTATTCAGTTTAGTGAAACTGTTAAATTGGATATAGCCTGTAGACTAAACGAGGCCTTTCGCCCCAAGCAAGATGAAATTTGACGCATAGGCCATCACGCGCAAGGTGTCTAAAAGACTGCACATACCAATTAAACTAAAGGCGTAGAAAATGGCTCAATATCGTATAGCTAAATGTAGGCCTAGCAGAATTCTAAAAAAAACACACTCCAGACCTCAACTTCTAGGCTCTAGATGCGTCCATTCAGTCTAGAATTCTGTATGAAAACTTACCTAGACACCGCGTAGAGACAGGAGAAGAATGACTCGTTTGTGTGTGTGAATGTAACATTCAACTGAATATAAAGCTTCGCCTCACCTGCTCAATGATTCAACACAAGGCGCCTCCTCCTTGCCGTAGCTTACCTTCCCACGACGTACCACAGGTGCGCAGGTGCCATCTGCCTGGCAGGTAACCCTGCAGTAAGCCTACGTCATTGGTTGTAAAAGGGGCCGATCTTCATTAAATAGGTTGTGGAGACATTCTCATTCCGCGCATTTTATTTGAGGTGCATATGAGGCGTCAGCCGTGCATGTCTCTATTACATTATTCATCTTCTAAATGTGCATATGTTAAACTTTTGCCTGCACGCCATCGTGTTTCAGACACGATTATTAGTAGGCTTACACTATATAAATATCGTTAATATTTAGTAGTAATCTCTCACCAAGACGAGCATCTCTTCAGGTGTAGGAAAGTGTCCCCTGCACGCGTTGCCCAGGGGATGTCGGATTTCATCATGTCGACCCTAGTGACCTAGAAAGGCTGCACTAACCTTTTCCTTGTTTTCGAAATCCAAGATGCCATCTCTACTTACAGCCAGGGCCAACCGAGTGAATGTACCGCAGATCTATTTAAAACACTTTGATAACCTCAGCTGGAAATTACTCCATTCTTTGGATGCAATAGGGTAGCTTTTGGATGTTTAATTTGTGTCCAGCATTTGTAAATAGATTGAATGTTGGCTAATTAGAAAATAGATCGAATGTTTAGGCGGCCCTCGTTAGAAACAGTGGCTAATAATGAATTCAGTTGACAAATGAAATAAGAAATTATATGGATTTATCTTCCTTTCTTCTTAATTGCTTTTGTAAATTCTTGATCACTCTTGCATTCAGATTCAGATTCATCACTGTGTCAGATATACCGGTACATAACCAGTAAAGACTCACTGATGTATGTTTTTAAGGGCATACAGCCATACACCTCCTCAGCGTTGGACTTTTGGAATGTCAGTGACAACATTAACAACTTTACAAAAACTGAAGGAGATCTTCCCAGGTGACTTTATTTGTTTCTGGCATAGGCCTATACAAATACAAATACTGACCATCAGGGGCAGATATATTATGATACAGGTGGGTCTCACTCAAAAATATTGTGGAAAAGTTCATTTTTTCCCCTTAATTAATTTCAAAAAGTGAATCTTTCATATATTCTAGATTCATTAGATATAAAGTGAAATATTTCAAGCCATTTTTTAATCTTGATTATAATGGCTTACAGCTCATGGAAATCAAAAAGTAGTATCTCAAAACAGAATAAAGAGGTTATAATACAGAAATGTCGACATTTTGAAAAGAAATCAACAAATCTGACTAATCTAAAATAGCTCATTTATACACAATACTTGGTCTGGCTGCTTTTGCACAAATACTGCATGGTGTGGTATGGAGGCAATCAGCCTGTGGCACTGCTGAGGTGTTATGGAAGCCCAGGTTGCTTTGGGTTGGCAACCCGACTGGGTTGTTGCTTTGATAGCAGCCTTAAGGTCGTCTGTATTGTTGGGTCTGGTGTCTCTCATTTTCCTCTTGACATTACTCCATAGATTCTCTATGGGCTTCAGGTCTGGTGAGTTGTCTGGCCAATCAAGCACAGTAATACCATGATCAGCAAAAAACTATGGTGCCGAGTCCTGCTTGAAAAGGAAATCAGCGTCTCCATAAAACTTGTCTGCAGATGGAAGCATGAAGCGCTCTAAAATCTCCTGCTAGAAGGCTGAATTGGCTCTAGACTTAATAAAACACAGTGGACCAACAACAGCAGATAACATGGCACCCCAAATCATCATTGACTGAACATCAAACTGGACTTCAAGCAACCTGGATTCTGTGCCTCTCCACCAGATTCTTGGGACCTTGATATCCAAATGAAATGCTAAATTTGTTTTTATGTAAAAAGAGGAGTTTGAACCACTGAGCAATGCTCCAGGTTACTTTCTCCTTAGCCCAGGTAAGACACTCTAACCTTGTCTCTGATTCACATTATTGGAATGTGCAACTTGTAGACAATTTCCTGGACATGTCTGTGCGTGGTGGTTCTTGATGCAGAGTCCAGCCTCAGTCAATTCTCAGACAATTCTTTCTGCAGGCTGCAGTCATCCTTGTGGCGTTTTCTATCACACTTTTCCCTTCCAGTCCACTTTTCATGAATGTGCTTTGATACAGCACTCAATGAACTGAACAACCTGCCTTTTAAACAATGACCTTCTGTGGCTTACCTTCCTTGTTGGTGTCTGTGTCCTCAACCCGATCACACACGCGGGTTGGTGTCCTCTGTATTTCTGTACCCTGATATTGAAGGTTTCCTTTTATTCATGAATTATGACTGTTGGTCCAATGTGTTTTTTTGTATTGTTTGTCTTTTTAGTTATCCACTGTACAGCACTTTGGTCAGTTTATGCTGTGTTTAAATGTGGAGCTAGAAGAAGAAGAAGAGTGAGAATGAGAGGGGGAGCTCAAAGAGGAGATGAAGGAGGTAGAGGAAGAGGAGAAGGAGGTAGAGGAGGAGGCCCAGGTAGAGGAAGAGGAGAAGAAGGAGATAGAGGAAGAGTCAGAGATGATGAATAGTTACAGTATTCTTGTTGCTTAGTTTTTCTTCAGAGTCAAAGTGTATGTACTTCATGCAGTAATTTTTATTTGTCTACAGATTTTATTTGTTTCATTGATTTCATTGTTGGTTGATTACTGTAACTGATTAAGAAATACTGTAAGTATTGAAATAAATACTTGAAATATTCAGTCTGCAGAATCAGGGTTGTGCAGTGCTCGGTAGGTTTATAGTAGGCCTATTTGTGTACATTCTCCCTACAGTATATCTCAAACTAATCATGAAGAATGTTGTGGGTTTGTCACTATTGTCATCTAAATTATCCCTTACATAACAATGTCTGGCCAAAAATCAAGCACATGCTATTTCCTAAAATTAGGTTTTTTTTTACAAACGTGTTTTTTATTTATCACAGCAGTGTGGAACTGGCGGCAATAGTGTCTGATCATTGAGGACTGTATTGGTTAAATGAAAACTAATAGCATTTTTACAAATATGTGTATATGTTTTGACTGAAGTGTGTATGTTTTGACTGAAGTGTGCTACCAATCTGGTGCTAAGTAGTCCATCCTGCTACAATAGCAACACACATTCATACACATTCAAGTGAGTACAGAAAAAGAAATAAGTTATTCTATGGTCCCCTAAAACCATTTATATTGCTGTTAGTTCAAATGTTTAACTGTGTGGTGACAAATAGTGACATTTTTAATAAAAAGACAGTTTAAGAAGAATTAATGTCAGATCAAAAAGAAGCTGATTCTTCATGGAGCATCAGCCATCTGAGAGGATATGGTATCCTGAGAGGAGAAAGGTTATTATTCAACCTGTAATCGACTGGATGAGGCAGGATTATGTTCCATCATGGATTGGTGAGTATAGTTGCTTCCTCTCTGAGCAGGTCTGGACTTGTCCTAACAGACAGTCCACAAGTCAAGACCAGACATGTCTTCCCTTACTACAGCAAAAAACATCCGGAAATCAGCTATCAGAACAGCTATTGAAACCAACACAATACAAATGAACTATGTATTTACCTAAATTTCATATTTTTCCTGCATTTGATGTCAGTTTAAAACAGGATTATAATTATAACAGGAGCCTGTCACATGACTAAAATGTTGGTCAATAGAGAGATCAATGAAGTAATACATTTGATAACTGACATCAACGCTACATGGGTCTTTCTAGCCTGAGCACTAGACTGAATTTATTCATTCAGTGTCAGCTGAGTGCAAGCCTTAAACCCTCATCAGTAGCGGATGTCTGCCACACAGCTCACTTGTTATTTCAAGCGAGACACGAGATATCCCTCCTGAGCCACCGAGTTGTGACCTTTCATCACTTCCAAGCCTTCGCTCGAGTGCCTTGGAGTTTCCACACGAAGGGCATGTGTCCTCAAAGGGCCCACTGATTGAGTGCCCATGAGAGTGGGGATGATTACATAGTTTCCTGTTGCTTTGTGGTGACACATGCTAGCTGGTTCAGCCAGCTCTGCTCTGGCAGTGAGGGAAACATGCTACACCCCTTACCAAAAAAAAAAGGAACCCCTTATACTTATGCCCCATTTTGAGTTTTTTGCCCGACATTGCACATCATCTACTTAGGAGGGCATTGCTCCTACATTCTTTGGCCTATAATCAAATGCTTGACTTCTTTGGAAAGTTGAGACACTGTAGTTTCTTGGAAAACAATCAGAAGAACTGTGTGATGTACACAGAGTTACAGAGGCTAGAATATTGTTTTCTCTTTCTGCCGAATAACAAGCATCTCTGAACTGACCACATTTCAGCCCTCTAGGTCACTTGACTTAGAAACACAACTGAGCCCTAGCACCAGGTCTTGTGAAGCTGTGTTCAAAAGTAGATCAATATAAAATGAAATATGAGTACTTTAGACCATTATTTGCCAAGGTATGTTCATGCGTTTTGTAAAATGCCCAATGGAAACTCCCCATAGGACTTTTGGTTATCCAAAATGCATACTGACAATCAAATGCTTACTGCATATGAACCACTTTGTGTAGAAGCATAATCTTGGTCTCAAATGAAAGGTAACACTTTGAAGTTTCATGCTTGCATTTGAATTGAACTTCAGGGGTTCTGATATGGAATGACTACTAACAATAAATAATTACACCAAAAATATAAATCTTTACAATTTCTATTTGTGTATAAGATGGACTATACTAGCCTAGAAATCTAGACGCGCCCCAGCAAATTACATTTGCTGCCAGGGCTAGTCTAACAACTCTCCGTTGGCTTGTGAGCTCCAGAAATCGAAACTTAATCAGGCCAATGAAATCGTGTATAGAGTCGTTAGGTGGGCTTACCATAATGATTGATGGCAGAGTTGCAATGGTTTGGCTTGAATTCCCTGCTACTTGAAAACAAATAAGATGGATGTTGCTGTTGGCGAACAGTGTGACACGAGTTAAGCTTTTATTAAAGTTGGCAAACGTTTGAACTAGCCAACTAGCTCCGCTGGTGGGAAACGCATGGGACTCATAGCGCTGCCGCTGTCCTATAGCGTGCAGAGGGAATTTGAAAGACAACTGATTATCCCGCCCCTCGGACTGAGCACTGCGAATGGTGAGTGCCCAGACCCTACATTTAAATGTGGGTCTGGCTCGTCAGGCTAGGACTACACATCTGCACAACTAATATTGAATAAAATAACATGATTATTCAATTTCTATGGATTCCTGTGAATATGTAAAGACCCAATATGCTATATCTAGCATATTGCTAATGATATACACCGCAGCTAGAAGGTAGGGAAGCACCAAAGACAGAGGAGGGAGAGGAGGGCGTTTTTGATTCATTTTAATTGAGACATAGATTAATCTGACAATGTAAAGCACTACATATTTTGCACGAAAAAAATGTCATGTATTGATTCCCAAAAGTCCAAGCTTTCAAATGCTGCATAATATGACTATGCCACATAACAATCTGATATAAAAATGATTTAGAATGTTGGGGGGTGGTGTGGAAGGGGGGGGGGGGGAGACCGTCAGGTGATGTGGTTTTAATGTAAGGGACTACTCATTGTCTAAAGATGAGATGTGTTACACACACTATGCAACACAATACACAATACCCACACAGCAAGTTATTTCCCTTGGTTAGAACCACTTCTGCATGGGGAAGTCATGTGTCTGCAGGAACAACATGCCTTTAGTTTAAGTGGACCTGAACCTGCCCTTTCCTATAAATGGATACTCTCGCTGCACTCTGTGTCAGACATATTCGCAGTAGAAGAGATGTCTGGATCGCTGCCAGGCTGGTGTTGGGGAGTTTGTGGGAGACTGGGTTTGCCCAACACGCTCTTGAGCTGAGCCCAGAAGAAGCCTTGGTGCTTTGGCTGTTGAGGCCATTCTAGATAAGTCTTGGTGCTTAGCATTTTCTTCAGTTTGCAATACTTGCTTGGCAAAGAGTTTGGGTCAATGGGCTCTTTCACAACAAGGATAACGTCACTGAAGGTTTTACCAATGGCTCGTTGTTGGGCAAAGTAGAGCTCGTAGTTGCACCATTCACTGTCTACAAAATTCTGTGAAAGGACGACAATAACCTGGGCAAAGACACAAAATACAATTAAAATAGAATTACATTTATGAAACAGAAGAAAACATTATATTACTGAGAGGAACTGACACTGGCAGTTTACAACAAGGTTCATAGATGATAATGATTGTGTGTTCATGCACGCAATCGTTCATACCTTTAGACTGTTCTCAATGTTCTCAATTATGTTGTCAATGATCCACTTTCCTGGTGTGAAGTCCCTCTCATGGATGCAAACACGGTATGGAGGCCTGGAGCTTTCTAGGCATGGCAGCAACTGGTTTCTCACCCAGTCAGCATCCGAGTGACTGTAGGAAATAAATGCATGGTAATCATATCTTTGTTCTGGTTTAAGTCCCTCTTTGTGGGCTCGATATTTTGCTCTGATGATCTGGAATGTTGCTTTGGTGTACCAGGGCACATCAAAGCAGTAGCACATCGCCATGATGCCAATGACCACAGAAGCAGTAGTGATTACACTGATGAGAATTACAAGCTTCATGTCACAAGCTATGCGGCCGGGACTGAATTCAGCCGCCATTTTGTTCAGCAGGTGCTCTGGGTAGTAACATTTGTAATTCTCCGGCCAGTCGGTGATGTTCACTCTTCGGTTGGTTGTCGTCTTCTGGATGAAAGTGTACAGATCGCAAGTGCAGTAGTATGGGTTATTTCCTGCTCTTAGTGTGGCTAAGCTGGGCATGTACTTGAAAGAGTTCATGCTTATGAGGCCAAAGGAGTTCCCATCAAGAGACAAGTACTGCAGATTGGGACTTTTCCAGCCGGAAGGAATGAACTTGATTTTGTTCCCACTGAGTAGAAGTTCTCTTAGATTGACTGCTTGTTGAAAATAGTGCACGTCAAGCTGATCCAGTTTGCAGAAGGAGAGATCCAGAAAATGCACTGTTGTGGGCAAACACCTCAAACTGCTAACTTCTAAAGCATTGTGGTGTGCAATCAGTTTGGATATATTCTGCTTCCAGTTGCACACACTGTCATCAACAGTTTGAAGTTGATTGTTGCTGACATCTAGAATCTGGAGCCCCTCAAACTCTCCTGCAAATGATGCAAAGTCATTTAGACTAGTAAGTTGGTTAAAGCTGACATCGAAGGTGTGAAGAACTGGCATGGTGCCTGTGTAATCACATCTTCTATTGAAGAGGTAATGGTCTCTCAGTTGGTTTCTGGAGACATTCAGTACCTCCACACCACCCATTTCCAGCCAAGCATCACAGGGCACAAAATTGAAGTTGATATTCCAAATGGACAGTCTGCGTATCTTCTTCAACCATGTGAAGCGCCAGTCAAAACGTAAAATGTCAGGATTGCTTATACCCCTGTGGGACACAAAGGTTCAGATTCAGCTAAAGACGCTTGATCACATGTTTTGTGTTTTAATATTTTTTTAAGTATAATTGATCATTATGACATACTTACGATAGCACAAGATGATTTAAGGTTAGATTTGTCACACTAGATCCTGCCCCACTATCCACAAATGTAGGAGAGCGTGCAAAGTCAATATTATAAAGCCCAAGTTCCTTAATGGGACTTTGCTGTATGTTTATTAAAGCCATCCTTAGCAACTTCTCATTAAATTTGCCACGAAAAAAAACTATCTGCTGAGCTCTGATGTGCTGCAAACCTTGAAAAATATCACCGTCTCCTGTGTAGTAAACAAACTCAAACAGGTTACGGAAGCGAAGATGATCAAAGGACTTATTGGCTAAATCATTTAGCATAACATTTAGCTCATTTGGTATGTTGTCCATGGCAACATCAAACCACATTAGTAGTATATTATCATGAACTATCTGTCAAAAATAAGCCCCGCCCCCTGAAATGTCATAAATCACGTCATAACCACGCCTCCTTTTTATGCAAATTAGCCATGTGGTTGTCACCACGTGTTGTTTGTTATTGTTATTGTTTTGTGAGTCATGTGACAGTCATGTGACTGGTGTCAAACCCCTGGGCAGCCATATTGGATGTAAAGTCATGTGTCTGTTGTCAAACAATGCCACGCCCCCCTTGACATCCATATTGGATGTAGTGTCATGTGACAGTCATGTGACTGATGTCATACCCCTGGGCGTCCATATTGGCCGCCAAACCCACATGTGTGTTTTGTGGATAATGGGGGATCAGATAAACTTTGTAAGAGTTGTATATGTTTAGTGGTAAATGGGGATAGATATAAAGTGTGCTGCTAGCCCAGAGGAAAGAAAATGTTAAAATGAGAGCTCCTCTCTTTCTCAGTTGTTTCTCCTAGACAATAATGAGATCACAGTGATGTAAAAATGAGATTATTGCTTTTGTCTCCCGCTTCTCAGGTTTGTCTCTGGAGCAAAAGAGTTAAGTTATCTCAGTGTAGACTCCCTTTAATATACAAATGAGATCTCATCAATTTTTTAAATAATGCTCAGTGTTGTCTAATTTATACATCTCATATTTTACTCAGGCTGATCCACCAGAGAGCTCTCTCTGTAAACTCATGCAATTCTCATTTCAGATCATTTTGGTAAATCTCAGATTAGGCTCCATCAGTTCTGTAAAAGAGATCTCTTCACAAGCTTGAACCGTTCTCATTCTAGTCATCTCAGTTTAGTCCTTTTTTGATTTACAAAAGAGATCTCAGCAAAGGCTTATACAATACTCAGACTTGCTCAGTTTATATATCTCATATTTTACTCAGGCTTAACCATCAGAGAGCTCTCTAAGTGAACTAATGTAATGCTCATCCAGAACTATTTGTTTTATAAATTAGTCTGATCTGTAAGAGCGCTAGCTGTTGTACAACAATTCTCAAATGATTTTCATTGGCTTATTTGTTTTAATTGCACATATTTTCAAGTTCACATTTGCAAACAGTAGGCCTAACCATGTGATGTGACCACCACACATGACGATGCTCTGACAGACCTCTGAAGTTCGCCTACAAAAAAGCTACCATCTATGCCCATACAAGGAGATCACCTGTTAAATTCTCGCGCAGGCCAGGGAGACGACGAAATCGGAGAGGCAGACGTTTTCCTGAACGCACTTTTGTCTTCAACCTTCGAGTAGATATTATAATCAATGGTACGTGAAGGCGGCACAATTTGATTTTTGCTACCCCAGAGCTAACTTGCGACTTGTTAGCAAATTAGAGAAATCAAGTTAGACTCCAGAGGTCTATGATGGTCGGACGTGACAAACTCGCGTGCAGAAGACTCCTACCAGAAAATGCAGTCTAGATTTGGCGCCCAGTGAAACCAATTGAAACGGTGTGTGGGTATGAAGGATTGTGCGGAACTTGCCACCACGAAAACTCAGAGAAGGTACATTAACATTTTGGTAATTTGCTAACGTTCTTGCATATTTTTAGACTCAATATATCATTGAACAACCTGACGAAGCAGCACAGAAAGTTAGTTAGCTAGTTAATGTTAGCTACTTGTAAGTTACATCACTGGCTGTGCCGCTTGTATATAAAGCTAACGTTAGACAATTTAACGTTGCTAGCTTACTTTGCCTTATACAGCTTTAGTCTGTATGTTTTGAATGGTGTTAAGCCATGCTGTAGCCAAAATGCACGGAATTTTAAAATGTCTTTGGGATGTCAGTCAAGATGACGAAGCTAACGTTATTGCCACTGGTTTAAACTGGTTCCAGCTCAATTCCACTGAAAAGAGGCCGGCAGCTCTGGAAGACTACGCTAGACCATCAGATCAAATTGCTGAACAAACAGCGTACCAAAATGGTAAGTATATTTTTCCCCACAATATGTTCTCACTTTTGTTTAACCTGCTATAAATTACAGCATATTGTAACAGGAGTGAAAGGGCATTCTTGTAACCCAGGTAAACTAGGAAGTAGCGTTGCTGCGGTCGAGGGATCGTGAAATAGGCAAGTCAGCATCTGCAGTCATGAATAACTTACCAGTCAACATTTCTTTTGCAATTAATAGAATCTGTAGCATGCAAATCAAACCAGCTATTAGCCTAATATAAAACCATGATATATCTAGGTATGGTGAAGGGTATGTGATGTGGGGTTATCTATCTATCTTTTAATGACAAAGGCCAAGGGAACATTATCAGGATGCATAGTATCCTGAGTCCATTCAATAACTGGCCTTTAAAAATAAAAATCTGCCTGCCTCTATGGGATTTTAACATAGGGGGTTCCTTACTTATGCCCCCTGTATTTTAAGGAATAACATTTATTAATTTACGATACCTGGTTCATTCACAAAGAATATTGGTGTGTTTAAAGGTTGGATTTTTTCCTAATTTTTTAATTGAGGCATTAAGATCAATTTCCAACAGATGATTTATTGTATTCCTCTGGTTGTCTTAACTTATGCACAGTTGATGGTTTTATAAAGACACCCCTACACCAATAAATAGTTCTTGTAGACTGTCACACAATGGAACATTGGCCACAGCTTGTAACAACTTCATTTTTTACCATTCTTTGCGTAGGGATGTGTACACAAGGATGTGTAACCTTGTGTAACTTTGTGTAACTTGGGAATTACAACAGAAAGGAACACGTTTCAGCTAATCAAAATCAATGACTGCAAGTGTCAGTTTCAGAGCTATTATTACCACACTGATAGATTGATTTTGCTTTTTATTTGCAGCCTACGTTATTACATTACATTTGGCTGACGCTTTTTAACCAAAGCGACTAACAACATGGTAAACAGTAAGTTTTTAGAACAATTCTCACAATTTTAGGACAGTTTAAAAAAAAAAAACATTAGAGTACAGTAAGAATAAGTGCGTCGGTGAGTGCTGTTTTTAACAGTTACTTGTCAGTTTAAAACGGCTGGTGAGTGCTAGGATCAGTAAGACTTGTAAGTGTTGCTATGAGAGTAGATGTTCTCTAAAGAGCTGGGTCTTCAGGAGTTTTTTGAAAGTGGAAAAGGATGTCCCTGCCCTTGTAGGAACTGGCAGTGTGTTCCACCAACGAGGAACAACAGATGAGAAAAGTTTGGATTGGCTTGAGCGTACCGGTGGTAGAGCTAGACGTCGTTCGTCAGAGGAGCGCAGCGGTCTGGAGGTAGTGTAAGTCTGTATGAGGGCATTCAAGTAGGTGGGAGCAGAACCGGAGACTACTTTGTAGGCAAGCGTTAGAGACTTGAATTTGATGCGGGCCGCCATAGGTAGCCAGTGTAGCTGGATGAGCAGCGGGGTAACATGTGCCCTTTTGGGTTGGTTGTAGACCAGGCGCGCCGCCGCGTTCTGGATCATCTGAAGTGGTTTCACTGCGCAGGCTGGGAGACCTGTCAGGAGGGCATTGCAGTAGTCGAGTCGTGAGATGACTATTGCCTGAACCAGAAGTTGGGTAGCATCTTGAGTCAAGTAAGTCCTGATTTTCCGTATGTTGTAGAGTGCAAAACGGCATGACCGGGCGACTGAGGCAACATGATCTGAGAAGTTTAGTTGGTTGTCAAGAACAACTCCTAGATTTCTTGCAGTCCTGGTCGGTGAAACAGACAGGGAGTCAAATTTGATGTTGATGTCGTGGTGTATGGTAGGTTTAGCTGGGATGACCAGCAGTTCAGTCTTTGAGAGGTTCAGCTGGAGGTGGTGTGCCTTCATCCATGTAGCTATGTCTGAAAGGCAATCCGAGATCCGTGCTGAAACCAGGGGGTCGTCAGGTGGAAAGGACAGATAGAGCTGTGTGTCGTCTGCATAGCAGTGGTATGAGAAGCCGTGCGAACGGATAATCTGTCCCAAGGAGGTGGTGTAGATAGCAAAGAGGAGGATAATTTAAAATATTCCACGTTATGCACTGTGGAACGCTCTGCGGATGGACAGCTGTGGAATCCGCAAAGGTCAAGAAGGCTTTTGTTACGAGGGCTGGAGGTTCCAAAACATCCATGAAGCTGGGGTAATTTTCTCTTATTTTAAATTATTTCCAATTGTGGTGAGCATTATTGGTGGGCTTTTTATAAAGGGTAGGCCTCTATTGCACTAAAATTATTCAACCTTTATACAGTTAACATTAAACTGTGTAGCTACGAAAGCTACAAAATCACATTGTCATAGAAATGATAGAGGCGAAATTTCCACTAGGTTTTATGAAGATATTTTACAGATGGGCTGAACATACATCAAAAGTTAAAAAAATGACATGGCCAAAATGATTAACTCACCAACAATATTTGTTGTATGGTGTATACCAGGGATCACCAAATGGTGGACCGCGATCCGAGTCCGGACCGTGACGTGATCCTATCCGGACCCAGACCATAATAGCCTAATTTAGATTTTCACGTAAGATTTCAAAGCTGCGCTAAATGTTTCGTTGGTTAGGATAACAGCATTTACTTCAGGAGCTTCAGGAACCATCATTTCGCTTGCTGCTACTCAGCCAGTGAAATCTGTGAATTCTGATAAAGTCGAGTCAGTGAGTAAAGTAGCCTACTATGGGGAAGAGACTGATAGCCTGAAACGAGCGAGGAGAGGAGACGGGACGAGAAACAATCAGATGGATATCTAAGTTAACGATAAGTAAGTTATTTTCAAATCATCGATTGCTCAAAGAGGAGGAAGCTAGACAGCGAGAACAGAGCTTTATATAACGATACGGGGGCAATACCATGCAAAACTGTCACGTCCGTAACGCCAACTAGGCTAAATATGGATGTGACAGTTTTGCACAGAATTGCCCTCGACCTCTTCTATTCTGAGACAGGCGATTTTTAAAAGCGCCAATTTGAAGCACCTCTACTATAAAGCATATTGAGCAAGCATAGGGTAGGCTAGGCCCATTCAACAGTGAACTGAGACCACAGAATATTTTACGATTTAAGAAGGCAATATGATTGATCCACCACAATCTAGTTAAGCCGACATGCATTCACTGCCCAACAACGTGATGTTCCTGGGTTTCCAGGATTTCGGGTCAACATAAAAAAAAAAACAAAAAAAAATAAATTAAACTTGCTGATTAATGGGTTCAAGGAACCAGCCTTGTCTCAGCTCAAATTTTATTTTAAGCTCACGTTAAGATCTTTAAAATAGCCAAGGCTACTCAGTTTTTCTCCCCAATCACTCTTATCTTGCCTTATTTCTCCTCATTTCGAATGTTGCCTTTTAGGCTACTTATTTTATTTCACATTAAACATTAGGCCTAGGCCTACAATCTTCTTGAATTTCCCCTTGGGGATCAATAAAGTATCTATCTATCTATCTATCTATCTATCTACAACTAGGCTCCATCCATCCATCCTAATATTATATATACACAGTGGCGATTCTAGACATTTTTAACAAGGGTGGCACTAGTGAGGCACTGATTCAAGGGTGGCATGAGGCAAAACATCCAGATAAACAGAAACAGGCTCAAGATGTGAAATTAGCACAAATACATTAGGGAAACCAGATGTGAGAGTAAGGTATTTGTGTTTTTTTGTCCTTCAATTTATGAGTATGGTGTTTGCATCTGGTTTCCCTAATGTATTTGTGCTAATTTCACATCTTGAGCCTGTTTCTGTTTATCTGGATGTTTTGCCTCATGCCACCCTTGAATCAGTGCCTCACTAGTGCCACCCTTGTTAAAAATGTCTAGAATCGCCACTGTGTATATATAATATTAGGATGGATGGATGGAGCCTAGTTGTAGATAGATAGATAGATAGATAGATAGATAGATACTTTATTGATCCCCAAGGGGAAATTCAAGAAGATTGTAGGCCTAGGCCTAATGTTTAATGTGAAATAAAATAAGTAGCCTAAAAGGCAACATTCGAAATGAGGAGAAATAAGGCAAGATAAGAGTGATTGGGGAGAAAAACTGAGTAGCCTTGGCTATTTTAAAGATCTTAACGTGAGCTTAAAATAAAATTTGAGCTGAGACAAGGCTGGTTCCTTGAACCCATTAATCAGCAAGTTTAATTTATTTATTTTTTTTATTTTTTTTATGTTGACCCGAAATCCTGGAAACCCAGGAACATCACGTTGTTGGGCAGTGAATGCATGTCGGCTTAACTAGATTGTGGTGGATCAATCATATTGCCTTCTTAAATGTAAAATATTCTGTGGTCTCAGTTCACTGTTGAATGGGCCTAGCCTACCCTATGCTTGCTCAATATGCTTTGTCTAGTAGAGGTGCTTCAAATTGGCGCTTTTAAAAATCGCCTGTCTCAGAATAGAAGAGGTCGAGGGCAATTCTGTGCAAAACTGTCACATCCATATTTAGCCTAGTTGGCGTTACGGACGTGACAGTTTTGCATGGTATTGCCCCCGTATCGTTATATAAAGCTCTGTTCTCGCTGTCTAGCTTCCTCCTCTTTGAGCAATCGATGATTTGAAAATAACTTACTTATCGTTAACTTAGATATCCATCTGATTGTTTCTCGTCCCGTCTCCTCTCCTCGCTCGTTTCAGGCTATCAGTCTCTTCCCCATAGTAGGCTACTTTACTCACTGACTCGACTTTATCAGAATTCACAGATTTCACTGGCTGAGTAGCAGCAAGCGAAATGATGGTTCCTGAAGCTCCTGAAGTAAATGCTGTTATCCTAACCAACGAAACATTTAGCGCAGCTTTGAAATCTTACGTGAAAATCTAAATTAGGCTATTATGGTCTGGGTCCGGATAGGATCACGTCACGGTCCGGACTCGGATCGCGGTCCACCATTTGGTGATCCCTGGTATACACCATACAACAAATATTGTTGGTGAGTTAATCATTTTGACCATGTCATTTTTTTAACTTTTGATGTATGTTCAGCCCATCTGTAAAATATCTTCATAAAACCTAGTGGAAATTTCGCCTCTATCATTTCTATGACAATGTGATTTTGTAGCTTTCGTAGCTACACAGTTTAATGTTAACTGTATAAAGGTTGAATAATTTTAGTGCAATAGAGGCCTACCCTTTATAAAAAGCCCACCAATAATGCTCACCACAATTGGAAATAATTTAAAATAAGAGAAAATTACCCCAGCTTCATGGATGTTTTGGAACCTCCAGCCCTCGTAACAAAAGCCTTCTTGACCTTTGCGGATTCCACAGCTGTCCATCCGCAGAGCGTTCCACAGTGCATAACGTGGAATATTTTAAATTATCCTCCTCTTTGCTATCTACACCACCTCCTTGGGACAGATTATCCGTTCGCACGGCTTCTCATACCACTGCTATGCAGACGACACACAGCTCTATCTGTCCTTTCCACCTGACGACCCCCTGGTTTCAGCACGGATCTCGGATTGCCTTTCAGACATAGCTACATGGATGAAGGCACACCACCTCCAGCTGAACCTCTCAAAGACTGAACTGCTGGTCATCCCAGCTAAACCTACCATACACCACGACATCAACATCAAATTTGACTCCCTGTCTGTTTCACCGACCAGGACTGCAAGAAATCTAGGAGTTGTTCTTGACAACCAACTAAACTTCTCAGATCATGTTGCCTCAGTCGCCCGGTCATGCCGTTTTGCACTCTACAACATACGGAAAATCAGGACTTACTTGACTCAAGATGCTACCCAACTTCTGGTTCAGGCAATAGTCATCTCACGACTCGACTACTGCAATGCCCTCCTGACAGGTCTCCCAGCCTGCGCAGTGAAACCACTTCAGATGATCCAGAACGCGGCGGCGCGCCTGGTCTACAACCAACCCAAAAGGGCACATGTTACCCCGCTGCTCATCCAGCTACACTGGCTACCTATGGCGGCCCGCATCAAATTCAAGTCTCTAACGCTTGCCTACAAAGTAGTCTCCGGTTCTGCTCCCACCTACTTGAATGCCCTCATACAGACTTACACTACCTCCAGACCGCTGCGCTCCTCTGACGAACGACGTCTAGCTCTACCACCGGTACGCTCAAGCCAATCCAAACTTTTCTCATCTGTTGTTCCTCGTTGGTGGAACACACTGCCAGTTCCTACAAGGGCAGGGACATCCTTTTCCACTTTCAAAAAACTCCTGAAGACCCAGCTCTTTAGAGAACATCTACTCTCATAGCAACACTTACAAGTCTTACTGATCCTAGCACTCACCAGCCGTTTTAAACTGACAAGTAACTGTTAAAAACAGCACTCACCGACGCACTTATTCTTACTGTACTCTAATGTTTTTTTTTTTTAAACTGTCCTAAAATTGTGAGAATTGTTCTAAAAACTTACTGTTTACCATGTTGTTAGTCGCTTTGGTTAAAAAGCGTCAGCCAAATGTAATGTAATAACGTAGGCTGCAAATAAAAAGCAAAATCAATCTATCAGTGTGGTAATAATAGCTCTGAAACTGACACTTGCAGTCATTGATTTTGATTAGCTGAAACGTGTTCCTTTCTGTTGTAATTCCCAAGTTACACAAAGTTACACAAGGTTACACATCCTTGTGTACACATCCCTACGCAAAGAATGGTAAAAAATGAAGTTGTTACAAGCTGTGGCCAATGTTCCATTGTGTGACAGTCTACAAGAACTATTTATTGGTGTAGGGGTGTCTTTATAAAACCATCAACTGTGCATAAGTTAAGACAACCAGAGGAATACAATAAATCATCTGTTGGAAATTGATCTTAATGCCTCAATTAAAAAATTAGGAAAAAATCCAACCTTTAAACACACCAATATTCTTTGTGAATGAACCAGGTATCGTAAATTAATAAATGTTATTCCTTAAAATACAGGGGGCATAAGTAAGGAACCCCCTATGTTAAAATCCCATAGAGGCAGGCAGATTTTTATTTTTAAAGGCCAGTTATTGAATGGACTCAGGATACTATGCATCCTGATAATGTTCCCTTGGCCTTTGTCATTAAAAGATAGATAGATAACCCCACATCACATACCCTTCACCATACCTAGATATATCATGGTTTTATATTAGGCTAATAGCTGGTTTGATTTGCATGCTACAGATTCTATTAATTGCAAAAGAAATGTTGACTGGTAAGTTATTCATGACTGCAGATGCTGACTTGCCTATTTCACGATCCCTCGACCGCAGCAACGCTACTTCCTAGTTTACCTGGGTTACAAGAATGCCCTTTCACTCCTGTTACAATATGCTGTAATTTATAGCAGGTTAAACAAAAGTGAGAACATATTGTGGGGAAAAATATACTTACCATTTTGGTACGCTGTTTGTTCAGCAATTTGATCTGATGGTCTAGCGTAGTCTTCCAGAGCTGCCGGCCTCTTTTCAGTGGAATTGAGCTGGAACCAGTTTAAACCAGTGGCAATAACGTTAGCTTCGTCATCTTGACTGACATCCCAAAGACATTTTAAAATTCCGTGCATTTTGGCTACAGCATGGCTTAACACCATTCAAAACATACAGACTAAAGCTGTATAAGGCAAAGTAAGCTAGCAACGTTAAATTGTCTAACGTTAGCTTTATATACAAGCGGCACAGCCAGTGATGTAACTTACAAGTAGCTAACATTAACTAGCTAACTAACTTTCTGTGCTGCTTCGTCAGGTTGTTCAATGATATATTGAGTCTAAAAATATGCAAGAACGTTAGCAAATTACCAAAATGTTAATGTACCTTCTCTGAGTTTTCGTGGTGGCAAGTTCCGCACAATCCTTCATACCCACACACCGTTTCAATTGGTTTCACTGGGCGCCAAATCTAGACTGCATTTTCTGGTAGGAGTCTTCTGCACGCGAGTTTGTCACGTCCGACCATCATAGACCTCTGGAGTCTAACTTGATTTCTCTAACTTGCTAACAAGTCGCAAGTTAGCTCTGGGGTAGCAAAAATCAAATTGTGCCGCCTTCACGTACCATTGATTATAATATCTACTCGAAGGTTGAAGACAAAAGTGCGTTCAGGAAAACGTCTGCCTCTCCGACTTCGTCGTCTCCCTGGCCTGCGCGAGAATTTAACAGGTGATCTCCTTGTATGGGCATAGATGGTAGCTTTTTTGTAGGCGAACTTCAGAGGTCTGTCAGAGCATCGTCATGTGTGGTGGTCACATCACATGGTTAGGCCTACTGTTTGCAAATGTGAACTTGAAAATATGTGCAATTAAAACAAATAAGCCAATGAAAATCATTTGAGAATTGTTGTACAACAGCTAGCGCTCTTACAGATCAGACTAATTTATAAAACAAATAGTTCTGGATGAGCATTACATTAGTTCACTTAGAGAGCTCTCTGATGGTTAAGCCTGAGTAAAATATGAGATATATAAACTGAGCAAGTCTGAGTATTGTATAAGCCTTTGCTGAGATCTCTTTTGTAAATCAAAAAAGGACTAAACTGAGATGACTAGAATGAGAACGGTTCAAGCTTGTGAAGAGATCTCTTTTACAGAACTGATGGAGCCTAATCTGAGATTTACCAAAATGATCTGAAATGAGAATTGCATGAGTTTACAGAGAGAGCTCTCTGGTGGATCAGCCTGAGTAAAATATGAGATGTATAAATTAGACAACACTGAGCATTATTTAAAAAATTGATGAGATCTCATTTGTATATTAAAGGGAGTCTACACTGAGATAACTTAACTCTTTTGCTCCAGAGACAAACCTGAGAAGCGGGAGACAAAAGCAATAATCTCATTTTTACATCACTGTGATCTCATTATTGTCTAGGAGAAACAACTGAGAAAGAGAGGAGCTCTCATTTTAACATTTTCTTTCCTCTGGGCTAGCAGCACACTTTATATCTATCCCCATTTACCACTAAACATATACAACTCTTACAAAGTTTATCTGATCCCCCATTATCCACAAAACACACATGTGGGTTTGGCGGCCAATATGGACGCCCAGGGGTATGACATCAGTCACATGACTGTCACATGACACTACATCCAATATGGATGTCAAGGGGGGCGTGGCATTGTTTGACAACAGACACATGACTTTACATCCAATATGGCTGCCCAGGGGTTTGACACCAGTCACATGACTGTCACATGACTCACAAAACAATAACAATAACAAACAACACGTGGTGACAACCACATGGCTAATTTGCATAAAAAGGAGGCGTGGTTATGACGTGATTTATGACATTTCAGGGGGCGGGGCTTATTTTTGACAGATAGTTCATGATAATATACTATTCACATTTCTTTAGTCTTTAGAAATTTCAGAGAACCTGGCTCATACTTCACAAGACTTGGACCACTTTTAAAGGCAAACTTGAAGAGTGAGAGGTTCTTTAAAGCAATGAGGTTGCTCTTCTTTAGTTCTTTGACAAAAGGTCCACCAACGGAGAGTTTCCGGAGGCTAGTGAAGGTTGAGAACACCTCTCCAAGAGCCACTTCATTGTAAAAATTATTTGACATCTCCAAGTTTTGAAGCCTAGTCAGATTTCTCAGTGCCTTGTTCGGGATGACCGTCAAGGAGTTGTTAAAAATATTGAAGTCCTCCAGAAGACTGTTAAACCTAAAGGCATCATCCTCGATGACAGAGATGTTGTTATACTCGAGATTGAGCAACTTTAAGTGTGGCAGGTGGGAGAAATCTGTGTTGTGGATCCTCTCAAGGATGTTGTGAGAGAGATCCACCTGCTCAAGTGAAACAGGTAGACTCTCCTTGGGTACATGACCCAGGTATTGTCCACGGCAGTCAGCCCTACGGTGGTCATTACTTACAGAGCAGAAATGCGCAACCTTGGACTTCTGGACAGTATAGACCTCCAGCACTAAGGGAAGCATAACAGCCACAGTCCACATGAATCCACGCATGATCTGAGAAGAAAAAAATAAGGTTCATTTAATTCTTACTTCAGCTGAGTAACTCATTTTTGAAATACAATTCCATCTGTACAGTGGAAGCATGTGATTTTGCTGAGACACACAATTCTCTCACTGCCAAAATATTTAATTTTACTGATTTCTATAATAATTTCAGTCGGGATCTCATTTAACAGTAATACTGTATATTTTTCACCTGACCCACACAAGGCAATGGACCAATATTCAAGTCTCATCAAAACATTTACTTATTACTTATTGATTTACATAATTAATCAGTCATGAAAGGTACTAACTGTTGAGAGATTTTGTACTTTTTATGATAACTGATGATGAATGACAAGATCAGAACAGACCGAGTCAAATAACAGTGGAGTCAATGTACAATAAACATATGCTGTAACATACTAGTCATGATTTTTTTGCAACACTTTTTCATTTTTTTGCATCATAATTTGCAAATCATTAATCACATTAAATTAAATGCTTATGATGTGAAAACGTATATATATATATATATATATATATATATATACAAAAGTATATAAAAAAAAGTAACAACTGTATATATATTGTTGTATATACAACAATTATTTGCCATAAGCAGACAGACTCTTGCCAATTTACCTGCTTTGGAGTTAAATCAAGGTTGGTGTGGTGGGGCAGCGATACTGCTGAGGTTCCATATCGGAACCTGCCGTTGCAAGTCTATGTCACTTTGGATACAAGCATCTGCTAAACTTTACTTTGTCAGGGACGTGTTACAAGATACTGTGAAAAAGTGGCCACAAACCAACAACCACAATAGCGCATACAAACGGTGAGAACTTGTCTCAGTTTCACAACATACTTGGCATGCAGAAGGATCATCATTCACAAACCCTTACTACTTTGGTTTGTACCTCTTACATTCTGAGTAACTGGGTAACATGTTTACACATTCTGGAACACATTCCTTTAAGTCTGTAAAATGTATTAACTAAAACAGGAGCAAAGATGACAAAAACAGAAGTCAGAAAAACATGTAAATGACAAGCACTCATTACAGCCCACCAATATCATTCTTTATTGATAACTTTCACTTAGCCTAAGCATGTAGATCTAGAGGAGTGCCTATTAATAACACAGTCAATAACTATTGTATTTCATTTCAAAACATTAGATGCCTCAAAACAAAGTTGTGCAAAGTTCACGATTTCAGGATGACATCTTTTTTTAAACATTCCAAACATTTTTCTCACCATCCATGTAGAAATGGTTTAAATATAGACCAATTTTCCCATTACTCATTAACCAGAAGGAGAGTTGAAGATTCGAGCTGATATTGTTTTTCTTTGAGACATGTTATGATTATACTGTATGGTAGGGCTCTGGTGTGGTCGTTTCTTTGCGTTTTAAATACCACAACATTCCACTACTCCAAATGAAGCGTTAATTACGTGTGCATTCCATATCAAGGACCTTTCCTTGCAGGAGACCTATGCCAAAATTGTGAAACGGATGTTTGACTCATTTCGGCAACAACACACATGCACACGTGACTTCGAATAGTTTTCTGGAATAGTCTACTTAAAGCAGACAAAATAATAATAATAATATAACAATAATAATATAACAATAATAAAACGATATGTAATGTAGTTTGGCTGAAATTGTTGCTTGAGTTTCCATGTTGTCGAAAACCATTACCCTGACCATTTCTGGATGCCGAACTAAAAATGTTATCCCTCATGTCAAAGAAAAGAGGTTGTAGCTTGTCAACGGCAGACACGCCTAAAGATATTGCCAAGATGACACGAAGCAGAATAATCTTACCTTTGATTATGATAACAAGGAGACTATTGAAAAGAAAAACGCTGCACACTTTCTGTCTGGCTACACGGAACTCCTGTAACTATTTCAAAGTCTAAGGAATGTGGGCTTCAGAAATGCGTGCTGCTACAAACGTGTCTGTTATCTGCGGGTTTTAAAGGTAACTGTCTTTGTTTCTGGGACATATAGACTGTATTTAGGTAAGGTTAACTTTATTTACCTTTGTGCTAGAGATTTTCAAATGTCTCATGCCTGTATTTAGCCGAAAACAACCACTCACTATCCCACTGACCTTCTTTGCTGCACGTTTGCCATTGAATTTGAAGAATGCTGGGGTTTTTGTTGTTGTTGTTGTTCCCTTCCTGGTTAACATCATACAGGAAGGATTTGACAATGCGACCTTTGTATCTTTGAGGACATATAGTTCTCATTCCCACTAATGAGGATTGTGTAAATAAAAACTGACATCTTTGACTGTCCTGAGCTGGATCAGACAGGAAGAGGGTTATGCTGAGGTAGAGAGCAGGTGGTCATCTCTTTGTAGGTCTCTTCCTGCTGCTGCATAATAAATGATCTGTATTTATATTTCAAGAGTCATTCAAGCTACAGTTTTGACATTTTCATTGCTTACACTTAGTATATACTTTTTTGATCCCGTGGGGGAAATTTGGTCTCTGCATTTATCCCAATCCGTGAATTAGTGAAACACTCAGCACACAGTGAGGTGAAGCACACACTAATCCCAGCGCAGTGAGCTGCCTGCAACAACAGCGGCGCTCGGGGAGCAGTAAGGGGTTAGATGCCTTGCTCAAGGGCACTTCAGCCATGCCTACTGGTGGGGGTTCGAACCGGCAACCCTCCGGTTACAAGTCCGAAGCGCTAACCAGTAGGCCACGGCTGACCATACATTTTCTCCTGTGAACCCAGGCCGCCCCGGTCTGAGACTTATGTGAACCCTCTGTACTAAGTCCTACTTGGCGATAAGCTCACATTTTCTCTCTCTCACACACACACACACACACACACACACACACACAAAAGAATTGCACACATGCACACACAATCACAATAGGCACACAAGAACACAGTGGCTCATACACAAAAACCCATACAATTAACACACATACACAAAAAGGCCTACTCACAGAAACACACACAAACACACAAACACATTAACACTAACCCTAGGTAAACGTAGTGTCTTTTGAATAATTGTCCCCCATAAAGTACTCAGTGTTGATTCCATATTTTATAATTCCTGTTTGAGGCTGTGTGAAAGGATATGGGTATGCTCTTAGACTGTCAATCCAAAGCAGACATCCTTATCTATCATCCTGATTTATTTCTCTCATGATAAAACTCCAGACATCTTAACCAGATGAAAAACATGATTTTCAGCACACAGGGTCTTTACTGTCTATTCATGTTACAGCATCACCATGATGAAACAAAACATTAGTGCTTCCAAATGCTTCTAAATCTCATGAAATGGACCATACACTCATTGGATACATTTGATTGACACATCACATGTGAGAGTATTGTTGGATGACAACAAGACAAAGTCACAGAACTGTAGGTGCTCAGATGAGACAGGATGCGAGCTATGCTGAGGTCAGTAGATGGCCTCCATCTCTTTGAGAATGTAGGCCTCTTACGTGCCGTGGTTTTATTGGCCTCTTACGTGCCGTGGTTTCTTTTGTTTGTGTTAGAATGTTAGAGGGACATCTCCGTGGTTTCTTTTGTTTGTGTTAGAATGTTAGAGGGACATCTCCGAGTCTGTCCAAGGGGACACACTGGGGGCCACACAGAACAGTGTTGAGGGAGAGTAGTGAGGGAGAGAGGAAGGACCAGGACCGGGAGGTTCACTGGAGATCTCCTCCATATTGTATCTTATCTCTGGGAATGAATACCTAAACTATCACACCTCTAATACAAAATGTACATTTACATTTGCCTGAAGATGTAGCCTAGTAACAACTACATTCAAAATACTAAGGATACATAATGAACCATGCGCATGTGTAACAAATTACACGTAAGTTATTTCCTTCAAAAAATAGCTCAGTGCAAATCAAACCAGCTATTAGGCTAACTGAAATAAAACCATGCCAATCTCTGGGTATGGTGAAGGATATGTGATGATGTGAGGCTATTTTAATTCCAAAGGCCAAGGGAACTTTATCAGGATGCATAGTATCCTGGATCCATGAAATAACTGGCCTTTAAAAATAAAAATCGGCCTGTCTCTGGAAATTTAACATTGGGGTTCATATACTTATGCCTCCTGTATTTTAAAGAACATTTATTTATTTATGATACATTATTCAATCACAAAGAAAATCCTCTTTTTTTTTAATTAAGGCATTAAGATCAATTTCCAAAAGATGATTTTTTATTCCTCTTTTTAGTCAACTATGGCATGGGTTCACATACTTTTTCTTGCCACTGTATCTGCTGCTATGGATATTTCTGTGTCTGCTACTGAGGACCACTGATCATTCTTGAGCTGTATAAAGTGTTGGAGGATCTACTGCAACCATCCTGAAGAAGGATGATGAGATCAGATGGGTTAATTCATTCCATGATTAATAATCTCCTTTTTAGCATATTCCGTGTCTCTGTGGTATCTCAGAATGATCAGTCAGTAGCCACTAGGCAGCGATACTCCCACACAAAATAAAATAGCTCATGAAGACCTGGAGACTGAAGGAAGGATCTCTGGGGTTCTGGGGTGGTGAATTCAAACTAATAATGATACAACCAACTGAGCAACATACTACAGGAAGAAAATTCTGTTCAGTTTGTAAAATCACCAGAATGATAAAGCAAGACAACAGAGACATTGTGACTAATAGGGAGCCAGAGCATACTACTGTGATTCTACTTGGAATGAACTACAACTCATTTTTAAATTAAACTCATTCCGGCCCAGCGATTGAAACATCCTATCTTAATGGCACTTGCACAAGCAAAAAATACTTCATAGAAGAAAATGAGGCTTGGTGATCTTCAAAGCAGTGAGCAAAGCAAAGTAGTACTCGATCAGATATGAAATATTAGAAATAAAAATAATAATAAAAAAACAAAACAATGCATGACAAATATATTCCTTTTTGTTTAATACTTTATTCTTTCAGTGTACATTTTCAGTGCAGGGAAATGTATGCCGATGATACACAATGACATTTGGATGTATTGCATTTCATACAGGCATCTGTCCTGTTAAAAAAATAAATGCTGGTAAGTTATTTGGCATTTGACATGATGTACCATGAGGCCACACAGTATCAACAGAGACCTTAACAATAATTTTACTATCGATACAAATAAAAACAATTACATACTTTGCTTGGGCAAAACGCAGTGCAAATGTACCAGCAGTTTTATATGATGGGAAAACAACCCTCCCTGCCGCTCATCCGTAGGCCTACATTTCAGAATAATCGGCTGCAAGAAGTGATGTAATGTTTTCAATTCAATTGTTGTCGACTCTTTGTTCCCATTTGAAAACATCTCTTGGCCCAAATTAATATTAATGTACATGTGTTTTGTGGTATGGTTTTATTTGAGGCAATATGAAATTACAGGCCCAGTCGTCTAGCTCGTATGCAAACAAATGTTTAGAAATGGTGCTCCTAATGTTTACACTGATTCCTTTTCACTGTTCCACAATATGCCTAGTAGATATGGTATTTTATATTGATAATGTGTCTGTATGACAGTTACGGAGGCAAAAGTAAAGAAACAAAGACAGACATATATGGCCATTACATAGTCCAAAGTGTAATCACATGAAGCAGAGTTTGGCACAGTTCTTCACATGTGTTAGTTAAATGCAGCCGCCAGATCCAGTACATTCACATAGCAAATACATTATGCTGTTTGTCAAAGTGTTTAGCAGAAGTTCTGAATTAGTCTGGTCTTCCATTTTATATACAGTATAGCACAGTATAGCACTACTAAATCACTTGTTCTGGACGTTGGCAGCTGCTACTCTGGTCTGTTACCAACACAGCTGAGTGGGCCAGACAGAGGACTTAGATATGGCACTTACGACAGCATCACTATTTTGGCATTTGATAACACTACGAAAATGACGTTAGAGGAAACATTTGCCACATCAGGGCCACAAGGACAAGCAAAGGTCCATAAACCATAATTACATTCAAAACACATCTGTTGCATTTGACACCGATATTGGTTGTTCTGATGGGTTAATACTGTGTGCTGGAATGAAAGAAGGATGAAAAACCTCATTGGTATTTGGGGTCAGCTGTTATGAGAGACAGAGTTTCAGAAATAACAAGACTTGCTCCATTTTACAGCACAACCTACTAGCACAGTTAAGCCAGAAAGTCTCTACTGGGTATGACTGCTATCTGAAGCTCCATTTCAACCTCTAGCGGTTAATGCACTTTCAGTTTCTTCAGTTACCACTCACAAACTAGGCAAATAATTGTCCCCTTTTCTCTGCCAGTGAAGTTATTTGCCATTTGGTGATGGTCATGGTTAGTGTTTTATGCATGAATCCTTACTACACAACTAATATATAGAATGTCAGTTTTTAGGAAATAGGCAGCAATGGTGGAAGTAGGCATTTGCAGAGCAGAGAAAATGCACAATACCTACGTATTGATATAACCACAAGCATCGTTTCACAGCAACTACAAAACGCAATTCTACAATTTACTCAAACTAACTTGACCTTCACTTAAGATGACCTCAACTGGGAAAAGCCAAAGCAGAGGCAAAACTATGGAATGTGCTCTGACGAATGACACAGAGCCTGCGGTGACGGCAGACTGATCTTGGACACAGTGACACGTAGGATCGATACCTGTGGATCCTCTGGGGTTTGTCTCCCTTTGCAATACAATAAAGAAGAGTAAGGCTCTATGGCATGCACAAAGCCATTTCTCAAATGTATTAACAACAGTTTAGCTCTGCTCTCACTGTGAATTGTGCTTAGGGATACATACCATCCCATATATGTTAAGGCTTTTTAGTTCCAGTTCTCCACTTTCCAGAATTGTTCTGTTTGAGGATTCATTAGTTGCCATTATTACAGCAGTTTTCAAGCTTTAAGAATTCATGAAATCCTACACACAAGTGTCAAAGCATTTACCAATACAAACAGGGACATTAGGCCTCCTACAGCATCCAAAGATAGGTTTGCCAAGCACTCAAATTAGTTTTTAAAAATTACACTAAAATTATATGGTATGTTTGGCAAGACATAAATTGTATATGAGTATAAAATAATTTATATTATCTATATGTATACATATTTGTATTCTAAATGCATACTATGACTTCAGCAGTTGTACAGTACTGTTTTTGTATTCATTAATTTAATACAAAGGTAACCTAACTTAACATTAGTAAATGTATTAACCCCAGGCAAATTGTAGGCTTCATCGGTGAAATGTAGCATTTTACTCATGTTGTGTTGAAGATCATAATTCTGAGCCTCAGATCAAGATACTACCAAGTCTAAGAAGGGGGGGGGAGGGGGGGGGGGGGGGGGGGCATTACAAAATCTAGGTGACAGAGTACGAGTCAAGACCGAGACCAAGAAATGTAATTTAAAACAAATTTAATATTTAACTATAACAAAGCCCAGCTTTCCTTTTCCAGCTTCTGGCTATTGATATTTGTTTACTCTCTCTCTCCCACTGAACCCCACTCCTACTCACACACTGAGTCACTGAGGTACATTTTAAAACATGAAATATGCTTTTCTCCAGATAACACCCCCCTCTCGGACCCCCATCTAGTATTAACTCTCCACACTCACAATATGCCCACTACTCTTTATTTGTTATCTAAGGGTTATATAACCTCCATATTTCGATGATTCTAATCTTTACACCATGAGTTGAAGATGTTAATTTTGATGGTAAATCAAGAATGATCTTACTGACTAAATGATCATTTGATTTCTGAGTAGAACTGAGCATAGGACAGTATTTTTGTCACTGTAATAAGCTCCAAAGAGAATTCATGAGCCACTTCCATCTGAAGTGCACTTTCAGAGAGAAAAGCTGTATTTGCCATATTGCAAAACTATAAGCTGCAAATGGATGATCTACGATCTCGGCCTGTATTGTCTTGTATAATGGGCCAGAACAACGAGGACTGCATAAAAACCCACAACCAAAAAGCATGACAAGGCCAAGACCACTACTTGAATTCTTGAGACTTTAAGTACCTTCTTGAAACTACCATAATAGTTAGGAGACAAGAGGCCAAAGCCTTGATCAGTTCTAAGTAGCAGGGGGTGGCACAGCTGCATGAGTGGGGCAAAAAAAGACAGAATTGTTTTTAACAAAATTATTTCTGCAATTTTTGGTTTGTGATTCAGATCAGGTCTCTGGTGACATCGGGATGAAGGTAAGTAAAAATTCATGTTGGAGAACAGTGTAAAGACGAAGGCCATTCATTTGTGGTCTCGAGACCAGACTCAAGTACTACAATCCTAGTATTCACGCAGGCCGTAAACAGCCAAGAGTGACACACAGACAGGGTCAACTCACGTCATTCATTCACCCAGGCCTGCAACGCTGCTCTGCGAACCTAACCTTGAGATCATCTTGTCCATCACTCACTCACTCGCTCACCAATGTGGGGGTAGGGGGTACGGGGAACACAGACCTACAGAAGCCAAAGGGTGGACGCGGCCAGAAGAACAGAGACGCTCAGGGTGGAGGCCAAGGAGACAGGAAGTGGACTGCCATTGAACACCAGGCGATAGGACACCACTTCCTGTTTGAAGCCGTCTTCCACGGCCATGCAACGGAACACACCTTCCTTCAAAGGCAGCTCGGGTGTGGGCGCCAGCACGCAGGAGGTCCCTGAGATGGTGCAGGGATAGTGCTTGCTACAGTCGTCCTTTTCCCAGCGATATGTGGCGTGGTAGGAGCGGACAGGGCACGGGAGCAGGACAGGACCTTTGGAGTTAATGACCACATCTTTAGGCACCGTGGCTCGGCTCTTCATGGCTGGAGAGGCAAGCAGAAGCATTCTGTTAGTCAGAGGTAGCGTAGGCAAATGTAATTCAACTGTTGATATGCATTAACATTTGGCCACAGTTTCTTGTGGTTTGCAGGACACTGCATTATAGCCTACCCACCTTTAACATCTCCGCAGATTGAGGCGTTGGACTGATCAAGGTTTTGGCTGAGTGCACTTTGTTGGAGTAGAAGAGAAAAAAGGATGGTCATTACTCCACATTTCAAAAGCTTGCACTAAAAATTTGGTCTTCAGAATTATCCAACCCTTGTGTTATCCTCAAATCTTACCGACACTCTTTATCCTTGGGGTCAATTTGACCCCAGCTAAATAAACCCTCAGAAAATGATTATAATTCATATTGTTACCCAGTTTTTTTGTGACAGGTACTTAACAAGAGTGTAATAGCCACCACCAAAAGCCCTACAAAACAATCCCACCCCCCCACGCCCCTTTATGAACCTTGGAACCCTGGCTGGCAATATTGCCCATCCAGTGTCAGCAGCCCAAATGCTTGCTGTTGCTTCCCCTTTTGACTTATACAGTCCTGCCAAAATGACTTATATGTAATAAGTATTGTGTATGTAATATGTGTAATGATAATAACAATATGTTCCCATACTATTCAAATAATAATATTCATAATGTGTCAAATATTCATGTATCCTATGTTTCATACAGCTGGGGTCAAACTGACCCCAAGGAACATCAATGTACAAAATATTTGTATAGGACATTGAAAACATATTATTGTACAAATTCATGCTAACTCTGTTGTACAAATTCATGCTAACTCTGTTGTACCCTTCAATTGAGGAAAAGTCATGAAACATGAAGCAAAAAAAAAAAAAGTGAACCATATATTTTATGATGTTAAACGTTGCCTGGGGTCAAATTGACCCCAAGGATAACAGGAGGGTTAAATATCCATTAAATGTTATATTTTTCAGGTATTCTGCCAACATTGGTGTCTCATACCCAGTGCTAATGTTGTATCCAGCTGGGATGGCCAAGCACTTCCTTTTTGCACGGTCCCAACCACAGTAAGGGTCTCTAGACAGGATACACTCTCGACAGCTGTCTCCATAACGACTGCAGTCTGCGAGGGGAACACGCTGGATCTCTGTGGAGGTACCCACGTAGAGGTGACCCTGGGGAGGCAGGCCAGACGTTTGGGATGTGATGAGAATGGACAATCACTTTATATTGGCTGGGATTCAGGAGGACTCACTGGTGAGCCCATGTTCCACAATCCATAGTGGAATTCACAGTGTAGCATTTAGAGGCTCCTCTACTTCTTATTGCAATCCTAGCAAGCGAAGGTCTCGAACTGATATTTACATGTGAAGAGTTCGGTTCCAAAATGTCTCCGTTTTTTAAAAATATTTTAAAAAGTCATGCTATTTAATTGTGTATTTTAGGTAATATCAATCAAATTGCAGTTGTGTTGTTTTGATTGAGTAATTGATATATCAAATAGCAATACCCAATTACAGTTCTACTGAAATTATTTGGAAAACAAAATGAAAAAATGAAAATTCATTAAAATGGTGGATATACAGTAGTGTTTTGGAACCAAACTCTCCAGTAAAAATAATGAATGTTTCAGTGGCTAAGTGTATTTATGGCATAATAATGGTATAGCAATTATAGTCTCCAAAACAGATTTTTCCCCAAATTTCATTCAATTATTTATACCTTTTTTGGTGAATGTTTGGAACTTTGTACAGTATTTGGAAGCTAATCTTGAAACAACATATACACATAATTGGATACATAACTGATGATGAGATTGACTAATTGTTTCTGTACCTTCTGGGAGTCTATGGCCATGCTCAGTACTGGCCCCTCGTTATGGAAGAGAGAGAACTGGGAAATGATGAATGCCTCATCAAAAGTGTGGAGGACCTTCAGCACCTTTCCCTGCTCTGGGGTACCAAGAAAAAACATATTCAATCATCTACAGAGGCAAAGATCAGAGTCTTATTTGCTCGCCACTCATTAATTACTGCACGTGTCAGCCTTCAGACTCTTACCTGTGCCGAGATAGACCACACTATAGTGTTCGCCGTTGACAGCCAGCGCAGTACCCATGACGATATGAGTGAAATGGTCGTCCGTGGGCAAGTCCAAAGGAGCGTAACCGATTGGTCGTATCACATCCTCAATCTCGGGGTGATCTCGGATGACCTCAAGGGTCTTGGTGTTTGGAGGTGTTGTGGTGTTCACAGTGCACTGCAAACACAATAAGGGACTGATGTAAATTAAAAGAGAACACTTTTCTTGTTGATGTTTTTTAATGCCCTACTTAGATGTTTTCCATCAAATGCATACATGTTTTCTTGTAGACATCTGAACATGTATATCTGGTAGCCAACTGAATAGATATTATATAGGATATTCTCTGCCATTTTATTAGAAAAAGAGAATCTCACTGTTCCAGGGCGCTGTCCAATAAGAGGGCTGTTATAGCCTTTCAGTTTGGATGTGGAGAAGGCCTGGTCAATGTCTTCAATGGAGTAGGCACAAACAACTGTCGTTTCCCTGGAGAGGATAGTTTATATATATAGGAGGAGATCTATTTCATGTTCAGTGAGGTCAACAAGACGGCCAGTGTGGACAAGGAGCTCTACAGGGCACGTATTGCACGTGTCTGCCTGGTAAGTACATTTACAGTAGCAGCATATGCATATATATATATATATATATATATGCATATATATAGGGAATATATGCATGGTGTTCATAGATACACCCCACACACACACACACACTACCTTTAAAAATAATTATACACATGCAATGTTAAGGCTGCAAAATCAACATTAACTCAATTTACTGTGTGTCCTCTGGGAAAAGATGGGTCTGTTTACCCCTGTGTAAATTACTGCAAATTTATCTTTACCTCAATGTCCACCTAAAAATTCAGCTGCAGTGCATCCACTTACCAGGCATTGGAGAAGAGACCGTACATGATGCCAGTCCTCTGCGATGTCAGGACGTAGGCCTGCTTGATGTTGTTGTACTGCTGCGCGGTGTTCCCACTGCCACACATCACTCGGGCCTTCAGGAAGGTGGTCCAGGAGTCTGGCAGGATGTTCTTCGCACCCCCCTGGTCAGTCTGATAGAGAGAGAGTGACAGAGACAGAGAGAGAGAGAGAGAGAGTGACAGAGAGAGAGAGAGAGAGAGAGAGAGAGGCGGGGGGGTGACAGACACAGAGAGACAGAGAGAGAGAGAGAGAGAGAGAGAGAGAGAGAGAGAGAAATAAACACACTATCCAGCACTGGCCTTGGAATCCTCTCCGTCACTTATAATAATATGGGTACAAATGGTTATATACTACAATTGTACCCATGAGTGACAGAGAGAATTTCATTACACAGTATGTTCTTTAACATATACAGTGTATTGACATGAAAAGCTCTATAATCACAGTCTCACACAACATTGTAACACAATGAATAACAAACACAAACCTTTTAAGCCATTTACACCATTTAAAAATGCTGCTACTGTAAATGTACTTACCAGGCAGACACGTGCAATACGTGCCCTGTAGAGCTCCTCGTCCACACTGGCCGTCTTGTTGACCTCACTGAACATGAAATAGATCTCCTCCTTGTGTTTGTGCGATGCTGGGATTAAGGCCGCTCCCGCAAACTGGGGGTCTGGAGTGAGCGGTGCCAGGAGTCGCATCCAGACAGAGAGACAGACAGAGACCAATCAGTTGTGTTATGGTGGAGAGGACTCCATTATGAAGGTATTTTGCGTTATGGTGGAGAGGACTCCATTATGGAGGTCTATGGATGAGAGGACTCCATTATGGAGGTCTATGGTGTTATGGTGGAGAGGACTCCATTATGGAGGTTTTTTGTGTTATGGTGGAGAGGACTCCATTATGGAGGTTTTTGGTGTTATGGTGAAGAGGACTCCATTATGGAGGTTTTTGGTGTTATGGTGGAGATGACTCCATTATGGAGGTCTTTGGTGTTATGGTGGAGATGACTCCATTATGGAGGTCTTTGGTGTTATGGTGAAGAGGACTCCATTATGGAGGTCTTTGGTGTTATGGTGAAGAGGACTCCATTATGGAGTATCACCCCCACTTCCCCCCTTTTCTTTTTCCCTTGCTAATCCCCTTCCGTTCATTACGGTCTCCTGTGTCCTCTGACAACTCAATATATCAACCACTCAAACACACACACACACACACACACACACACACACACACACACACACACACTTACTGAGGAGCCATTTGCTCTCGGTTTTGAGTAGCCGTCCAGACCCCAAGACTCGACGGATAGAACCCTGCTGCTGATCCACTGTCGACAGGGCAGCGTAGAGACTCCCCTCTCAAAGCACAAGAAATCACATCTCAGTACACCATAAGAAAAGAGTGTCAATGTAGGACATCACTTCCCTAAGGGTCAAAAAAGGCCTGAATTTTGTGCAACAACACTGTATTTTGAGGCCATATTTAAATATTTAATAGGGCAAAACACAATACTGCAATTACACATCAATCAGTGGTGTGTGTTTCTGTGCGTGTGTGTGTGTGTGTGTGTGTGTGTGTGTGTGTGTGTCTCCAATCACGAGATATCCAGAGACGCATATAGTACATCAAAATCATTAAAAGGGCATTCAGAGCAGTGCCAAACTGAGCCACTGTTTGACATTGCCCTATATCCCCACGCAGTTGCCTGTCTCTCAGTTTCCTGTGACCCCTTTGTGGCATAAACTAGAGCAGTATATTAGAGCAGGCTGGGGCTGAGGCGCAGGCGTTTGGTCTGCTACCTGCTGAGAGGCTGACGGAGCGGTGGGAGGGGAAGCGGGGGAAGATGTCTGACGCGGCGGTCATGCGTCCATCTTTGGGCACCTCACTGAGCACAGTGTTGTTCTGTGGAGATCATCAGAACACAGATACAAACACTGGTTAAAAAAGAAAGGGTTGAGGAAACTCAGGAGTTCTGTGCCAGGTCAAGAAAGTATACACTTAGCAGCTTTTGAACACATTTCTACTTGAGCCTTAATTTCTTCACATTCCACGTCAGTCAAATACAGCACGATTATGCATTTAGCCACTTTGCTTGGCATCCCTTACATAACTTGGCTAAATCCCACTAAAACCGGGGTACTTTTCCTTGACTGTGAACACTACCAGACATGTACAGTTACTGTCGGCTTCTCTCAACTCTAAAACATCAAATCTACATTCAAGAAATACTGTGTTTACAGATTAGATCTATTTTTTCTTTTGCACAGAGAAAGCAAATTCCAATCGTGCCTTTGATCTTTGAGGGGCATTCTTTTATAAGATAACGCTTGCTCTCAGTTCCCTTATCTTTCCGTGCCTGGACTGTTTCAGCAGTTATTTATCAGTTATTTATACTTTCAACTCTCAAACCCCACAAAGTTACCGTTCAGCTACTCAGTGAAAACCTAAGCCAGAAAAAGGCCTCTCACTGCACTGAGTAGGTCTAATAATTGATTTCAGGGCTTTATTGATTAACTACAAACTGCTTCATGGCATTGGTCTTGGCTACACATCAGAACATTTAACCTTTGATGAACTAATTAGACTCTCTTACCTAAACCAAGGACATGATTAACATGGAATGGAAACAAATCCTTTGTCGCCCATATGCTCTGTAACTGCCTATTTAGCAGTGTTTTATCTAGACTGATTTTACAGGTTATTTTAAAATGTACAGCTATACTGGCCTACAAAGGCAAAACACCTTAACATCATGGGTATTTGAGACCTCCTTTATCATGTGAATAAATATTGTGAGTCAATTTGATGGTTTTAACAGAACAAATAAGGGGGTATGACAACCATAACTTCCAAAACCATACGAAACAAAAAGTTTAAAGTCATTTTTCTTGTCTCACACTCTAGCGAGTTAAGGTCTTTTGCCTTTGCAGGGCAGTATAGACAGAATTATTGATTATGGATTATTAAACTAGATGTTGATTTTTTAAAATCTATATTTGTACCTTTTTGTATTGTGCATTTAGTTCTTATCTTTAGCTGTTTAGTTCCTGCAGTCCCTTTCCTTATTTGGCTTTTATCTGTGTCCACGGCTTAGTGCACTCTTATTTTAATCTTTGTTTGTGCTCATTTCGTATACTCTGGCAGAAAGTCTAATCTTCTTTTTGTTTCAGTAATAGTTTTGGATGCTGGTCAGGCACAGTTATATCTAATTATACTAATAGTCTTTACACTTTGCTACATTTCATCTTTATTTATTTCCAATTTACAGATATAAATTATTTGCGGAGCATAATTAGCAGTGGTAAGTGCCTTCCTCAAGGCCACAACAGCGGCTGCTGGGAACAGAACTCACAACTTTTCAGGCTACTGCATGGTAACCCAGCTCCTTATCCACTATGCACTACCATCACCCCCTACACTCCCTAAAACCCATGGACGGATTATGAACTTTCGGGCCCCTGGGCCCAGATGTATTAAGGGCCCCCCACTAATTGTCACATATGTGGGGGGGGGGGGGGGGGTCCTACCCCAGAATTTTTTTAATTTGTTTGATGTGATTGCATTGCATGGTGCATTTTGGGGGATAGCCAATACTTTAATTCAATCAGATTGATAGCCTACATCCTGATGTGTTGATATTGAGGCAATGAGTCCATGCAAAGGCTTGGGCTTCAGGGCCCCCTGACCCCTTGGGCCCCTGGACCTGGGCCCGGTAGGCCCGTGCAGTAATACATCCCTGCTAAAACCATACCTCAAGGATGTGTTTCATTTCATTACAGATTCTTTATCACATTTCTTTTTTACTTTATGTGTGTTCAGACGCATCGACATCTTAAGTTCAGAAAGCAATTTTGTGGATTGGAAAAGTAACCCGCAGTTATGAGTCCATGTCGCTTTGGATAAAAGCATCTGCTAAATATCAGACAACAACAACAACAACAACAACGTGTTCAAGGTTGGAATACCAGGCAAGTAGAATAGCATGTTGATGCAAATGGCTTAGACCTGCCAGTGATAATTAATCTAAACATGACCTCCCAGTCATCCTGTCATACACCCTTGCCGAGAGAGCATCATTTTAAAAGCTTTTCTCCCCATCTTAGTAAAGGCGGCCTGCCATATGGGCTTCTGAGAAATAAGGATGAGGTCATATCTAGTCGTGGAAAGTTCCAATAAATAAAAAATATGACAATCGGCATTAACATAATAATACAAAAATGGAGGAAGTAGACTCACCAGAAGCCAGCACTTGGGAGAGCCTGCGTTTGTTCCACAAACCACAAATGTACCATTGACTTCTTCAAGAACGGTGATGAAATTATCACAGTCTAGCTGATAACAAAAGAGATGTTAAATAAAATCTCTCATGACCCAGGCTATGACTGGAAGTGAAGCACATTTGGGCTATTTGTAGAATGTCAGAATGACTCAGCTAATCTTGCCAATACTAAGTTAAATGTCAAAGTATATGTATATTCTGTATTCTGTTCTGTATATGCTCACAAGCACGGGGACTAGACATGATTATCAGTACAAATATGCCTTGCTAAACTGCTAAACCGACTACTGCATGGTGGATCGTGGATTTACATGGTTTTCCAATTGAGTTATAAAGTTCAAATTGAACATGGTGTTGGAAATGGACAGAGAGCCTGGTAGTAAACATTTCACATCAAAATGATAGTCTCCACCATGATCAATACTTTCAATATCTTCAATTTCAGTCATGCTGTAGATTATAGCAAAACCATTCAACAAGGAAAAACAGCACCAGATGTTCTGGGTTTTGTGTTTGCCTGTTTTCAGTGTCAGCATAAGGTTGATGGGAAACCAATATAGCTGACTCAGTAGCTATCCTCTCAGACAATAGCCTAGCAATGCAGAGACTACTCTACTTCACAGAAGTATAGTATTTATTTTTTTAACAAAGTTAAGAGTCAAACAAGGTTAATTGACATATCTCAATGTGCATAAAACAGTTGTCAATTTACATGAGTTCAGATGGTAATCATTAGGTGTAAAAATGTGAATGATGCACACAACATGCATAACTCAACTCAAATGCAACAACATACCGTGCCCCAGGCAGTTTTGGAGAGGCATGTCTCCTTGACATTCTGATTTGTGACAACTGGGATCTGAAGAGAAAATACATTGTTTAAACATATAAACCATGTTAACCAGGTGAAACAGACATTACTGGTGTTAATTATATTATATATTAGTTTATATAGGCTAGGCTACTATTATATTAATACACAACGATTAACCTATATTGAATTGGTTTAGTTTATAGGTGTATCAATTTCTCTTTTCCCTGGGTCAAAGCTAGGGCAGAGGAACAGTGTCCTAGTGTAGGGTTACTAAATCACCGCCTACCTTCGTGTCTTGGACTCCTTTGTCAGTGAATGTCAGCATATAGATAACTGCCTGGCCTCCCACGTAGAGGACATCAGTTCCCTGCTTGTGGTATACAGTCATGTAGTTCTCTGGTTTCTCGAAATGAAACCTGTCTGGTTCTGTAGGACATGACAGACGTCGGTGTAATATATTTATTTTAAAACCTTCAAATAGTTAACTTGATTACCCCGTTTCTGAACTGGTAAAGGTAAAGCCGAGGAGAATCGGTGATACATGCTAGTGTGGTTGCTATGACAAAATGCAAATGGGATGGGCAATTTTCGATCCTGTGGTCAGAGCGTTTCGCATCGCCAGTCCTCTGACAATTTAACTAAACGTGTCTGGAATAGGAGATGCTGGGCGAGGCTACTGGTGCTGTCCGTGGTCCTGAAACGTATCGCGCCATACATTCTCTTTTGAGTCTTTGCGGTCAAATGCTAGGCTTATAGTGCTTCTTCGGCGCCTTTTGCTCAGAAGTAAGAAACCATATATGGATCGCTGAATTAAACAGGGTTTACCCGGGGTGGTTTTTCTATGAGCGGGAGTGATGTTTGCAACTTCTACACAACGTCAATATACAGCTTTGTGCATTATGGACCTATACACTTGCGTCTGAGAACGAAGTGTGGTGGCGGGCGTGCTTTGAATGAATAATTGTGCTCTGGATGAGTGGAATTTTCCATCTATCCAGTGTCTGATTGGTGTGTGTGTGTGTGTGTCAGTGTGTGCGGGCGCGTGCGAGCGTTTATGTGCGATGTTTTCGAGGTCGCTTATATTGCTCAGTCTTCAGTGAGACAGCGGCAGGCTACTGCTGCAGTGGCATCATTACCTTAGTATGAGCGACTGCATTGCAGTTCTGCAACGCAAGACCCGCTCCGCCGAAACGTATTGAGTACTGATAAGTGCGTTTTAACACAAAGACTATACGCATACGCTTTATAGTGTAGTCCTTCATATAAAGCAGGTTGTTAACAACACATCGGTGTAACGATCAATTTAGGTTTGGGCAAATGGCAACGCGCTGGCTGAGAAGCAATTCAACGTGCTTCAGGACCATCACCATTGGGTGGTCATAAAATCACAAAAGTTACATCGCAAAGAAACCACAGAAATTCCATTACTTACGGCCTATTTTACCTGGGATATCAATTTATATGCTGCGCATTTTCCAAGCTCTCATAATACTTCAGTCAGCTGACTCCACAAGTGGTTAAGTGATGACGCTAGTCCAGTTGACAAATATATGTTTCTGTTGCACACAGCTGTTGTTGCACCGCCGCAAAATTGATTGATTGATTACTTGAGATGTAGCCTAATCAATGTTTTCATGCACATACTGCACTCTCACACATCTTTCACGACTAATAGGCTACCGTTTTATTATTTACATTCATTTCTCCTCAACCATACGCTGAGGGCTTAATCAGGATTTTTCTTATCTACCATTCATTCGGTCATTTAACTATTTCGACGGATGAAACAGAAAATTATACATTTGGCGTGGGATGAATCAACTGTATTACTACACGTCTCGACATAGATAACGTGGATGCGTCCCAGCAACTTTATTTCATAATCACGTTATGTTATTGCTGCATGCAATAAAACATACCTTGGATAACAAATTTCAGCCTAGGCGTCCTCTCAGCCAAAACTACGGAAAATAGCATGGCCAATAAGATCCGATGCATCTTGAGAGGATTGGTCTGTCTCAGATGTTGAGAAACAATCCTGGAAATAATGTTCAGACAATTTGATGATTACCTCAGACAACCCGGCGCGAGTATGTGAGCGGTAGGGGTTAACCAACCCGATGATATCATACACTTGATTGGTCCAGTCTCTCTCTCGAATAATCCCTTGGTCTGTGTCCGCCACGGCTCTTTTCAGAAGTCGGGGACTCACAGGCTCCACCTCAAAAGAAAAGGTGGCATTACACGAAAAAATGGACCCCCCCCCCCCCCCCCCCCCCCAACACACACACACACACACACACACACATCAAACAAAATTCAACTTGGACTACTTCCAACAGTAATTGCAATTTACCTAAATTAGGCTACTCAGTTGTTCTAACATAACTATACGTATTTTGCAACTGGATTCTTAAGATGGTTAGCATAGGCTACCAGTGTTCCATTTATTTCCTTTCATTTGTTTTGATTTTTTAGGTCAGATATGATTAAATACTAGCCACCATTAGAGAGACACTCCAAATATGTGGATCAATATTGCTGTATCACTTTCGTCGATACTAATTTACGCACTGCCGTTTCTGCGTGGTGCGCATCCCACGATTTTCCATTGATTTAAGTGTCAAAACAGACCTCAGATGGGAGTGGACCTCTGCCTTGGCCGCCGAGGACCATTTAACTGATTGTGGACGCTCATTAGTGTAATACAAAGAAACACGGAGTCAGTGGCGTCATGCAATTAAAGATAACAATAATAAAAACAATGTACAACCTATTATATCATATAGGCTATAGGCCTACTTATATTTTGTTCGCAGTGCACCGATGTTGAATTGCAAGTAGCCGAAAAAGTTGACTGTTTAAACAAGAGTAGGCTTAGGCTATCATGGACGAAATCACAATTGTTATATAGCAACCAAATGGATTTAATACAAATGTACTTCGGTATTGTAAAATTGGCTACTTTTAAACTTTGCTGATTGTCCGTGTTCTTTTCAGCATCAGAAGAACAGGTGCACCTTTGCTGATTTTCGTTTCGCTTTCCATCACAACTTCATTATGCGCCCTCCAGAAGGTCGGGGTGGCTCAGTGCAGGTGCAGCCGCATTGCAGGTGACCTAGGACCTGCTTTGGTGGATAGCCGTTAATCCTATGTGCCTAGGCGTTATTTGGGGAGGATGGGTGCTATGCCCCATCTAATATTGAAAACAGTAGTGTCACACCCACTCTTTTCCAGGATTTGCTTTAAAATATAGTCTACGAATAAATGTGTCATATCGGTTAAACTACTCAAGGGGAAAACTTTTAGCTGACAAATTTAGCTGCATAATAGGCCTACGCATATTTTTTTGTCTGTTGTCATTGTACCGTTATTCAATGATCCAAAGCAAGTGGGGAGTGTGATGGGATTGTGAAGGTAGCGCGCTTTTACTTCTAGCCTACTAGTTCAAAAACTGCAAGAAGGCTTCCCGAAAATTGGATCGTTGTAGCCATGTAGCCGATACGAATCACCATCCGACTTTGTAAGTTTGGCGCTGCCTAGAGGCAACAGAGGCAACTGTTCCCAGGAGGAAATTGACCGAATGGACACATCATCACAAACTTACTGTAAGTGCCTAAGTCTGGCCGTGTAGGAACCTTAGCTCAGCCGACGTTTGACTGGCAGGTACATACCCATATGCGCATAGCTTACGTAATTTTAATGTCTGTAGACCTCACTCCGGAGCCAAATGTTTCAAAGTGTTTGTTTGTTCTGGCTAATTCGGATAAAGACTCATACTACCTCAATTCTATTTGCATTACCCGCATGTATACACAAAGGGCAGAGCAGTTTATCTTCCTATAATGTAGTTTTCCTACCAGCATTTAGGGATATCCATGACCTCACAGGCCTGGGCCATGGGCCCAGTTTTGATCTTCCTAATTAATACTAAACATTCTCGGAGCGTGACGTTTGCGCTGCTGTTAAGACCTTCCCACGTCAATAGTGCTGAAACCATGGATTTATATAGGTGTATATGGCTGAAACATTGAAACATACCCGAATTTGGATATTAGGCGACGTCACGTCACAGCTGCCATTTGGATTTCCGACCTACATGTTAATAGCCTGACGAGTCAATTTGCTGCCGCTAGGGTGCGTCTAGATTTCTAGGCTAACATGTTAATTCACTTAAAGACAAACTTTTACATTTGCACATAACTGGGTATGCATATGACACACAGACACAAATAATGTTAATTATTTATTGCTACATTCTTTTCACATTTGTTTGTTGCATGATATGTGAACATAAGCTTAGCCTACTCTTACCTGCGTGGGCTTGTGGTAACTGGCTGTCAAACATTAATCCCGTATACTACTTTAGCCTTGTGTCTTTTGTGCCTTATATAGGCCTAATGCAAAATTATCATTGGACTGTGAAATGTAGAGAAAAATATAGAACTGAGCCTCAAATGAAGGGAGAGATTATGGGTAGATCTAATCTATTAACTATGAGTTAAGTATACGTATTAACTTACTATGAACAAAACATCATGCACAAAGCGAATAAGAAACCATCTTAGAAACCACCAATAGAAGCAGTGGAATTCAAGAAGAAGAAAAAAACAATTTTAATTCCAGGCTGAACTGTTCCTCACCTGTAATCCAAATATAAAGATGTTTCTTTTGGGTGCCCTCCAATTGCTGACTTGTTGTGAATATGTGATTTATGTTTAGAAGAAACACAGACGCGTCATACACCCTACATGATAGCTGACAAATTCCATCCAAGATTAGTACACACTTTCTTTTTCATGATTTGTGTAAGTTGTCATCAAATCTGAACAGACATTCGAGGAAGCCTGTAACAGAAAACAACACATGGGCCAGTGATGGCGCACTACGACAGGTGTCAGACAGACCTATATAACAAATAGCCACAGGCGACGAGGTAATCCAAAAGGGTTTAAATCTCTGGTCGTACACGTGATTTATCATCTCTCTTTTTTTCTGGGTTATTCCAGGCTTCTGCATGAGAGGATTCACACACACACACACACACCCCACCGTCCCCGGCGAAATCCACTTACAACAGAGTGGGCCTTCCAAGCTGTCTGGAAAGGGAGTCGCTGTCGGGTGGAGCTCACTGACCTTCAGGCTGCCTTTAGTTAGGAGTGGATGGGGGTGGGGGGTTGGCAGGAGAGGACGGGACGAGAGGTATTTGGGCTCACTGCAACAGGCTGACTGCGTTACCCAATAACAACAGAGTAGTCAGTGACCCAGTAGAAATTATGTAGAGAAAATGGATTATTTTTTGGGGGCTTTGACTGTGGAAAGGTCAGTTACATAGAAAGACAGTCAGGCTCAGAGATCCCCGTTAAACAGGTCACTAGATTTTTTTTTCTCTTCTGATTGACGGCAGGTCGTGCAAAACTAATTTCATGGACTGTTGAGTAACCTTAGAATTATAGATGATACCAGAATCACTTCACTTTACTTTTCACATTTTCACAAGCTATAAGCACAATTCTGCTTGCAGAAAAGGGACGTTGTCACTGACATACTTAGTGTGTGTAGGAAACCTAGTGCATAGTGCACGAAGTTGTGCATTCACTTTCATTTAGTGTGTGTAGGAAACCTAGTGCATAGTGCACGAAGTTGTGCATTCACTTTCATTTAGTGTGTGTAGGAAACCTAGTGCATAGTGCACGAAGTTGTGCATTCACTTTCATTTAGTGTGTGTAGGAAACCTAGAGCATAGTGCACGAAGTTGTGCATTCACTTTCATTTAGTGTGTGTAGGAAACCTAGTGCATAGTGCATGAAGTTGTGCATTCACTTTCATTTAGTGTGTGTAGGAAACCTAGTGCATAGTGCATGAAGTTGTGCATTCACTATCATTTCTCTTCTCTTCCATTCGTTTAAAACAATCAAAGGCAAAACATTGACAGCTCAACAGCCAAATTGCATATTGTTTTAATGCAAAATGAAAGAGGTTTACAAAGAGGTTTTCAAAAAGAAATGTCATGAATAGGCTATTTATAAAAACTCAAAGTGAAAATTTGCAAAGCAAAATATTCGCTGAGGTGTGTTCCTGATTTGCCCATAAAAGCTTTAGGGAAAGCACTACACTAGTGGCAACATGGGAGATACTTGTCAGCATTGTGCCTGCAAGGTATGCATGGTTATGCAAGGTATGCATGGTTATGCAGTGTAAGTGTAAAATGGAAGAAGAACATTGATTTTGTTTTTACCATCAAATCAATACTGAAATGTATTCTAACGCTTACAGTTCAAAAGCACCCAAAACATAAATTATTAGAATTGAATGTCCGTCTATGCTTTGAATCATTTTTGGTGAGAGAAATCCTATATTTAGGTATAACAGCCACACGTTGATATGAATTTATATATATATATATATATGAGACATAAAGCATCTCTATCAAATCTCCCAGGAAGACCAATAATACTAGAATCATTCATATGTGCCTTCACTGACTTCTGTATCAAAATACTGCTGCTAAATGTGGCACTTCATGCAAAATATATATACACTGCAGAGAGGACTGCAATTTACAATACATGAATTAAATTAAATTGTACCTTAATGAAAAATAGAGAATATCGTACATGGTTAAATGCCATATAACATACAGCATAAAGCAATTGTCAGTTTAACCAGTTCAACACTTGGAACACAGACTATAAATGACAGACGACACAGTTGATAGCAAACCCTTATTATTATCATTATTATTATTATTATTATTACAGATTCCCGCTCTGTCTAAGCAGGTTAACAAGCAGCTTTTGAAGGCCTGTTTGAGTTATAGACATTGAAACTATGGTTTGAGTGCCAGCGTGTGCCAGAGTGCCAGCGACATCACTTCCTCTTTTCAGATGAGCTTCATAGTGAACCTCCCCGTGTCCCCGTCCCCGCCACCGCCCATGGAGGACCGCGGCACAAAGTCGATGGTGGCCGTGTGTTTGATCTGGCCCTTGCTCTGGCTCCAGAAGAACATGAACACGAAGCAGATGGCCACCGAGCTCAGGAAGGACAGGAAGCCCATGGTGGTGGCGATGACCAGCGTCTTGGCGTCGAAGGGGTACGGGTTCGTCACCTGTGCGGAGGTGTTGGTGGAGGGCGGGTACGGTGTGGTGCTCCAGCCGCCCTCGGGGTAGTAGGGCGCCGTGCGGTTGCGCGGGAAGCCCTGCACCTGGAGCTTGACGAAGATGCTGTCGTTGCCGGCGGCGTTGGTGGCCAGGCACATGTAGGTGCCGCTGTCCTGCACCTGGGCGTAGCGCACCTCCAGGGAACCGTTGGCCAGCACGCGGATACGGCCCATGGACGTGAGCATGGTCTGCTGCGTGGACAGCCAGGTGATGCTGGGCAGCGGATAGCCCTCGGCCTTGCAGTCGAACAGCGCCGTGGTGCCCTCCTCGGCCAGCACCTCCTGGGGCCGACGGTCGGGGATGTAGGCCTGTCGGCAGGTGAACACCACCGGCAACTCGCCCTCGGAGAAGTCGCTGATGCGGCGGCCGCGGGCACGTTCGGGCGCGGCGCACACGGGCTGGCGCCCGTCGAAGTCCAGCCGCAGGCGCCGGCGCGCCACCCACAGCAGGCGGCAGTCGCACGCCAGCGGGTTGCGGTCCAGGCGCAGGATCTGCAGGTTGCCCACCGAGTGGAAGGCGCTCTCCTCCAGCGTGGTCAGCCGGTTGGATGACACGTTGAGCAGCCGGAAGTGCGGCAGCCCCCGGAACGCCGCCGGCTCGATCCGCAACAGGCCGCCGCCGACCAGGTGCAGCTCCTGCAGCCTCAGTAGGTCCCCGAGCTGGTTGCTCAGGATGGTGGTGATGGGGTTGTAGGAGAGGTCCAGGTAGCGCAGGTAGATCAGGTGCCTCATGGCGGCATACGGCACGGCGCTCAGGTTGCAGTTGGTGATGGCCAGTGTGGTGAGGTTGAGGCCCAGCAGGCTGTTGCTGCCCACAGTGTCCAGCGAGGGCCAGTGCAGGATCTTGAGGCTGCGCAGCTGGTGCAGCCTACGGAAGGCATTGTTGGGCAGTGCGCTGATGGTCAGCCGGCGCAAGCGCAGCTTGACCAGCCCGCCCAGCTGCGACAGCGCCTCGCTGGGCACGGACGTCAAGTTGCTGCGGTCCACGTTGAGCTCCTGCAGGCCCTGGAGGCCCACGAAGGCGCGCTGCGAGATGAACACCAGGTCGTTCTCGCCCGCGTTCAGCTGCTGCAGGCTGGCCATGTCGCGGAAGGTGTAGTCCAGGAAAACCAGGATCTCGTTCTCGCTGAGGTCCAGGCTGCGCAGGTTGGACAGCCCCGTGAAGACGCCTACAGGGATGATCTTGAGCCGGTTGCTACGGATCTTGAGCATGCGGAGGCTCTGCAGCCCCTGGAAGGCCTCCACCTCCATCATGGAGAGCACGTTGTTGCTCAGGTCCAGCTCCTGGAGCTTGGAGAGGCCGGAGAACTGCCGGCGGCTCAGCGTCTTCAGCCGGTTGGACGACAGGTCCAGGCGCTTTGTGTCGGCCGCAAAGCCCTCGGGCACGGCCGTCAGATACTTCCGGGAGCAGTTCACCTCCTGCGTCTCCGGGCTGCAGTCGCAGCGCTGAGGGCAGGGCCACGGGACGACGTCTGCGGCCGACACGCTGGCGCACCACAGGAGGAGCAGCACACCCCACACCCACAGGTGGGCAACAGGCTCCCCAAACATATTACCGCCTGCCTGTGGAGCACAACACAGGAATCACCTGCCATGTAATGGCACTCTATCAAGTCATCTGCTGTAGGTTTCCACAAGTTAAAAAGACCTTTTTAAGACCTCTTTAAGACGGTTATGAATGAAATTTAAATCACGGCCATACTGACAAAAATATGAGGAAAAGGTCCCAGAATTATTAGCAAAGTAAATAAATTTGTTCTCTAAACTTTTACACAAGCTACAAAGTTTTTTTTGTTATCAGTTCCACATAAATCTTGTTATCATTTTATTACATTGTGGTATGCTGTATCTGAGAGAGATTTACAATGTCAAACAACTTCAATCTATGCTGCTAACAAAAATAAAAAAACAGTGTTGCACGTTCAATGAACATTAACAGAATTTAGACCTAACTATGCGTATTTAAGACAAACTGCATAATATTGTAATGTATTTATGATGCTTTAAGTCCTAAAATGCATATTGTGAAATTTGTAGACTTTTTAAGACCCTGCGGAAACCCTTTATTGTGATAAATTGTGAGTCTTTGCATAAACTATATCCATATGACCGAATTGATTATTTGCACACCAACATTAGATGTATAATACTATAGGCTATAAATGCAGTAGGCTATATCCACCAAAATCTTTGTACATTTTAATTGTTGCTTAATATGTACTGTATGAAATCATACAATAATTATTTGGACATTTGTTCAAAAATTGACCTTAATGTCTGGAAATAGATACTATTACTGGGATTAACTCCACACATTGCATACAGTACATGATCTCAGACTCTTGCACTAACCAGTTCCCTGTATGAATGCAGGTTCTCATAACCAAATAATTTCCAGGATGGGTTTTGCTCGGGAGGCGAAGATCTCTGGCGAAGACGTCATGAGAAAACTCACTCCAAACAGCCTGGGGAGGGGAAGAGAAAAAAAAAAGATTGTTTGATTGTTTCAAAAGATATGTTTGAAAAGAAAACTTTCACAAGACATTGTCATACTATTTTATGTCAAACCAGTCAACTAATCATGTTAACAAATAGTGTCAGATCCTCAGAGACATACCAAAAAAAAATCACTTCATAAAAATCTACACGAGAGGGAAAACGAGATTAATAATCATAAAGACCAAAAATGAGCAAAAGGCAAAATGCCTCAGAGGCCCACAGCTGCACTGGGATCGTGTCCCTATAATTATGGCCCTGAGTCAGTACAACCTGGACCAGGATTTGCTCTAAAAAATATCTCATTAATTGAGAGAGGCAAGCAGGAGGGAGGAGGGGTTCAACAGACACTCATCTCACTCACTCATCTCTAGCGAAATGAGCGAGAGCCATTTGCTGGGTGCTTTACTCCCATGCCATGCCAGCCATCCACAGCCTCCTGTTTTATGAGCGTGGGGGTGTGCGTTACTCCCATTCCATGCCAGCCATCCACAGTCTCCTGTTTTATGAGCGTGGGGGTGTGGGTTGGGTGGGTGGATGGATGATCCGTGACATAGAGGGACAGCTGCTCTTCAGACTCTCTCTCCCTCTCTCTTCCCCCCCCCCCTCTCTCTCTCTCTCATGGCCCTGTGTCACCTCACACCATAAGCCATAGGTTCAACGTGGAGTTAAAGGGTGTTGAAAATCAACTGGAGAACATGAATGCTGCTGTACTGTGTTATTTCTCTCTCCTTCTTTCTCAAAACTCAAACACGTGTTCTTCCACACAGTACCTGTCATCACAAAACAAGATCATGTTCAGTTTTTTTACCATGTGATCTGCCAAAAGATCACAAGAAAAACAGTTTCAAGGAACTCACAATAATAACATTTCCTGTTCACGTGTCAATTCTTGCACACTGTCAATTCTTGTTAATCATCAGGTCATTTACTTACACAGGGCATATACTCGATTTAGTTATTGTCATTATTTTACTTGGCACACTCACAAAATTATATGTTTTTGCACAAAATTAAAGTGATGTCTGCTTAGAGAAGCAGGTTGAGTTACATAAACTGATACAAAAGCCTGTTTCCCAACAGCACTCCGATCCACTAACACACAAAGACGCAGAAACACAGAAACACATTCACATTCTGCTACCCAAAACCAGCCACAAAGTAAACGCTGAAATGCCTAATCAAAAGTCCCGAACTCAGAGACAAAGTCAAACCTGTGTGCAGTGAGGCGTCCCGCTAGGCTGGAGTCACAACGAAACATGCTTCCTCTTGCCCTGGTTGGTCCTTGATCTACGGCCTTGCTGCAGTAAATTTGAAAAGCGATCCCTGACTGGGTCCAATCTTGTCTCATCCCTCCTATTCACTCAAAGGGCCTTATACCGCATTGGAATAGCTGACTCATAATCCAGTGCTGGCAACTCAGATGTTTTGGCCTGGCCAGCCGCGCCATTCTGACACGATATTCACTTTCTGTGTGACACAGAGCTGAGCTTACACAAATTAAAAGTGTTGATCCCCCCGTGACCACTCCACACAGACACAGAATGGCAGGTGCAGCAGCAACGCCAGTGGTGGTCTTTTGGAAATAGCACAGAGGCTTTCAGACTCACTTTCTCTCTATCTCTCTCTCTCTCTCTCTCTCTTGATCTCTCTCTCTCTTCCTCCCTCCCTGTCTCTCTCTCTCTCTGCCTGTCTCTCTCTCTCTCTCTCTCTCTCTCTCTCTCTCTCTCTCTCTGAGATTTCATCAACTAGGTTAAACAATGCTGTTCGACTGTCCAAACACTGTCGCTAGAGACTGCCCTTACTGTCAGAGTCAATCAGCAGACACACCAATTAAGTAAACAAACCAAAGTTCTTGCCTGTCCATCAAATCCTGTCGGACCATAGTAAAAGAGTTTGTATGATGTGCACAAATAAATAGAATTTGACATTCTTAACCAATTCTATAATTAAGTCTACCTTAATGGTATTTTTATAGAATTATAGTTTGTTTATATGATTTGTAGAGGTAATTAGTGGCACAGTGCCTGATTGACCAACCGGACGCTTCGCTAAACCATTTGCGTAACCGCACTTGCCCACCTCCATTTCAGCGAAAGCCAAGATCTTATCTAACATGTAACACCAAGCCAAACATGGTCTAATATCCGAGCCAATCTGTTTTTGCGCCGTCCTCCCAGACAGTGCGCACTGTGACATACGGCCACCATATTCCTGATCCTGTTACTTAATATCAAAACATTTCACTAAGCTTTCCTTTGTCTAAGTTGCTATTGTCACGAACTCAACACAAACTGATGCATTCACCTAATTTTACCTCACCAGTAAAGAGTCCGATCAAATGAATTACATAATAGATAGCTGTCTACCCAGGTAATAACACATGGGCCTGTCTTACATTTGGTCCCCTTGTCTCTTAGTTTTACACAGAAAGGCAGGTATGATGAAGGACCTCTTTCAATGATAACAGTGCAGCACCAAGTACTTAAGCTGCTCCAGAAAATCCAGATCTCATTGTGGCAGCTTTGTTATTCTCAGGAAGAATATGTCTACCACTGATTACAGTTACTGTGACTGAGAATTCACCATGGTCTCTAGCAGTGGTTCTTAATCTGGGGGTCGGCAAAAATATTGGAAGGGACGCTAAATGATGTGTGTCTGGATTAAAAAAAAATTTCTGAAGGTTTTTAGTCAACGGCTGCCATTGACATTAATGCATTGTGTGTTGACATAGCCTACCTATGAGAGAAGACATCTGCCTCTGCTTCCAATGGCCATCTCACAACATTTCGAAACAAAATTCCACCAGTTAGAGAGAAGGGGGTCTCGAGACTTGGCCCATATGTTTTTGGGGGGTCACCAGACAAAAAGTTTAAGAACCACTGGTCTGGGTTCTGATCTGGGATATCTAAAAACCTTTTTACAAAGGAAAGAGCAGTATTTTATACATATGACAGTGGCTTTTCCACAAATAGCTTGATCCTCTTTTTGAAAAAAATAAATAAATAAAAGGTTGGCGTAGAGGAAAAGGTTGCAGCTTTTAGTGATGGATTGCCTTGTCGCTGAATCAGCTTGCGTGCGTATGCATATTACATCTTATAAGACCAGAACACTTGGTGGCCGGGAGAGCAGCATTTGGCTCTCCTTGGGCCTTTTGATATTCTGGCTGAGCTTGTGTGTCAGCACCAAACCAGGAACTGTCGTCTGAGCCACTCCCGACAAATGCACCCAACCCCCACCCCCCGCCCCCACACACACACACACACACACACACACACACACACACACACACACAAAGATGCCCCTTTTGCCCCTGTGTTCAGGCAGGAGAATGCACAGCGCTAGCCAGCCCATTCCTCCCTGACACCCACGAACACGCTATTCTTAGAGGCTGGAGAGCCCCTGGTGAGAGCCACAGCACAACAGCTCACAGTAGAAATCCCCAATTAGAAAAGGGGCCTAAGAGAGACAACAGTAGTGATGAGAGGCTACAAGTGTGTCTTAGTGAGACCCTGTTTATTGCCCCCGACACCTGACTAGAGGGCCACGGGGCTCTGAAGTGTGGTGGTATGCCAACAGCCGAGTATAAAAAGCCTGGAACGGAGCACAACAGGTGTAGGGAGGCAGGGACAGCGATGGATGGCAAGAGTGCTTATGGAGTGAGGAGTGTGGATATGTGAGTGTTGTGTTGTTGTTGATTTTTCCTTTAGGTCTGCCAAAAGGGTAGGGGTCAGTTTGTCTGCACTAATCAGATTATATTTCATAGGGAGAATAAAGCTGTGATAATCAAACTGGGCTTGTTAGAAAATGCCTATAAATCCATACCACGGTTGATGTGACTGAAGCACCCCCACCCCACTCCTTCAAGAAAAGAGTGAAACTCGTGATCATGGTTTGGTTATGAGAATAAACATTTTAGAGTCGACATGATCATGACGCGGGTCTCTGTACGCTGACGGTTGAACATCGCTTGACAGATTGATTTTGTGTTTGTGCATGAGGATAACTGAGGGGAGAGAGAAAGGGCTTTATCCAGCTTTAGGGCTCCTGACTGCCACAAATGAATTTGATGGGGCTGCACTCACATTTCCAGCTGAAACGAGGCTCTTGCTTCCTGCTTATTTGCAAGCATTGTGTTGGAGAGAGCTACCGATGCCAATGTGCCTGTGCCTTTCCGAGTGCATTTACATGACTTGTATGCTAGACAAAGGCCATGCTTGCCAGTTGTATGTGTGTGATGGGTTTTTCCTCCTCCTTGTGTGGGAGCAGGATTAGTTGCTATTGAGAACTGTGTGGCAGTGGGTGCACACAGAATTTAAACACTGCAGGGTCTTTAAAGTTGCATTTCATCAGACTACTATTTATTTCATCTGGAGCGGTTGGGGCACTTTAACTCTGTTGCATTTAGCATTGACTCACAAGTAAGCCGGCCGAGTAGGAGGGAGATTTTGCTCTTGGATGAGGTATGGTATGAAAGTGTCCCTAATTGCAACATGCAAAACGGGGTACATGGTCAAGGTCTTGACCCTATGCTTTTGGGAGTATGGGTTTTATATGTACTTGAGGACCATTGTTACAGCAGCCGTTTAAGAGAAATTAAACACAAACTGAATGGACCACTGAAACATTACATTTACAATATTAGTCATGCTTTAACTAAGCTATGTGCCTATCTAACCGGATAGTAATTATTCATACAAGTAAAATAACCACTATTAACATCTAATGTGGCTCTTCACTAACAGGATTTTCCACATGCAACATCCAAGTACACAGAAAACATAAGAATTACAACCAATATCACACCATCATGATTTATCTTATATGAAAAGAATGTCTTAACAGCTTAACTCTCAAAAAGAATTTCAAGTTTTTGCCTGAAATTGCACTGTGCCTATTTACAAGGGCATTGTTCCCACCTCTTCTGGGGCCTACCATCAAATGTTGGACCTCTATAGAAAACTGAGAACCTCTAGTTTTCGTAGGAAACAGTCAAAATAAATGTGTGATGTACTCACAAAGAGTTACAGAGGCTAGAATATAGTTTTTTCTTTCTGCCGGATTACAAGCATCTCTGAACTGACCACATTTCAGCCCTCTAGGTCTCTTGATATCCCTTAGAAACACAACTGAGCCCTAGCACCAGGTCTTGTGAAGTTGTGTGCAAAAGCAGATCAATATAGAATAAAAATATGAGTGCTTTAGACTATTATTTGCCAAGGTATGCCCATGCATTTTGTAAAATGCCTATGGATACTCCCCATAGGACTTTTTGTTATCCAAAATGCATACTGACAATCAAATGCTTACTGCACATGAACCCCTTTGTGTAGAAGCATAATCCTGGTCTCAAATGAAAGGTAACACTTTGAGGTTTCATGCTTGTATTTGGATTATACTTCAGGCGTTCTGATATGGAATGACTACACTAAATATGGAATGATTACAAAAATGTCTCTATTTTTGCATTTACTTTGTTGGTTCAATGAGTGTGTATAAGATAGACTATACATCTGTACAACTAATATTGGATAACACAACATGAAGATTCAATTTCTATGGATTCTTGGGAATATTTCAGTACCCAATATGTTGCATCTACTTATTGTGCTGCAGCTACACTGCAGCCAGAAGTCAAGGTAGCACCAAAAGCTGAAGGGGGGGAGGGGGGCATTTTGGATCAAATTTAATTGAGACATAATAAGATTAATCTGAGAATGTAAAGCACTATACAGATTGTACATGAAAAAAGTTGTCATTTTTGGATTCCCAAGAGTCAAAGCTTTGAAATGGTGTATAACATTACTATGCTACATAGCAATATGGTGCATACAATTGATTTAGAATATTGGGGGGAGGTGGGGGAGGGGGGTAACCGTCCCGCCGGCGGGACACTGAAAGTTGGCTAAAGCTCTGTCACACACACACACACATAGAACAAGTGTTTCTTTTAGTAAAAAAAATACAAAACAAAACAAAATCCACACAGATTTCAAATGATATTCTGGATTATTCTCTAATGAGCAACCCAGATAAACTGAACTTGATTAGGGGATTACCTCCAGACTAGGACATTGCATTTCAATGATTTGACTCACAACTAGCCTCATTCCACATGCCCTTAGATTAATGAACAAAGGGTGGTTTGAAAGGTTGATGTGCAGCCTAGATAGATAGATAGATAGATAGATAGATAGATACTTTATTGATCCCCAGGGGAAATTCAAGGAAACCCTCACACTGGCTGGGGGAAAACAAACACTTTAGTAAAGATGAGAGCCTCACTCCTCAGCGTTATCAATTCTCTGTGTCAAGCTAAATAGAGGGAGCAGAGATAAATCATTCCCTAAGAAGTGACTGGAAGACAAGGAATGCATAAAGCGCACTGATTAAATTGCGCTGTTGGATCCTCACCAAACGTCCTACACCCCAGCGGGCCTTCTCTCTCTCGGCATAGAATTTGCTTGGCTGTACATTACTCATGCATTTCGAATCAGGTTGATTCTAAAAGTTTTAAAGTTTCCCAACTGCATCAGCGTTCGGTGGAAACCTGAAGTTTTACTAACGAACCATATCGATATTTTGTTTTTAATTATGGGTGTCATATAATGACATCGTCTTGTGTTGTTGTGTCATCAGACGACTCTTTAAATTAAACTATTTGAGCATATACCTTTCTTTATGTTTAAATTGCGATCCGGCAAGTAAACTCTTCATCAAACTGTTTTAAATTGCGATCCGGCAAGTCAACTCTTCATCAAACTGTTTTGATGATGTGCATGCTGAGTTTCAGGGGTTAAATGGTAAGCTAATGTTACTGATTCAAACCATATAGGCGAATACAGCAATTTGCATGTAGTGCGCATTATACAAATAGGAAGAACCGAGGTGAAGGAAGACTGGTCTAAGAACATAACACTTCCTTCCGTGTCATCGGAAACATACAAGGTTACTGCAGCCAGCGATTTTAATCAGTGTTGCCGAGACTGGTGGACAATTAAGACTATGTCGATACAGCAAGTTGTTCTGGTAGAAATTCAGATGCAAACACGGACCGTATTTATGTGTTTAAGGTTGAAGTTTACCATATCAGCGTGACACCAAAGATAATGCCAGAAATATATGAAAGGCAATGTGTTTCAAGTCAAAACTTCCTTACGAGACAGCACTCACTCACCTGCTGCAGTCTATTTCAAAGATAACGATGAACGTTTCCATAAAGCATGGTTCTTCCTTGCAAATGCAAGCCTCTATCCTTCGCTTTCTGATGCGCAGTGAGCGACTTCATGCTTCAAAGATTGCAGTGACATCAGCTCAGAAAAACACGAACATTTTCAGTCGTTCATCTCCTTCATTAATTTCCTTTGTGTGCCGCACAATTCTCAGGAGTCCTGTAAGATAATTATATCGCTTGTTTTAATTTGGGTCGATTTTTCCTATATTTGACGCTCTCGAAGGCTCCGACTTTAACTTAGCCCTTCACAAATTACGATACCTGCCAATTGAACCATGTGAGATCTACAGAACGCATCTAGGCGGCACTGGATCGTAGAAAGATTCCCAAACTATTGTTATCACATGTGACCTCACCGTTCATTCAGATGCAACTCCATCTATTGCGGTGCGGGTAACACCCTGACAGGATTTGCGTTTTTATTCAATTAAGTCGGCGCTGGAGACTATCCAGGACAGACTGTTGCTTTGGTGAGGGCATTTTGTAGGAAGGATGGGCAAATGTGCACGGGTCAGCCAAATCTCCGGATTTAGGTAAAACTCCAGATGGGAACAGAATAAAATGCTGGCTGGCCATAACCTCAGCTGCTTCGGCGCACATGCCGATTCGCTATGCGCTGCCTCAGAAATATGCATTACGCATGCTTGGTTGAGCCATTTAGTTATTGATCACAGAGTAATAGAAGTCTAAAAGTCCATTTAATCAATCCACAGAGTTCTGACCAACTTGCCAACACATTTCTTTCAACGTTATTATGATACCTAAAGGCTGGTGTTGCAGATTTGCAAGATGATACAGTATTTTTTCACCTCACCCCCCATCTTCTGCAAATACATTAGGTGATTAATAAAACACAGAATAGATTGGATTAAAACGCCTTCGGCTATTGCTACCATTATCGGCATGATCTGTCCGGCCATTTTATGTTTTTATGCCAACTACTGAGGGAGCTCGGCAAATGGCACGACACTCAGGTGGCAGGTCTGGCCGCCGTGACTTTAAATTCAATTAGCCTAGAGTGGTGGATTAAAGTCACTCGCAGTGCTATGCATGTCTTTCCCCCATAGCCTGCTGCGGAGATGTGGAGCACATATAAAATGGCACCCGTTGAGAAAATCCTTTTAAGGTTATTCATTGACACTATTTCTAATCCCTTCCTGTCCCTCGATGAAATCTGGACTCCTTGCTAGTGCAAATCAGATGACTTATTTTCATGTTCGCCAGCCCTCAGAGTCGAGTACTGTTTGACACACTCTGTGCACGTGTCTCTTGCTGTGTTGACTGATGTTTTGTGTGCAGTGTGCATTCAGGAATGCATAATGCATTACGTGCCTCACAAATGCCTGCCAAGAACAAATCTGTGTGTTGGGCTGGGTGACATGTGGAGAGAGTTCCCACAGTTTATGAATATTTGTCATTCACATACAGTGAATATGGCAGTGTTTTGATGTAGGCAGTAAATGATTAGCGGTTCAGTTTAGTAACTGATTGCACTTGATGATTAGACCCAGGATGCCAAATGGGGTTGACCCCTGCCTTGCAGAACATGAAGCATCCGCCATCCCCCTACCCCCACCAACTTAATACTGCACACAAGAGGGAGGGCCATCTGAAACATAAGCAGGTGCAGAAGGCCGTTAAAACTAACAGCACTCATCACATGGGTATGCTTACACAAGGGCACTTGCCATGTCATCTTAAGCCTACAGTAACGGGAGCCATGCTGCCTGGAGACGTGCAACAACTGGACTGAGGCATTCAGTCGATATAAAACTTGGTAATTTTAGTGTTTTAGTGGAATAAATTGGTCATCTGCAGACACACCGTCTGCTTCTTTGAGGAGAAATGGGACTGTACGTCCTGCTAGGATCCAGCTGATTATCTGCTGGATGAGTCCTGCTTGCCCAGATGAGCGGCTGGGCAGACCCCCATATATAGACGTCAGTGTGTGTGCGTGTGGGCGTGTGTGTTTGTGTGTGTGCATCTATGTTTCTTTCTGTGTGTGTGTGTGTGTTTGTTTGTGTGTGTGTGTGTGCGTCTATGTTTCTTTCTGTGTGTCTGTGTGTGTCTGTGTCTGTGTGTGTGCTATTAAGGCATCCATTAGTGTTTTAGTGGGCCGGGATGGTCTTGGCAAAGCCGTTAGGAATTTAATTAAATTTGGCCACTGGAGAGAGAGCGTCTTAAATGAAGGAAGGGAATGGGAGCCTGTTCTCTATTAGTGGAAAGGTTCACCTTTATCCCCATCAGGAGCTCCGTCTCATAAACTCTTAAAAGTAATACATCAAAACCAGAGAGTGCCCTACTTTATTCCTGTCGATTTTACGAGCCAAGCGCAGCAATCTACAAATGACAGTACAAAGATCAAATGTTTTCACTGGGGAAGGGAGAGAAAAAGTACTTAAACTAGCTCAGTAAATCTGCATATTGGTGAAGCTACGGTGACAACCAAACCAGAACCCTCCGCCCCAGTCTTTGCAATTGAAGTCCTGACAATGATTAAAGCCTCATTATTTTTTTCTCAAATCTCACACCCTCTGATCTCTGCTAGAGACCCAGCAGCAGGGCTGGCTTGGTGTTGTGCCAGTGGTTGTTTTAGTAAGCACACTGATTACATGGGGATTACTTAGTTTGGATGGCTCTTGACCGTCATCCAGTCTTTATATATATATTTTTTTTGTCCTGTAATGAAAGGCCTAAACAAATAAATATTGCAGTCTCTGTCATTAAAATGTTGAACGGAGATAAAAATGAATGAAATGGAAGTTCTTAGAAATATTGTTTGTGTTGTGTTTTCCCTTGTCACAATGTAACTAGTTGTTTAGAGATTAGAGAACACTTCATGTTCAAAGAGTCATCCCATGAGTGTTTTTGAGGCACATATTTAAAGAAGGATATAAATAGACAAATATGTATCACAGTGTACTTTTCTTGCAGATTACCTTGTGGATGTCCAGTGGATAAAGTGTAAGTGTGTAATGAAGTGCTTTAAAGACCCACTGCAGCAATTCATTAACCCCTAAAAACTCATCTTAGTCCTTCAAACATACCTTCATATGTTGTTGTTTTTTTGTTTTTTTTGAAAAAAAAAAGAAAATTCATAATGAATTTGAAACAGCTTGTCTACAGCTTGTCTACACCCTTTACCCCCGGCCTTCAACACTGTTTATGACTCCACCTGCTTGCGAGTCTCTACATTTTTGTAAACTTAGTTTTGAACAACATATTCGGTCACAGCGATGTGCAACAGCTTTTTGAGGTAGTTTTTATATAGATATTAGAAAGCTAGGTACCGCATTGTCCGTCGAGTTCTATTAGGTGGTATACCGAGACACCTGTCTTCCAATCAGAGACACCTGTTTCACCATTAGCCTCTAGCCGCGGGCCATTGATTTTTTTTGACCCGGTCAGAATTTAATTCTGTCTCAACGTTAGAGTAGCTAATCTGAATTGTCCAATTGTCATTCAAATCAAATCTATTTATATTAATATTTTGTTTATTACTTATGTGTATTAATATTGTATGAATATGTATTTTATTTTTCTTAATATGTGTTCAAATTTATGGAAACACATTGTGTTGCACAAAAAGTCTTTTTAAAAATGGTTCCCATTCCTGAAAAAAAAAGATTGTTCTGAAGAATGTGTCCATTTGTCCCATAGGGGCATGTTGTGTTCTATGATTCATATTGATGCAAATAACTTTCTTATAAAATAAGATTTTGATTGCTTCAGATACACTATATATTTCTACTACTTAAAACAGCCATATGAATGTTCAATCATTTCACAATATTAATAAAAAATACTGTAAACAGTGCAAAGACAAGCACAGTAAAGTGTAGTGTTTTTATTTCTTAAAAATAGTCTACTTTTTATATAATATAAATTACATTTCAATTTAATGGTCCATGAATTGAAAATTTAGTTTTGGCCCACGGCCCTCCACCCTGAGTCATTTGTGGCCCTTGACGGGGAAGAATTTGGGCAGCTCTGCTCTAGTGATTGTTACCCCCACCAAGATGGCAGCACTATTTACGTACGTTCTGGAGCCCAATGTGGTATCTAGCTTTCTAATATCTATGGTTTTTAGGTCTTTTTTAGGTAGCTTCTTTGTGTCAGAGGTGCTATCCTGTCAGCATCGACATGTAAAACCTGCCGTATTAAAAAGGCAGTGAGCATACCATATCCATCATCAAGTCATTTACAGATAAAAGATAAGAATGAAAACTTGAAAATAGATAGATAGACAGACAGAGCGCGTGTGCAAACGACAGTGTACAACGCATTACTGATAGCATTGAATTATACACTTTGCAGTGTACTTTGTTTTGTTCGTCTTGAACTCAGCCCTGGGTTCCCTTCTTTGTCACATAACTACGACAGGCTTTTCTTATTAATTAGTTTAAAACCTCAAGCGGTTTGCTGCTCATCTAAAGGGGACTTCACATTGCATGCGGAATGCGCTTCGCTCACCGCTAGGTTGCTTTTGGTTGAGGTAATATCCCAAATATTTTGATGTGGTTGCCGCCGGGCTCAGCGCAAAAGACTCAGTGCACTTTATCTGAAGCTGTCATATCATGTGCAAATGTACAGCTTCAGATAAAGTCACCAAATGATGTTGGTCCCATTGAGTCATTGTGTCTATGGGAATGGCTAGATGCAACATACAACCCCCAAAACAGAAAACGTTGGAACGTTGTGTAAAATGTCCATAAAACAGAATGTAATAATCTGTAAATCTCTTAAACTCATTTTTAGCTGCAAAAAGGACACAGACAACATAATTAAAAATGATTGAAAATGACAAATTTGACTATTTCATGGAAAATATGTGTTAATTTTGAATTTGATACCAGCAACATGTTTTAAAAAAAGTTGGGACGGGGGTAACAAAATGCTGGAAAAGTTGTGTAATGATAAAGAAAACAAAAGGAGGAATGTTTCACAACTAATTAGGGTAACTGGCAAAACGATTGGGTATGAAAAAGAGCATCCCAGAGAGGCAGGGTCTTTTAGAAGTGAAGATGTATGGGGTATTCATCACTCTGTGTAAACCTGTGTACACAAATGATGAAACAATGCAAATTTAATGCTTCTTAACATGACATTGTGAAGTATTTGGGGAGTTCATCATCTACAGGACATACTATTATTAAAACATTCAGAGAATCCAGAGAAATCTTTGCAAACAAGGGAAAGAGCTAAAAACAAATTGGATGGCCGTGGTCTTTTGGACCTCAGATGGCACTGCATCCACCCCAGACCTGTTTCCAGGCCTGTCATTGTATGGGCTCAGGAAAACTTCTGATAACCATTGTCTATGTGCACAGTTTCATACTCAATTCAAAAACTACAGCCAAAATTGTAAGAGCCAAAACAGCCAAAACTGAATTGAGACAGAAAACACCACCTTCTTATCTGGGCCTGTGTAACATGGAAAAGGTCCCGTGGTTAGACCAATCAAAATGTGCCATTCTTTTTGGAAATCATGGACTCATCTGGGCTAAAGAGAAGGGGGCCTATCCAAGTATCCAATCTATCCAACATGTTTTAGTGCTCAGTTCGAAACATCTATGACAGTGTGAAGGAGCATTAGTGCTCCTAGATTAGTACAGCATGGGCATCTTGCCCATTTGGCAAAGCACAATCAATTCTGAATGATGTATACAGTTTTTTTGAGCAACATATACTGCCAATCTGCCATTCAGACAATGTCTTTTCCAGGGAAGACCTTGAATATTTCAGGAAAACAATGGCAAAATGAATTCTGCACATATTTAAATAGTAGATCTCCATAGAGGAAGAGTCCAGGTGCTAAAATGGCCTGTCTGCAATCCATCCAAATTTGTCAAATTAGGTGCATAATGGAATGAAACATGACTAAGAATACCCCATACTGTTAAGCAACTGAAATCCTATATCGGGGAGTAATGGGACAACATTTCATTCTCAAAACTCTAGCAAATAGTCTCCTCAATTCCTAAACATTTATAGAATTTTGTTAAATGAAGAGGTGAAGCAGCATAGTGGTAAACATGCTTTTTTGAAACATGTTGCTGGCATCAAATTCAAAATTAACATATATTTTCCATGAAATAGACCAAATTTTTATTTTCAACATTTGATATATTGTCTATGTCCTTTTTGCAGCTAAATATGGGTTTACAAGACTTGTATATTATCACATCCTGTTTTTATTTGCATTTTACATATCATCCCAACTTTGTCTGTTTTGGGGTTGTAATTTCCTACAATTAAATAAAGACTGAGATAGTTCTGTTTGTGAACAAAGAGGGAAGATTGAAACTCAGCGCCTACTTGGAGTCTAGAGCACTTCAAACTAGAACCTTTGACAAAAACCTTGGTGTAATAATGAAGAGCTTAGCTCAGAGATTTTGTGTTCAAGCAGGATTTAGAAAAACTCATCCATGCCTTCATATCCTGCAGGGTATAGACCCTTTCAACAATAAAAACAAAAACAATGCTTGAACGTTCTATTTGGGTCCCAATCTACTTCCTCTGCATTAAGATAACATATGGAATGTTAAAAAGGAAGTCTTGTGGGGCCAACTATGATGCTGAGAATGGAACTCTCTTGAAAGGGTCTATTGCAATGCTCCGCTGGCAACTCCAACTAATTCAAAATGCAGCGGCCAGAATCTTAACCAAAACAAAGAAGAGATTACATCACCCCAATCCTCAGGTCTTTGCACTGGCTCCTATTTAGGTTTAGAATTGAATTTAAAGTGCTACGCATTGTCTATAAGACACTAAACGGCCTGGGCTCAAAATATATTGCAGACATATGCACAATATAAACCTACTATAGGTCTCTTAGATCTACTGACGCTGGTATGCTGGTAGTGCCCCGGGTCTAAACTTAACAGGGTGAAATAGTATTTAGCCATTTTGGTGCCCACTGTTGGAACCAACTCTCATCAGAACTGCTCCAACAGTTGCTTGTTTCAAAAAGAAATATAAAAATATATTATGTTCTACTGCCTTTGATTAATCTGTTGACTTTTTGTTTGTTTTGTTTCTAATTAATATTATTTTTCTTTGTAGTGCTGTTTATATTGCTTTTTTTACATGCATTGTATATATTGATTAATCTTGTGTCATAACATGTAAAGCACATTGAATGACCATTGTGTATAATAATGTGCGATATGAATAAATGCACATTTACATTTACAGTCAACGTGATCTTACATGACATAGGCCTATGTAATTGCCATATAGGACACTGTGATGCCTGAAAATTCCTTAATCTGTGATTATTTGTCATCTGCCTGTCAAAGCTTTTAATTCCATAAATGAATCGAATGCAATGAAGACGATTGTTTCAGGTATGAAAAGCTCTACAGTATTTAATTCCATACTTATGGTCAGGTGTCTGCTGACAGTCATTCATTGACACTCAGAAGATAAATCACATCGGCAAAGACACAAAAGTACTAATTGTCCTGTGGACTCTGCCTGCAGTCTGTCATTTCTTTCTCTCTCTCTCTCTCTCTCTCTCTCTCTCTCTCTCTCTCTCTCTCACACACACACTGTAAACAGAAAACAGACAGACACAGATGACCAGACTGAAAAATATTCAAATAGAATGAAGCAGTAACAATGCACCAGTTTTGTTAAATCTCCCGTTAGACTAAATCTCCTAAATTGGAGATCGCTCGGCACGTGGCTGCTCAGTGATTTACAGACAAAAAAAAGAACATTAAAGAACAGACAGAGAGAGGGAGAGAGAGCGAAAAAACCCACTGCGCGCTTCCTGGCAGCGTACGGCTGTATTGTAATGCCCCAGTCTGTGTGTGATGCACGGTTCGTCACTGCTGCGGCTTCCCCCCATTAGTCCACAGACAGGACTCATAATCTTGTGCGTGGGGAACTGTCATGTATGAGCCAGCAGACACAACAGCACATGACCCCTTGACTACAACAAATGCCTTGAGCAGACGCCAAAAGTTAGGAATGGCTTCTGCATTTCAGGGTATCCCTGAGTGGCTATAAAGTGGTCTTTGGAATACTTTTTTCTGTGTTTTATGAGGTGTTTTTTTCCGCTCCAGAATTTGCATATTTCTATCAAAGCTGTTTATGTAGCAGCTATATTTTGTTTCTGTCATATTTTATCTCCAAGGGAATTGTAACAGTGATAATGGCATCGCTAGTGCCTTGCCTCGTTTTCAAATACACCTTATTTGTTTTGATGTACTTTATAATAGCTGTGGCCTTCTGCTCTATTCAATTGACAAGTATTGCTGACTCTGCATGTTACGATCCCTGTGCTAATTGAAGAGAGGAGAGGAGGGGGTGGGACGAGAGAGGGGTTGCGGTCCAGTATTATGGCCCAAAGGAATTTTCTCCTGCCTCCAATGTAAAGATTTACTGTGCTATTGATGAGGTGATTTCATCAGACTTGGAATGCGCTCACAAATCTATCATTCAAGGTCTCCACAAGGTCTCTATTTTACAGTGAAGGAAAATAAAGAGCTTTGAGTAACATATTTTTGTGTGTGTGTGTGTGTGTGTCATGTATGTCATATGTGTTTTGACAATAAATGAACATGGATTATTTTCACCACACAAAAAAGAACCCTGAAACAAAACAAACCAAAACAGAGCCATATTTCTGCTTCCTCTACCCACTTGATTGTCTTGGTGCATTAAGCAGCATAAAAGACAGATGTAATCTCCCAGGACATCAGAGGATCCCAAAGCCCTCTTTTAGCTGGAGGTATTAATGTTTCATCAGGTCAGTGAAGTAAATGCAGACAAGCACATAAGATGAACATATTCATTAAATATATTTTAGATGATTTGTCAGACATGTTTAGCATAGCCTTTGGCTTCTAATACTCAGGAAATACTGTGGCATTGTATTGTTTGGTTATCATAAGCCGTGTTCCCATGTTCCCATTTAGGAGTTAGTGTCGTGTGACAGGTCATGGGATTGGTCATATGACTGGAGCAAAGGATCATGGGAAGGCTGCCTCGGCTTCCAGTTTTGAGGTGCACTTGGGCTGCGCGCATGACAACAGGAAACAGATGTGGATTTTGGCTGCTTTGACGTTTCTGGGGAAGTGTGGGGGGGGGGGGGAGCACAGTGTGCTCCCGGAATGCAGTGCTACGACGGCAGTGCTCTGAGCTCCAGTCCTTCACTACTTTTCCCACAGACACATCCGAGTCTATCTGACCTGTAAATGCAAGCGGTGGTCCCCCACGGATTCACAGGAAAGAATGAATAACGTTTGGATGACACTGTGTGAATAGACAATGATTGAATCCCTGTTTCTGAGGGGTATGTCAGTGATACACCATGGCCCAAGCTGCTCTCGCTGGCTGTCCCGTCCATAAGTGACCAGATGGATCGAGGTTATCAGGGGTTCTGCAGGCCCGTGGGGCTTTGTGCGGGCTTTTCTCATTAGGCAGAGTGGTGTGGTGATGTCAGGGAGACTTGTTTAATAGCCAGCCTTCATGTGGGGGGTGAAGCCAATAGGCCAGTGGAGCAACACAGGGCCCTTGAGTGCACACAGATCAAACCTGATGGCCTCAGTGCTGGGTGAAGTACATTCACTAACTGTGGAAGATAAGTGTGTGTGTGTCTGTGTGCACGCGTGGCTGTGTAGATGTGTGTATAAGTGTGTATACTCGTTCATACGTGTGTGTGTGTGTGTTTGTTTGTGTATGTGTGCACGTGTGCCTGCATAGATGTGTGTGTGTGTGTGTGTATGCGCATACACACATGTGCGTAGATACATATATGAGTGCACACTCATTCATATGCGTGTGTACATATGTGTCCAGGTCAAAGAAGGACACATCAATCAAGATATGGAGAGAAGATGTCTGTGCTTATCTAATGATTGTGAAGTAGCTTAATACTTATGTAACATCAAAGGACTATGATTGTGTGTTCATGAATTTTGCATGTTCTCATCATCAGATGAGCTCGAAGCATTTTGTTAATACTTTAAAGAGTATTCTCAGAGAACAGGAATATTAAAAGGGATTCTTCAGAAGAAAAATAGCTTGACTGTCCATCAAATGCTCCCCCATGCATTGGCATTGTTCTCCTAGGTATTATATAAAAGTACTGTCGCATTTAAGTACTTTCAGAATATAATTTGTTTATTACAATATTATTAATAATTCATATTATTGCAGTAACCTTAAAGTGTAAATGTATGTTGGACACACACACACACACATGAACACATTCACATAGGCTACACTGTATCATCTACACCTACATAATTAGTTACCAAAGTGGTCTTAGATAATAGCATACATGTTTTCATGGTCTGTATTACAAGTGATGATTTAAATACAAATTACTGCACAAGAAACCGCTAAAACTCACGGGGTTATAGATCGCATGACACATAGCCGTGGGATCACTGACTGACCGACAAAGGGAAGTTGCTGAGCTCGCAACCGATTGTAGCCGACGTCATCTCACCCGCCGAGGAATGCCTTTGGATGCACTTAATATGAAGTTATAGATAATTGGTGCTGTTACACCAGGTTTCGAGCAGAAGTTTCATTAAGACTATAGGCTACTGACTGCAGCTCTTCATAAATTCATTATGATCTTAATGGCCGAACAACATGTCTACGCAGTGATTGTAGGCTAATACAATACAGTTGTGCCCAAGGCATATGCCACAGTAGCATACTGTAGAGGGGGAGGGTAGCCTAATCCTAAATTGAAATTTGACACCTGACATCATCTGCGCCTGAGCTATTCCAGATGTAATTCCGCTTTGTCCGAAGTTCCCCTGCAAACCAACTTCCTCTAAACTTTGGGATATAAAGCGTCTACCTACTGACCTAGTTATAGACGACTGAATCGCTAAAGAACAATTGCACCTCGCCAACGATGGAACTAAGGTAAGCAAAACCCATTCAAGCAACCTTACCTAGTTTCGTTACAGTTGTACAGTTGTAGGTACCATAAAGAGTGAGTAGCCTAGTACCAAGAATTTTGTTTTGGTTTATGCATACATACACCCTAAAGTGAACCTTTGGGTAAAGTTATACGATACATTTATGAAGAATGATTTAAGTTATAACAGGGATTGTCGGTTGATCGGCCTATAATTGAGCGACTTGCCTGCCGTTCAAATTGAATCGCCATTAGTTTCGTTATTTTGTAATCGCCATTAGTTTTCAGATAACCAAAGTAGGCCAATGCGAACTTCTGTATTACTGATTGTCAGAAAAAAAAACAAAAAGCTCCCAGTAATTTAAAGTAGGCCTACATCACAGATTTGAATAACGTTCTGGCTTTCCTTTTTAGAATGCATCTGTGTGTCGGTCTGATTCTGCTGGGGACTGTCTTGGCCCAGCCAAACAATCTCTCACTGGACAGGGAATGGGAAAGCTGGAGAGCCACACATAATAAGGAATACAATGGCTTGGTAGGTTCAGTGTCTCACTTGAGCGGAACAACTCTATGTTGTCCTATCATCATATATATATAGGTCCTTGATAGAACATCTTTTATCCAGCCGTGGCCCACTGGTTAGCACTCTGGACTTGTAACCGGAGGGTTGCCGGTTCGAGCCCCGACCAGTGGGCTGCGGCTGAAGTGCCCTTGAGCAAGGCACCTAACCCCTCACTGCTCCCCGAGCGCCGCTGTTGTAGCAGGCAGCTCACTGCGCCGGGATTAGTGTGTGCTTCACCTCACTGTGTGTTTACTGTGTGCTGTTTGTGTTTCACTAATTCATCGATTGGGTTAAATGCAGAGACCAAATTTCCCTCACGGGATCAAAAAAGTATATATGCTTATCCAATACAAATTGAAGTAATATACTATCCCTCAGTCTTCAGCTGTGTGGTCAAACATGTTTGACAGTGGAATGTAAAGTGTGACTGTTGGCATCCTTGTGCCAATGCAAACAGCCTGGCTATCAATTAGTTTGTCCACACACTCTTGTAAATTGCTCCAAGATGCCATAGTACATCACAATTCCCATTTACATGGGTTTCTTGACATTCCTGACTTTTCTTTCTAAACAATTAAATGTTCATTGTATGTATTTAAAAAGCTCATAGATCTTCTTCCAGGTTCAATGAATACAACTGTCAGACTGTGTGGGTATTAAAAACATGTCCGTGCTCTCATGTTGTCTGTGATTGTCTGTGCTGCAGGGTGAGGAAGCCATCCGCAGGACCATCTGGGAGAAGAACATGCAGCTGATTGAGGCGCACAACCAGGAGTATGAGCTGGGGATCCACTCCTACGAGCTGGGCATGAACCACCTGGGGGACATGGTGAGAGATGATCAAGCAGCATCAATAAAATGTCACACCTTTTCTTCTCAACACATGTTGACTTCCTGTTTCATGAAAGGGCCGCTGTTCCCATACATTTTCTTCTTTTTTTTTTCTCACAAAATAAGATATTTGAGTTTTGTGGTCTATGTCAGGGACACTCGACTTAAGGCTACAATATTCTTTCTAGACCACAGAAGAGATTTCGGAGAGAATGATGGGGCTTCAGGTGCCCCTGTACAGGGATCCTAACAACACCTTCACTGCTGAACCCAGAGATCTCCAGAGGCTTCCCAAATCTGTGGACTACCGCAAACTGGGCTACGTCACTCCAGTCAAAAATCAGGTAGGAGACCACACAAAGTCCTGGGAATCATGTAACTACTTAAGTTTTTGTTACTTAGTCAGAAAAAAACTCACAATTTAGAGCAGTAATGTGTGACCTATCCCTACACAAATAAGAAAGTACAATGTCTATAATTATAAAGAAGTCTGTTTGTGATGTCAATCCAACCTTGATTGTCAGATCGTATAATACTATTAGCCAAATCAAGTGTTAGTTGTCAACATCCTTCTCCAGGAATAGGCAGGCCCATATAGGAATGAGGAAATGAAACTGCTTATCATGTGTTTACAGTAACCAGCCAACTGACTAGAGTAACAAGCTCCCTCTTGTGGAATTTAAGGGAACTGCACCATACTCACCAAAGTTGTGTATGCAGGTTTAGGATGAATATTGGTAAACTACTTCAACACTTTTAAAAGGCTGTACACTCCCTTTGCCATAAGGATTCTGTCATTTTTGAAATCCACTCATCTGAAATTCTGTTAATAAATCTCTTATCACATAGCCTAGAAATCTAGACGCGCCCCTAGCGGCAGCAAATTACATTTGCTGCCAGGGCTAGTCTAGCAACTCTCCGTTGGCTTGTGAGCTCCAGAAATCTAAACTTAATCAGGCCAATGAAAACGTGTATAGAGTCGTTAGGTGGGCTTAACATAATGATTGATGGCAGAGTTGCAACGGTTTGGCTTGAATTCCCTGCTACTTGAAAACAAAAAAGATGGATGTTGCTGCTGGCGAACAGTGTGACACGAGTTAAGCTTTTATTAAGTTGGCAAACGTTTGAACTAGCCATGGAACTAGCCAACTAGCTCCGTTGGTGGGAAACGCATGGGACTCATAGTGCTGCCGCTGTCCTATTGCGTGCAGAGGGAATTTGAAAGACAACTGATTATCCTGCCCCTCAGACTGAGCACTGCGAATGGTGAGTGACCAGACCCTACATTTTAATGTGGGTCTGGCTTGCCAGCCTACTTATCACATAGCCTAGACCTACATTATTATATGCTATATGTATGTAGCCGGACATGTGAGTTGACCTTCATAAGAATTACAAACTAGTGGTACCTGATCTCATCACATAGCCCCCCCCCCCCATGTGAGAGTGTGCCCTCACAGATGTGCTAAGCTGGGCGTGATGAATGTCACTGACTGATAATCAGTCATCCCGGGTTCCATTCCCACTGTTGTGAGTCTGTGGCGATTTGGATAAAAGTGCCTGTCTAAATATCAGTCTGCTTTATCTTTAACTTTAACGACGGGTGTTGTTTTAGGGCTCCTGTGGCTCGTGCTGGGCCTTCAGCTCGTGCGGTGCTCTGGAGGGTCAGCTGATGAAGACCAGAGGCCAACTGCTGGACCTCAGCCCCCAGAACCTGGTGGACTGCGTCACGGAGAACAGCGGCTGCGGCGGAGGCTACATGACCAAAGCCTTCGACTACGTCAAGAACAACGGTGGCATCGACTCAGAGCAGGCCTACCCTTACGTAGGACAGGTGCGCTCCTCAGAATAAACATTGGACTCTCATTTCTGTTAACTTAAAGGTGTACGGGAATGTTGGAAAATGAACGTTCTAAAGAATATCTGGATTCATTGAATTCAACATAGAATTTCAGAACGTGTTGTGGAACGGAATCTCATGTTAGAATTGCTACATGGATTCTGATAGATAAGTGGTGAACAATTTTTTGTGTACTTGAAAGTCAAAGTGACAGTCACATTTCATATAACGATTTGGTCTCAGAGACATTTTCTGCATTTTCAACTTCCTCTTTTTATTTTCTCCCCAGGACCAGAGTTGTGCTTACAGTGAGTCAGGGAGGGGAGCCGACTGCCGTGGGTTCAAAGAGATCAAAGAAGGGGACGAGCGTGCCCTGACCGTGGCAGTGGCCAAGGTGGGACCCGTGTCCATTGGCATCGATGCCACTCTGTCCACCTTTGCCTTCTACAAGAGAGGTAAGTAATGGATATTATGACCGTGAAGAACAACATTAATAGTCATACTTCTAGTACTGCGTTATTCCTGACTTGGTAGTCTGCTGCCGGGAATGTGTTGACTATAGTGGCAGAGCATAGCTTTTGGCCAAGGGTAATCCATATGGCAGTAGGCCAAGGCTCTTTGCACAGAAGAAAAGAACATTCAGCCGTGTATAAAGCCAGTTGTTTGTAACTGTATCTGTTTCACACTGGAACAGTGTCTATAAAGGTTAAATCCTCTTAGTTGTTATGAGGGATACAGTATATCTTTATGAAACTGATGAGACTAAGATTTTAGTTTGTTTTGGATGTTTGTAGTGTTCAAGAAGCTGTGCTTGCATGCAGTTGCCTGAAAGGTTGTGGGTTCAATTCCAGGCTTTCACCGTTGTGCCCTTGAGCAAGGCACTTAACCACAAGTTGCTCCAGGGACAATGTAATCCCTAAATGAATAAATATGAATGTTATGGCAGTGCTTTGGTAAGTAATATTCCATGAATGATGTTTCACCTCCTAGGTGTGTACTATGATCGCAACTGCAACAAAGATGATATCAATCATGCAGTATTGGCTGTGGGTTATGGAGTCACCACCAAGGGCAAGAAATTCTGGATTGTGAAGAACAGGTGAGTGCATGCCCATAATCAACTATTTACTTACACTTACACGGCACTTACAAGTTGCTTTGTGTAGCAGATTCCAGATAGCATAGCTCTGCGTGTGGAATGTTAGTAAACCTCACTCACTGACCCCTTAAGAGCAGTGCTGGCATGAAAGCTAGCAGCCTGGGCGTTTAGCTCGATTGTCAGCCCACTCAAGTTCAAGCGGGTTTGAGTCCGGGCGTGTGCAGGGCTGAACTACACAGGTTCAACACAACGCAGGTTACATTTGGGTTAAAGTGCCGGTCAGTAGTAACTGTTTGTAGGTTTGTGTGCTCTTTTTTATTCTCTCTTACGGAGATACGTAACACTTCTCCCTTGAGTAGTAGTAGGAGGCCTGTGCGCTGGGTTAAGTTCATTTAACACTCTCCTCACTGCTGCCAATGTGTTTCGCACCCTTCACGATTCTTTCTCTTTTTGGCTGGCAGCTGGGGTGAGGATTGGGGAAACAAGGGCTACATCCTGATGGCGCGTAACCGTAACAACGCCTGTGGAATCGCCAACCTCGCCAGCTACCCCATCATGTGATCACCAGATCATCAGGAGGAGGCCTGGGATGAGAATGACAACTGAGGGAACTACTTCAAATATCAACTACAAGGCACTGAGTCTGATTCACGTGCCTCCAGCTGGCCTTGACCCGACCCTGTCCTTGCTTGTTTGAGTTAGTGTGTGATGTGCTGTACAGTGTTGCTATGTTTTCATGTTATGAACAGTTGAGGATGTTGCCATACGAGCAGTCCAAGAATGTTGTTGTGCAATATATATATGTAAGCCACACAATTTGACAGAATGTCTTTGGAAGCACATAATGCAATTCTTTGTACCTCAGGAACAAAGTATTCCTCCTGGTGAGGCTTATTTGTAAACACACAAACAAAAAAAAATGTTTTTAACTGATGAAATAAATGTTGAGTATTTTACATATTCTTCTCAAAAGTCTGGTTAACACATTGATACAATCATACTTTCTCCCTGATAAGTAGAAACGTATGATTTATTGAGTTAACAAACAAAGCAACTGAATAAAAGGTTAGAACAAGTTGTCATTGAAAAAATAAGGCATTATATCTGAACAAAAAGTAAACAATTCTGAAAACTAGATGGCAGTCTCAATCCAAACCAAACAAAGTTCAAAACCAAATTCATCAGTTGTGTTGAGGCCACACAAATTAGGTCATACTATAAATGTACCAGTTCTATCTAGTGATAGATTTAGAAGAGTCTGTAACCCCTGTCACACCCATCACACCCATGATGATTTAACTGGCAGAATAAACCAAAATGTGTCCAAAGGCTGCAACCCACAGGATGCTGAATGTCTGTTTGCACCTCGGTGCCAGTGCTACAGTTTTGCTTGATCGCTTTACAGTTTTTCTCGATTGCAGAGTCAACTCTGACATCACATTTTCAAAACGTACAGAAGCACTCTGGCCAAAATGACACATTTTGCTTGCAAAAGACACTTTAAACATTTGGAACATGCAGCAAAAGCTAATTCTGCCTTCAAACGACACAACTTGTAGTCAAATTACTGTATGCTTTCGATCAATCATTACACAAAGGACAACAAAATGCGAAACCCTGTTTTCAATGAGGAGTGCAGCCTTCATTATGACCGCCACTAGCGGTTCTAGCGAAGTGGTCGTAGGGATTGTCAAAGTTTGTTTCTTTTTTTCCCCGTCACCTTCCTGAATTTTGGGTCAACGATACCCGGGACACCGAAACACCATGGCACATGAAATTTGGTGAGAATGTAGCCCCACTAGACTTTTACGGAAAACAATTGTTTGGTCCCTGGGGGCCACTCTCTGCCCACACTGAAACCCCAAAAATGCATTTTTTCCTAAATAACTACCTGAACCGTGGCACCGAGGATGAAGAAATATTTCATGGTATGTTGGTCTCAAGGGCCCACATCAACTTAGCCCATAATCACCCCCCCCCCCCCCCCCCCCCCTGGTAAAAAATGAAAATGCAATATTATTCTGCTTTAGTCGCCCCTATCTTCAGTTGAGATGTTCAGAACTGCACCAATTTTCATGTGTATGATTAACCTGACATCCTCTGGGGGTATGCCACATTTTGTAGAATTTCATCCATGGGGGGGTATAAAATAAATCGGAGTGTCTATTTACACCCCTGGTACAAATAGCTTTGGCCACACAGCTGAGCTATTCACACCCTGTGACATAACAACAAAAGACGTTGCTCACGTGCACAAAAAACATGGCGGACATTCGTTTTTTCGTCAGCAGAAAGTAAAGAATTCTGCTAATATATGTTCAAATTAAGTTTTAGATTAAAAAGTTGTGTTTTATTTTCATAATCTTCGTTCAGTGAATACATACAACCGTCAGTTTGTTAGTTAACAGAAATCGTGTGAATATGACGCTCAGGCCTATAAGCTATAAGTTTACCTGCAAACACCCATCTAGATGTGGATGTAGATAGTGCAGTGGTCACAAACAATATTTAGTTCGTGGGACACTGGGGTTCAATACCTGCATGATGTTTTTTGGCAGAGTGAGTGCGTATGTGTACCAACGTCTCCGGAGAAAAGGCGCGCAATTTGAACAAGAAATCTGTTCTCAAACTGAAGTTTTGATTGCAACAATTAGCTAGTTCATGCATCAGGCTGTAAATAGCATACATTACTATATACACCAGGGTACAATAGCATCCACTTCTAACTATACATTGATGCATACCTTATTCAGAGTGTCTATTACACAGCTAAGCTATTCACACCCTGTGACGTAACAACAAAAACATTTTTTTTTTTTTTACATTGTGTGATCAATATGGCAGAGTAAATGCACAGGGGTGCAAATAGCATACACTGATATTTGTACCAGATGGGGGGTACGAATAGAATTCACTTCTAATTGCACCAGGGTACGAATAGCATACACTGCTAATTGTACCAGGGGTGCAAATAGCCTTACCCAAAATAAATTAATGTATGTATACATTTAGTGACTGTACACTCATCGGCCTGTAAATGGTGGTGTTGAGCGAAGGGTTGTTGAACACACACTCACATCCAGGATTGGTGTTACATAGTTTGTCCACCAGATGGTGCAGCAAGACAGAGCCGTATTATGGCTGCTGTACTAGGACACATTCATTACTCCACTTCACTTCCAAAAACCACAATGGATAGCTTACGGTTTCACAGCATTGTGGTCTGTGTATTCATAGTAGGATGATTTTCAGGTGAAATGTGATTCCTATTTCTTCTTGAAGCCGAAATAAACCTGAGAATGTTTATCAGACATGATTGGTTTTTACTGCAGGTAGGCTAGCCTACTAATCTTTCACCAGCTTGATGTTATATCCATAGGTAAAATATTGTTAACGTCTGCATAAGTTGAGTGATGGAGGCTAGTTTGTTGGTGTAGTTGTGAAACATAAACACGGTTATAACGAGTAAATTGATAACAGCACTGTAATTGTCTCTTTCGTCATCCCATTGTGTTCTGACCATACTAAGACCACAAAAAAAGTCTACACGAAATAAATGTGAGCAACTGAGCTTTCATTCCCAAACACTCACTAGACGGTGTTTGGATTAGTAGGCCTAATGCATGTATCGTTAAATACATCAGTAAAAGCAGCACACATTGGCTTTCTCCGCTCTCCCCTCTTACACATCACAGCGCAAGACCAGGGTGGGATCAGAGACTGAGGGTGTAGTGGAGTTTTGGCAGCACTGAATCAATCATCACAGTCAAAATCAGGGGTGCAGCTACCCATTTTTTGAGGGGTATGCAACAACAACAAAAAAAAACACAAACAACTAAAGTAAAACAAAAGGCCAATAATGTATTACATATTATTATTTTTTTAAGAAATTCTGCCGATTTGAACTTGAAGTAGGCCTATTGTAAAATGTCGCATTGTCACTGTAAGAGTCTCTAAACTATGATAACATCCTTTTGCCAGCTGTTGCTCACAAAGGATAAGGCTGATCCAACTCTAGCCTTTGTTTGCGCCACATTGACAGCACAATATTAAGTTATTACAAGGAGTCTTCATTGTTAGGAAATGGAAACATGTAATGAGTTGTTGCTAGTGAGACATTTCTGTTTGCAGTTTGCCATTAAAAGTGCAGTATGAGCATGGCAACCACCTAGCTATCTGAATGGAATAGGCTATGTTTCAATCGGCATATGCTTAGCAAACGCTAGTTAGTCTGGTAACATGAATAACATGAACATGAAACGTGTGCCTCCAAGCACAGACGACACACTTTAAATCCTACCTGTTGCTTTTCACCATCCACTTATTTAACTACTGTCGCATCCCTTGACATGCCATCTCATTTTTCCCTTTCTTTTTCTATTTTTAGCCCCCAACATCTTTTTTGCTTTATCCATCTTTTTCCATAGACGAAAACTCACTACTCGTACCTGCTCACTCAGCGCTCACGGCGCCCCCACTCCCTCTTTTATGTCAAAATTCTATGATAGAATCTTATGAGATAGGGTGCCTACTCTAGCCTGTTAGTGTTCTAAAATGTTATTTAACATTGAGGAAATGCAGAAATGATTTAGAAACGTACAACAGTAGCTATATAGAATATACCAAATATAGTATTATTATTATTATTATTACCATCACTTTGGCGCCCCCATGGTGCTGCGCCCCTATGCGCCGCATATAACGCATACCCACTTTTTGCGCCACTGGTCAAAATGCAAGATGTTTGAATGATTATCATTAATATCAACAATTGAGGCTCCCTGTATGCAGTTTGCTTGCATAAAATGATTCCGCGGATTTTTCAACAACACACCAACAAACACGGGTAGGCCTATGCAGTGTCGAAACGACGAATAAATAATGCAATAAACTGACAATTGGAATAGCTCAGGCTATTTTGGGCTTGAGACTTTGAATAAACAAACGACAATTCCGACTACAAGGTCCCAAATTAAAACGAGCGATATGCTGATGGTCCCGAATTTAAGGACGTTTCAGAATGCCACAGCTACAGACAACGATTGGCAGACAGAGCGAGATGTCACTTATGCTGCCTACCAGAGACTGTTTTGAAGTTACACCGTTGCAGACTTCATGATGATGCATCATTCCACAGAATGGTTTGTCTTCTCTATCATAAAGTTATAGGCTTAACAATAAACATATAGCCTTAACTCAAAATTGCTGTTAGACGGCTTATCATTTTGATCTGTGAAAAAGGTCACATGCAAAATTCTGCTCACTGCACATTTATTAAAGGTTAATTTATTATAATTAATATAATTAATAATAATAATGAATAATTAATTAATATAATATCCAATGTTTCTTATTGAATGCTTAGTTGGAATGATGCTTTTTCATATCATCCTATTTTTAAAGCATGCCTACCTACAGGTTATGGGTTTTCAACAGGAATAGCATCTTTGAACAGGCACTGCAAACTGCTCACAATGTAGTTTATGGCAAGGGTTATCACAGAACCAACACCTATTTTATTCGTATTCTTTCTATTTTATTCAATCTTTTATTTCTTAAACAAATTACTGTATATGAAGAGCCTCTCGTTAGGCATCTAGATAGTTAGGCCAGTTCAAATACATAACGCCCCACCTTCATTACAACCTTGTCATGGTAGAACATTTTTACATGTTCAAATTTTTATTAAAAATGACTATCGGTCGATATAGCGGTTATCAGTTTTTGAATAGCCTAACTCAAATATTGAAATCAGTAGGTTATCAGCCTTCAAAATACCATATTGGTCAGGCTCTATAGGAGATGGAGACAAATTGACATACACACATCAAATGCACACACACACACACATCCACACAATTAGACACACACACATACGTGTGTGCGCGCGCAAGCACACAGAAGCACACACACACACGCACACACACACACACACACACAGAGGCACGCATATACAAGCATACGCAAAAGTTGCAAGGGTAGGGGGTGGAGTAGAAGATGGAGACAAATTGTAATTGTCAAGTGGGAGAGGATGACCAGGACTGAGCGGAATTGTATTCATTCCTCCCAAGATGTAACTGTCATTGACTTGACACCTATCACTGTTTTTCGCAATCGCTTCGGTGAATTTCTCAAATCATAATGAACAATATTTGGTTAAATAAATATACAAAAAGAGATCAGAGTGTATTTTTTTTTATTTGATAAACCCCCTGGCTGCACCTCGACTTGGGTGCGCGTTCCTCCTCCAAGCCTTTCATAAGAGTAAAAACTCTGAAACATATCCACTCTCTTGCAATCGACCCCCTCCACACCCAATAATCTTTCTTATCTTTGTAGTTTTGAAATAGCAATGCCACATAGATAACAGTGCTGCCTTGCACATTGTTCATTAGAAAATACTTACAGAGTAAACTGTCATATTGACAACATGACAAAGTAGTTTGACTCTCTTGTTCATAAACAAAGGCGTAAGGACATGTCGTTTTGATTGCACTGAATGTGGTATAAATACTTGCTTTTGAGAAAGACTAATAATTCACCTGAGAAAAACTGTTTTTGCATGGCCTCGTTACCACATGATCACAGTTGATAGTTTGACGCTTTCAACACATTTTCTGGAGTTAAGAAACACAAACCACATCCCAAATGATGTTTATGCATAATCATTCCTGGCATCAGACTGTTGCTACACAGAAATAAACCCAGCAATGCTTTGATGAAGTTCCCCTTTCAAGGCTTTATAAAGTGATGTTCCGTGATCTGATGATGAGACAGGAGTGTCTGAAGAGTCCCTCCACTGTCATCACTCATCAGAACCTAAAAGGTACGTCAACCACAAAAACAGATGAATCATAGACCAAACCATAACTAAGTATCTAGAGTATAATGTTAACCTGTAATTCTATATTTTACAGCAACACAAGCCAAACTACATTTTAACTGCTTTTACTTACATATTGCTTCAGTGTCGCCCAGAATGATCCTTTGTGGAAGTGTGCTGTTGGTGGTTGGATCCGTTTTGGTCCACGCCACACACAACCCAGCTCTGGATACAGCATGGGAGGACTGGAAATCCACCCACCAGAGGGAGTACTTCATTTTGGTACGTTTGAAATCTGTGTCTATTTTGGATTTGAGATGTTTATATTCTGTGTATTATTCAAAATAATACATTTGATGTTTATCATACATTTTATGGAAAAGGTAGAATAACAAAACACGCTTATATTGTCAAACTTCTGCATGAACAGTGGTGTCAGCAGAATCCACTTTGGGCTACAGAGAACATTTTGCCATTTTCCCAGTCTAGCAGCTGGCAAAAGGTGGATCTTGATGGACACCAATATCCTTCACTGTCACTATCTCAGGCTGTCTGTCTGTCTGCGTTTGTCTGTGTGTGCTGCAGGGTGAGGAGGCCATCCGCAGGTCCATCTGGGAGAAGAACATGCAGCTGATTGAGGCGCACAACCAGCAGTATGAGCTGGGGATCCACTCCTACGAGCTGGGCATGAACCACCTGGGGGACATGGTGAGAGATTTAGGTACATCAATCAACAGCAAGTCCAAAATGTGCATCCAGTGTCCATTTCTAACTCTCCACTGCATCAACTCTTTAGACGAGAGAAGAGGTTGTGGAGAAGATGATGGGCTTCAGACCTGACATGCAAGCAGAGAGCAATAACACCTTTGTTGCTGAGTCTGGACCTGTGCCCACCTCCATTGACCACCGTAAAAATGGTCGTGTGACACCTGTCAGGCAACAGGTAGGAGGCATTGCAATATGTAGCCTTATTATTTTGCACTCTATAAGCTTGGTTACAAATAAATAAATAGTTATAGTGGTTAATTGACTGCATCCTGTCCAGACCATGTGAAGAAGAGTTACACACCACAGTCAACAAAGGAGCAAGACTGACAGAAGCTTTATACTTCATATTAGAAACTGCATCATTCAGAGCTTCTTTGTTATTGTTTCCCCTTTGTGTCCCCAGGGCTCCTGTGGCTCCTGCTGGGCCTTTAGTGCTGCTGGAGCTCTGGAGGGCCAGCTGAAGAAGAAAGGGAAGGACCTGGTGGATCTGAGTCCCCAGAACCTGGTGGACTGCGTGGGCCAGGACACAGGCTGCAATGGCGGCTGGATGGTCTACGCATTCGACTACGCCCGCAGGAATGGCATAGCCTCTGAGAATGCATATCCCTACACAGGCAGGGTAGGCTTCTCATCGTTCTTTTGTATCTAATGTAATGAAAATGGTCAAAAATGGTTGCAAAACTTATCAAAACATAATTAAATTATGATATGTGTTGAGACTTATCAATTGTATGTCAATACATCAATATCCCCCAGGATGAGAGATGTGCTTACAGTAATAGCATGAAGGCTTTCGAATGCTCAGGCTTTAAGGAAATTCGTGGAAGTGAGACGGATTTGGCTGCAGCCGTGGCTCAGGTTGGCCCCGTCGCTGTGGCGGTGGATGCAGGTCAGCAGACGTTTCATTTCTACAAACGAGGTAAGCCGACACTGAAGTGTTTTCTTTCTTTCTCTCTCTCTCTCTCTCTCTCTCTCTCTCTCTAATTTATGGGGGGATGGTGGAGACATGCAATTGAATAGTGTAGCACAGAATTTTTTTTCTGTAGAAATTCTCTCCATACTAGCATAGATATTAATTAATATTTTAATGATAACGCTATAAAAATAGTGTAGCGTCCACTCTTAACCTTGCACTATACATACATTAGGCAGGCCCCCTGTGCTTTGGTCAGACTGCATTGACCCTTGAGCTTCTTTCCTCTCTCAATTTAAGCTGCAAAATGCTTCTGAATTCTGTGCATCTCCTAACATTGTCTTCAGGTGTATACTCTGACCCGGCGTGTGACCCTAGAAGACTAAACCATGCCATCCTTGCAGTGGGTTACAACCGGCGTGCCTGGATTGTGAAAAACAGGTGGGTTTTGGCTCTTACAGCAGCTCTGAGCAGCTTACATTGATTATCACTAAATAGTTTGACTTGTTGCTGACTAGTATGTAGGGCATGCTGCGCTTGCAGTTGAAATGTTATAAGCTCTGTACAACGTCAGTTTTGAATGTATGGTCATGTCGTCTGCATGGATAGATGCTTTTGCATATAACTGTTTTGTTGTTGTTGTTGTTGTTGTGTCACCTCACAGTGGGTGGTAATTTATCCTCAAGTATTTTTTTCTATTTACATGTTCATCTTGTCTGTGCCTTGGCAGCTGGGGCAAAAGTTGGGGAAACAAGGGGTACATCAACATCCAGAGGGGAAACAACATGTGTGGCATTGCCAACATGGCCAGCTTTCCAGTTGTGTGAAGATGCATTTTGCAAAGGAGTCTCAGTGATTTTCTTGCCAGTTGAAAACATTGAAATTTAAATAAACATGTGCTGTGTGTATTCCCACATTGATTTGCTCTGCCTGAAGATAAATAAATGCTTTGCGCCACTTGCACATTGGTCTCATATGTAGTTGTTTTTTTCTCAGTCACTATGGTGTATTTCTTAAATCATCGTTAACGTTTGCACAACAAACGTTTGGTGCATTTCTCAAAACAATCCAAGCCGCCTTGGATATTTTCCCTTTTACAAATTTCACCAGTTGACCGGACCGCTGTTGGTTTAAGTCAGTCACTTTAAGAGGCGGTGAATATGTATGGAATCGCTTATTTTGCATTACATATTTTTAATTAATTAACATTACTTTGTAGAAATCTGCTTTCACTTTAAAGAGGGTATTTTTGTAAATTAGTGTAAAAAAAAGGCCAAGTTATATTGATCAAGATTCCATTTATAAAAGCAGTAAAAGGGGAATTATCCAAGGGGGATGAATATTTTTTATAGGCACTGTACCTCTCGAACACAGCTGATTTTTCAAACATTCAAAGGGAAAGGGGCTCAGAAGGGGAAACACTGACCCTTCACAGGCCAGACAAGACCTATGGAGTCATTCCACCAGACATGATCAGAATGTATAATAATAATAATAATATGTATAAATGTATTTATTATTATTATATGTATAAATATAATAATAATGAATTAGGAACAAAGTTCTGTAAAAGTACTGTAAAACCCAAATCACACAATAATAAGACATAAGATACACACATTTTTAATGTACAAACAGAGAAAGGTTTCCACCATTATAATAGGTTCAGCTCAATTCTGACTGGCCGATGATCTGTCATAGATTTGCACAAGTTGATTCTCAATAGGAACAATATGCGTTCCGTATCAGTTCAATACGGAACACATCTTTTTCCTTTCAATTACGGGACGATTTCGTATTTTACGGAACGGTTGGCAACCCTAAAAATGACTCTAGGCCTACTTATCGCTATCATCATCACAAGTCCATTGGTTAACCCCTCATCCTCCTTGCTCTCCGCCATACAATATCAATAGCATGGGCGTATATTTAGGGTGGGACGCTAAGGACTAGTCCTAATCGAAATTTTAAGATGACAAAATTGTCCCTATCAATATTTTAGCGAACTCACTTGTGCTGCTGATCATTCCGACAGCCAGCACGACAGTACAAAAAACGTCATTTGATTGGCTGAAAAACCGAGGGGGAGGGGGAAGGGTTATCTGCATGGAGAGTGCCAATGCACAGGCTACTTTGAACTGGCAGTCAAGCGAGCAGGTGTGTCAACGACAACGGTAAGTTACCAGGGCTGCCTGCCAATACATACCCCATAAAAAGCCAAAGTAAAACATTTTGATATTCCCTTTGCCCTTCAGCATGTACATGTTTGCCCCTTTTTGTGGTTTGTAGATCAGCTATGAAGAAGAAGAAAGTAGGCAAACTAGCCATACAAACTGGCAACTGATGACAAGGCTTTCAAATTCGGATTTTACTGTGTAAAATAAAATTAACTGTTAGGATTACCCAGGATATTGTCACAGCTAAACCTAGCCAGTGGCGATTCTAGACATTTTTAACAAGGGTGGCACTAGTGAGGCACTGATTAATTCAAGGGTGGCATGAGGCAAAACATCCAGATAAACAGAAACAGGCTCAAGATGTGAAATTAGCACAAATACATTAGGGAAACCAGATGCAAACACCATACTCATAAATTGAAGGACAAAAAAACACAAATACCTTACTCTCACATAAAATGTCTTTGTATTTGAATAAAATGTAATACAAACATATTAAAGTTAATTATCTAAGTTGTCTGTCACTGGGCTATGCTGTTCTAAAACAAATTCCATCATGGGGACATTAAAATATAAACAATTTTATTATATTACTGTAAATGAAGATATACAAAATATACTCATCCAAGACATTTCCCCCACTCTATGGCCATCTATTTTTGTAGGTGTTACAATAATTTGACCTGCTTTTTTGTCTATTTGTTTATTTTCTCAAGAAACTTGAAGTTGGTATGAAGGAGTGTATTGTGTATGTGAGCAATTTCATCTTCCTGAATCTCAATATTATGATCACAACAAGTCTGGGCAAATTATTAATAACATTTTCACGCGGGGTAACTTGTTGCAGGGCAACCATAACCGGTTCCATGTCTTCCGATTAGATGATTAATCATCAGTTTCTTGAGAACTTTAAAGTTCTCAAGAAACTTGAGGTTGGTATGAAGGAGTCTATTGTGTACTGTATGTGAGCAAACATTGTGCACGTTGCACATGGTGCAACTTCTTGCAGGGCAACCACATAACCGGTTCCATGTGTTTGAATTGGATGACTTCCATGTGTTTGAATTGGATAACTAAAGTTCTCAAGAAACTTATCTGCCTGAATCTCAATATTCTGATCACAACAACTCTGGGCAAATTACAAGTCAGCACCAGTGCTGCATTCATTGTTTTGCACTTTTATAATCACATCACCAAAAGTAGGTTATTGGTTTTACCAAAAGCATTTGGCACTATTTTTAAACTACAAACCTATAAAGTATTTTGATACAAAATATGATGCCATTTTTTTCCAACTAAATAAAATAAAAATGACAACATACTATTTTGTATTTTACATACATGTATCAGACATACTGCCTATCCCTGGCTGTTGGCTGCAGCAACTCAAGCTAGGTAGTACTGATTGTTTTGTGTTTGTTTTGTGTTTATGTTAGTTTTGATCCAATTTGACAGCTTTGCTATTTTGCCCACCCAAAATTTCTACCAGCCCACCCAAATATAGTAGCCTAGCCTTGGTTAGAACCAGCCCTGCCCTGCATGGAGACATATTTTACGATAATAATGGAGAAAATGTCAGCAAAACTTTAGGTTTTGTTAACGGAATCTCCCGACCCTCATTCATCTATTTGCGCAACAGCCCACATTCTGCCTTCAATCCAGCAAGACAAGTAAAATAAATGTTTTGTTTTTTTTAAAGCTGTCATCGTCATAGGCACGATATTTAGGCTACCTCTGTTAAGCCTACACAAAGTTGCGTATTAAGGAGTATTTCCTGATCGGGGAAACCTTTCGTTCCGCAGTTCAATTGTGCCGCAGGCCAATAAAGGCAAGCGTGTTTGCCACTTACATTTCTGACGTCTTGACACTTCACACTGCTGCAAGTGCATCAAGAAAGGTCCCGCCTTACACCATGTTAATGGCCAATCTTAGACTAGGATTTGGGGTGGCACCTGGGGTGGCCAATCGAATCTCAAGGGTGGCCTGTGCCACACGGAGCCACCCCTCTGGCTCCGCCCCTGTATATATATATTATACATACATACATATACATAGCCTAAACATTATGATGCTCCGGACCTTTGCTTGAGGAAATTTTCCATAACTGGACCTCGCTGAAGATTAATTGAATACCCCTGCCTTACATAATGACCGGCGTTCTATACATTATCCCTTACTTAAGTGGCTCTTGGCCTGTGGTTTCCAGTGGAAAACTGCACACACCTCTCGCATCCATCGTAGTTGAGCCCATATCAAACCACACCACTGTTTCAGGCTATAATGTTTTTCAGCTGTATTTTATTTGCCTTAATAATCCATGTCGTAAATGTGACAAAATTCACTAGTTTCTCAGTGAAGTGCCTGGCATCTTTCTGGGCCACAATTGTGCGTCTTCTGATTTGTTGCGCTTTAGGAATTTGTCCAGCCAGCCATCACTGCCGTCACTCACTGTTGCATTCATTTCTTTTGCCTGGGCCCTGAGCATTTTACAAGAGGCCTTCTTCCTCCCTCCACCTCGGAGTCTGGCCCTTTTGCCGTCTTCCTCGGACAGTCGGCAAGCTTGACAACTGTCAACTTAAATGTCAAATCATACTTCTTTCTTTTTGTCGCCATGGTGGTATTGAAAGAAACGCATTTAGAAAAACTGAAGACTAAACAAAGAACGTTTGTTTTGTTGCCAGCATAATAGAAAAAAAGTACAGTTGGACTATCCTTGTCATGAGAAGATAAAATATTTAAATTGGGTGAATTAGACAATGTAGGACACAGCATAGGCCTTGTCCATATCAACACAACTTTAACCTTTTGGGGCCACTATTATTCAACCTCTATATGCCCCCACTTGGACAAATCATCCAAAACAATCAGATTTCATATCATAGCTATGCAGATGACACACAAATTAGCTCTGTCACCAAACGACTATGGTCCTCATGGTCCTCTTGAATCTATGTGTCAGTGTAGAACAAATCAACACCTGGATGTCTCAAAATTAAGTAATTATATTTGGTAAAAAGGAGGAAAGACTTAGGGTTGGCACTCTCCTTGACACAAAAGGGTTGAAGGCAAAGGATACTGTTAAAAATCTTGGTGTATTAATTGACAGTGATCTAAATTTCAACAGCCACATGAAAGCGATAACTAAATCAGCTTTTTACCACCTCAAAAATATTGCCAAACTCAGAGGGCTGATGTCAAAACAAACTCATTCATGCATTTATCTCCAGCAGGGTTGATTAATGCAATGGACTGTTCACAGGCCTTCCTAGAAAGACTATTAAACAGCTTCAGGTGATACAAAATGCAGCAGCTAGGATTCTAACAAAAACATTACTCCAATTCTTAAGTCCTTGCACTGGCTTCTAGTAAGTCACAGAATTGACTTTAAAGCACTATTGGGACTTAAACTTAAATACCTGTCAGACATGCTTCAGCAGTACACAGCTTCTCGTTCTCTCAGGTCCCAGGTGAAAAACCTGTTAGTAAAACCTACTGTTAGAACTAAACATGGTGAAGCAGCTTTTAGCTGCTATGCGGCTCAGCTCTGGAACCAACTTTCGGATGACATCAAAAAGGCCCCAACTGTAGCCAGTTTTAAATCTAGACTTATTACCAAACTGTTCTCAGATGCTTTCTGCTAACTGCGCCGATTTACAAATTCTGAATCTGCCTTGATAATTATTCTACCTTCTTTTATTACTTTTTTACTACTTTTGCCTTTTTTTTTCTTACTAATTATTCTTTATTTTTAAAGGATTTTACCTTGTGTTTTATGTTTTCTTTTTATTATGATCTTTACCTTTTAACTATTCTTTGCCCTTCTATGCTTTTATTTGTTATTATTGTTTGGTTTTGGCACATTGAATGACCTCTGTGTATGAAATGCGCTATATAAATAAACTTGACTTGACTTGACTTGACTTAACCTGTTACAGTAACATGGGCACCACAATGAACACCAACAACAAAGCCGTCATGCAGACTGAATACTTTTGTCTGTAAATCAACATTTTGATAGACTTATTACTAAATGTGCTATGTCGCCAGCCCCCACAACCAAAGAAATATAGGTCTATTTCATTACATATAATGGACATTTTTCAGTAATGGAAAACATGCAGCCTACCGAACTGATGCAAGATTTTGTGTGTATGTGTGTGTGTGTGTGTATTTGTAAAGGTGTGAGATTGCTTCATACATTAGCAAACCAGAGATGCGTATCTCATGAGAGCCATCGCATGAAGTGGCGCTGACTGTCAATTGCTGTAGCAATGTATGAGCACACATTTCAGCTTTTCAATTGCAAATAGGCACAATTTTGCTGTAGCAATGTATGAGCATACATTTCAGCTTTTCAATTGCATATAGGCACAATTTTGAAAATAGAGACAGTTTTTTTTCTTCAAAATACTACACACAGTTAACACAACACCATACCCAAGTAGCAGAATCCGTCAGATGTTTTGCGAGATGAAACACCAAAACACAATTATTAATCAAAACTCTATTTTGTTGTCTTTTCACAAACACATCCATCATACAGTAAGCAAACCACATTTGAAAAAACATATTTTCCTGGGATATAGTGTAGGCTTGATTTTTTTTAGAAATATTGTTCAAGTAGGATTATTTAGAGTACAAGAAAGAATACAAGAATATACTGACCAAACAGGACACATAAGATCAGACATGTACATTTGAGGACTTTTTTCTGTCCACATTGTGAAGTACACAATGTGCAGTTTTCTTTCAACTCATCATGCCATTTTTTAAACATGTCTTTGAAACACCACAACCCCATTCCAAATCTGCAAAACCATACACTAGGCTAATTCTCAGCCTTTGACTCAGTTTTCATGAAACACTTTTTGTCAAAACACCAAAACGCTTACATGTTAGTATAGAGAGTACAGAGAAGTGTATTTCAACTTCTCTCCATGACTTTCCCTCGTGTATGGAAATATACGTAGAAGGCCATTAAGACAGAAGAGCTTTAAGGGCTACAGTGCGTACACTAGCGCCAACGTTATTGCCGAACATTCCGTTTTCAACATTTAACTACATTATATTCTATTGTTCTCAATACAACTCCGCACACCAACATCGGTATCAGCCTTAAAAATCCCATATCGGTCAGGCTCTTTAGGAGATGGAGACAAATTGATATACACATACACATATGCACAAACACACACCCAGATGCACAGACACACACACATGCACACGCATGCACACACATCCACATGCACAGACACACACACACACAGACACAAACACACACACAGGCACACACACACCCGAATGCACACACAGGCACAAACGTACGCACACACACAGGCACGCACATACAAGCATACACAAAAGTTGCAAGAGTAGGAGATGGAGTAGGAGACAGAGACAAATTGACAAGCGCAATTTTTGTGGAGAGGATTTATATTTTGTACCGCTATGCGGTGCATGTAGTTGTATCTATCTCAACATCAAAGACACAGTGCTTGTAAATTACAGGTTGATGGTCAAAACCTCTGGAACCACTTGATGATTTTTGAATAGGTGTGTGCAAGTTTGTGTGTTTATAAAATGCTTTAGTTTTTGCAGCCAATTTACCATACTACTTTGGGAGGTAAGCATCTTCTATGACAGGGAGAAAGGCAAAGATTATTTCATATTGCCTTGTGAAGAACACCATACAAAGGTTTTTGTGAAAGTTACAATTACGTAAATCATCCACAGCCTCAACCTTATCTGAAAGTAACATTTATATTATTCTAGTGCAGACAAGGCCACAAAGGTCAAAAGAGAGCAGCAAAGGGCACACTATGATTGGCTATACCTATATAGCAGATAGACTTGCATGCTAAAGATTGCAAGAGCTGACACACACAACTGACCAAAATTGCACAACTGATGCAAGACAAGTTCTCACTTTGTCAAAACATGTAACCTTACAGTGTTTGTGTAACTTGTAACACCCAATGTCACCCTGTGCTATGCTGATCTCCAATAACACTGAACTTTGCGTTGTCACACAAAGCTCTGGTAAAGTATTAAAAAAATGACGATGAACAAATAATAGTTCATGCTGTTTTCTCTAAATGACCCCTCTTTCTAGGAGCATGTGCATTTAGCTTATACTATGGCATACAAATTATTCTTACAATACAAATATTTTATTTAACTGTTTGTCCTTTCTGTCTTCAGCATATCTGCCATAATAAACCTGACACCTGGTTACACACTACTATGTTAGGGTAGGCCTTGAATCATTCATCCGGTATAGAAACAAACTTACAAACTATAGAACAAACTAACCTTAAATTAATCTGACAACAAATATACTGAATAATGGATGAACATACATTTTCACAACTCTTAAACACATGGGCTACTGTGTGTGTGTACAATTGTGAAAAAAGGAAACTGCTACTAGTAGACGTGGCTTCTGTACAACTGGATGGAACATTAATTTTCAGATGTGTCTATTTAATTTAATTTCATGTCTCAGAAATATCGGCTGCAAGACATGAGGTCTGAACAGTACAGTACAGTACTGTACTATGACAATTCATTTTAGTTTAGTTTAGTTTATTAGTTTATTTATTGCCCAGGGTTTTACCTTAGTCACTTGTCAGCAAAACCAAAGCTATTTTCTTAGTAAGATTCTCTTATACATTTTGTTTGAATAAATATTTGTACATTCAAACCATTCTGTTTTAATCAAATTCTACAATCACAAAACATCAACAACATCATGATATTGTTATCATCTAAAATAACATTGCTTTTGGAAGAATACAAAACCTAAACACTGTTGTATGTAGCACAGCTAAAACCATTTGCTACTACAGTATATTTGGATGTGTATACAATACAAACAAGTGGCATTCATGACACATACATACTTTTTTTCATGAAGGTGATGGTGTTAGGAAGTAGCAGCTAAAATCAGTCTAAAAAGAGCATCGCATGTCACAATGAGAAAACCAGCCATGCAACTTCCAAGAGTGGCGCCCCGCCAAAACTCGCAAGAATCTGAAACATTACCTTAATATATGATATATTGCTAAAGGGTTTTATAGTAGGCCTAGTAGATTTTCTTTTGACTTTTTTGACTTGCTAATTCAAAAAATATTGGGAAAACATCCGTGCTTTTGGGCTCTGTGCATAGCTAGTTACTGTAGTATCATAATGTTCTCTTTAGTTGGGACGATGGTTGGCTGGGCTATTTGGCTCATGTACAGAGTTGTCTCACTAAATTGTGGACACACTACTATAATGCAAACATCTTACAACTGTATACTTTTCTCTCTGCTTTATAGTGGTAAAGGCAAATTAACAGGAGCTAATAGAAATAGTAGCTAAAAATTATACTGGATTCATACTCATATGTCTAGACAGGTAGGCCTAACCCTCACCCACAATATTCAAAATAACCCAAATTCAGGATCTCTAATGTATATGCAAGAACGTAAGTGGGTCAAGGCCCTGCATAACCTGATCTTCTTCAAGCATCATGGTAGGGACGATGCAGTGTTCTTACAATGCGTTCACCAGCCTAATGGTTACAGGTCATTAATCTTAGGCCTATGTTGACCTGTCTGATAATGGACCTGAATTATTGTACTACTAATTTAAATTTCTAAATGTGTGTCCCCTCCACAAAAGGTTGTGGTCTGCGCAAAATCTGCAGACACTTATTTCAGAGCACCCCTGCATGCATAGTTGAGACAATATTACTGAAAGTTCTACATATATGTGATTATTTACAAACATGTCCTTTATAAAATCACTTTATAGGGCTAAAGAGTCCATTATAGCCTGTGTCTTTTCAGTCACACAGTGCGTGTACAGTGCAGTGCATCCCTCAGGGTAATGTGGAAATGTATGACATTAGCGGCATGTTTTTTAAACCAAATTAGAAAAAAAAATAATAGAAAAAGGGAAAAACAAAAAAAACAACATTCCACCATGCTGCAGCAATTACCTATAAAAACAAAGCACACAACACCACCTGCTGGTCAGTAATGGGAAACATTGAACAGGATGAAAAATATCTTGATGCCAATAAAGGGTTGAGACATTGTACATCAAACCTTTAATCAACATCAAACATTTTATTTCATAAATATAGCCCAGTTGAAATTCCTCGATCCCAGAAACCCTAACCTTAGTTACATATAGTATAGTGGTATAACCATTATTAGATATCATATTACATTATGATAGTAATATACTGTCAGACACACATACACACAAACACACATAAACGCTAATCCCATCTACCGGTAATCCCCATAAAACATCACTATAAAAACAGATAAATATTATAAAAATACACTTTACACACAAATACACAACAGCTCTGGCTCCATAGACTGTAAAAATACATAATGCCCACAAGAGTGTGACCTTAATTGCCCCTGGCTTTGTGTCTATGACCATGCGGAATTCAGAAAGTGTGTGTGTGTGTGTGTGTGAGTATGTGTCCGTGTCAATCACCACGTGTTGACCCGGTTGGCTGCTGTCAGTAGGGAGGAGAACAGAGAGTCTGGCCACTGCATCAGAACCTCTCTACATTTGCGATAAATAGAACATTATGGGTGGGATAGGGCAGTGAAAATTGTCCCTGTCAAGGTGGCCATGGCCGTGGACACCTCAACAGGTACAGGCAAGATACAATATACAATTGAGAGAGGGTAGCAATAGTACAATATCAGAAGCTGAGATTTAAGATTTAAATATAAATATAGTGCAAGGCAGTTCAGTGTAATGATAATGTATTAATAACAACATGAGGTAGATGAGCAGTGTTAGATTTGTTCAGTAAGGGTAGGGGCTATTTCTGGGCATTTAACAGAGTGACTGCCTGGGGGAAGAAGCTGTCTTTATGTCGGCTGGTTTTGGCGAAGCAGCTACCTCTGTCAAATTTGGCTCTTTAGATTTAAAAGATGACTTCAGAAAATTGTTTAGGTGCTCAAGGTGCAAATCAAGTGGTACCTTTTTCCAAAACCGGTTCCATTACACCATGTGCAACCCGGATTGATAGAGTGAAATTGACCTGTAATGTGTGAGAAGTGAGAAGTGCTGAGAAGTGCTGTAGGCATATTGATGGTGGCCACGCCTTGTAAAGAAGCAATGCCACTTTGTACAGACCCAAAAGCCTCTCTCCATTTCCCTCTTTAACAGTTTAATCCTCATATCCCGCCGGCGGGACGGTTACCCCCCCCCCCCCCCCCTCAACATTCTAAATCAATTGTATGCACCATATTGCTATGTAGCATAATAATGTTATACACCATTTCAAAGCTTTGACTCTTGGGAATCCAAAAATGACAACTTTCATGTACAATCTGTATAGTGCTTTACATTTTCAGATTAATTTTATTATGTCTCAATTAAATTTGATCCAAAATGCCCCCCTCCCCCTCCTCCGCTTTTGGTGCTACCCTGACTTCTTGCTGCAGTGTAGATGTAGTGTAGACTGCAGCACCATAAGTACATGCAACATATTGGGTACTGAAATATTCCCAAGAATCCATAGAAATTGAATCTTCATGTTGTATTATCCAATATTAGTTGTACAGATGTATAGGTTATCTTATACACACTCATTGAACCAACAAAGTAAATGCAAAAATAGAGACTTTTTTGTAATTATTCCATATTTTGTGTAGTCAGTCTATATCAGAACACCCGACATAAAAATCTAAATAGTCCACAAGAAACCTCAAAGTGTTACCTTTCATTTGAGACCAGGATTATGCTTCTACACAAAGGGGTTCATGTGCAGTAAGCATTTTGGATAACAAAAAGTCCTATGGGGAGTTTCCATAGGCATTTTACAAAACGCATGAGCATACCTTGGCAAATAATGGTCTAAAGCACTCATATTTTCATTCTATATTGATCTACTTTTGCACACAGCCTCACAAGACCTGGTGCTAGGGCTCAGTTGTGTTTCTAAAGGATATCAAGTGACCCAGAGGGCATGTGGTCAGTTCAGAGATGCTTATCCGGCAGAAAGAAAAAAATATATTCTAGCCTCTGTAACTCTGTGTGAGTACATCACACAGTTATTTCGACTGTTTCCTACAAAAACTACAGGTTCTCCGCTTTCTATAGAGGTCCAACATTTGATGGTAGGCCCCAAAAGAGGTGGGAACAATGCCCTTGTAAATAGGCACAGTGCAATTTCAGGCAAAAACTTGACATTTGTATTGAGATCTATGTAACTGCATCTAACATATCAAAGAGAAAGAAACCATCTATTCGCGTGTGAATGAGTCAGGCGGGGGAGAGATTTCATGTTGCATTGAACTCGCTTTTGAAACCTGAGTGAACTTTGAAACGAAATAGTGAATATCTCGGCATGGGAGGAACCAGTCTATGGGAGGAACAAGCGATGTCTACATTTCAATTTCTGTCAACTGAAATATTTTTTTTTATCTTATTTTTTAGATAGAGTCGGACTGGGCAGCCGTGGCCTAGGTACTGCTTAGCGCTTCGGACTTGTAACCGGGTTGTCGGTTCGAACCCCGACCAGGCACGGCTGAAGTGCCCTTGAGCCTAACCTAACCTAAGGAACCTAACCTAACCTCTCACTGCTCTCCGAGCGCCCCTGTTGTTGCAGGCAGCTCACTGCGCTTTGATTAGTGTGTGCTTCACCTCACTGTGTGCTGAGTGTGTTTCACTAATTCACGGATTGTGATAAATGCAGAGATCAAATTTCCCTCACGGGATCAAAACAGGACATATACTTATACTTTATACTAACTTACTTGTTATTTTAGGCTAGGCCACGCCCACTATGGGTCACACGCATCACGTTTTCAGCGTGGGGTGTGCATGTATTTTCGTGACATCAGCGCAAAGCGCAGTTTGGATTTAAGGCCGCATGAGGGCGACAGTGCTGTAGCTCAAAAAATTACATGGACTGCTTTTAGCATCCTGCAAGACGTACATGGTTTTGGACATGTACTCTTTTAAAAACCTTTAATGTTAGATTGAATTCTTTGTTAAATTAGTAAAGACACACACACACACACACACACATATATGTCTTTATATATACAGTGAGGCTCATACGTTTTTGAACCCATGCTAAAGTTAACTAAAAAGAGGAATATACAATCATCTTTTGGAAATTTTGAAATAAATGAGGAAATATCCAACCTTTAAGGACACCAACTTTCTTTGTGAATGAATAATGTATTCTAAATAAATATATGTTCTAGTATTCGCACCCTTATGTTAAATTCCCATAGAGGCAGGCAGATTTTTATTTTGAAATCCCAGTTATTTCATGGATCCAGGATATCTAGGTATGGTGAAGGGTATGTGATGGTGTGGGGATATTTTAATTCCAAAGGCCAAGGGAACTTTATCAGGATGCATAGTATCCTGGAATATCCAAAAGATGATTTTATATTCCTTTTTTTAGTCAACTTTAGCATGGGTTCAAAAACGTATGAGCCACTCATATCTGATCTCAGAACTTACGAGCCACACATAAGACCTATCTGATCTGCTATAGCCATCTACTAGGCTTAGATTGTATTATCAAGGCAAATAGCTAAGATAACCACATTACTTAGGCTATAATCTACACGACTGGCCCAAAGACTAGTTTCAAATAAGCCTCATTTTCCTGCATTCAGTGTAGATTCTAAAAGCTATAAGACTAGGTTAGGTCGTTTCTCCGCCCGGCAAAACTGCTTGTCCGTCCTGAGAAACTGCTCTGTTAGCCTAGCATTGTTAGGACAACGCTAAGTATATTCCGCATCATTTAACCGCTTTCCATCCCCTCCCTCCTCTTTTCGACTGCACGGTGGAGCAAACCTTTCAAACGTGATGCCGTTACATTATGTTATGCAATCGACTTGACCCATATCGTCACTGCATTGGTCAGTCAGTCTTAAAGAAGGTGGGACAACACTGCTCTGTGTGGATTTCATTGGTGTAGCGTACCTAGAGGGCGTGGTTTCGTAGATTCATTCACAAATCTTCGTTTGGCCGACTACATGTGCACACACCGCTGAAGCTTTGGAGAGGGCGTTCTTGCCTGTGTGTGTTTGCGTGCGTGTGCGTCTTTGCGCGCGCGCGTGTGTTTCACTAGTCCAACTTGCATCAGTACCACTCTCCTTCCACACTCTGTACTTTCATCCAAGAACTTCAATTACCGCAATATGTTTTGACTTGATATTTCCAATCCCAATGAGATAAGCATATCTGGCCTGTCCTCAGTCCATTTTAAGGGCAAACCAGAGAGGGGTGAGTGTGTGTATGTATTCTAATGTTCTAAGGCCTATTATTTTTTATTATTCTCCATAGCCCATGTCAATTGTTGTTATTATTACTATTAATTGCCAATTCTTTTGATGTAACTACTGCTTTGGCAACATTGTAACACTTACACTCATCCCAATAAAGCTCATTGAATTGAATTGCAAATTGAATTGAAATTGAATTGAAATTGAATTAAATTGAATTGAGAGAGAGAGAGAGAGATGGGTAGTCTGTAGAGATTGCATATTTACAGCTTTCTGTGCGAGATGAATTATTCTATCATCTATCACAGTCACACGCATTTTGTGTTGCCTTGTGTATTGAGTAGAAATATCATCGTGAGGCTGACCAAACCGAAGTGGGAAACATGTATTTGAGTCACAGATAGTGTCAAACATGTATTTGAGTCACAGAGAGTGTCAAACGTGATCATTTCAACTCTTGATACTATCTTTGTCATGTGCAGCTGTGGGCAAAAACAGTGAGAGGGAGAGAGACTATATGAATGGTCTTTGTTATTCTTGTAAGTGGCTTTATAATGGTGTCTGTCTTCTTAATGAATAAATGTACATGTGATGTGGATGTTTGACAAGTAGGCTATTCCTGATATCTGATGTAACATAATATTTAAAGATATTCAGGAGGTCTTGTGGAAGCTAAAATGCTGTATTCCATCATTGTTGATTTAAATTGAGCTTCAGGGACATTGGCTGAAGTAGATAACCACATAGGCTACCCACATAGCTCTGCCTGTATGAACTTTGCCATATTTCCGAAATGTTTTAAATATACAGTATGGTGAAATAAGTTAATGCCTACATCTGTATGTTGTTTTAAACCCTATGAAAATGTTTGCAAAAATGTTTGACCCCGATGAAGAAAATACTGCAGTGTAGCACATTAAGGTAGACACTTGTGATGTTGACACAGTGTTGAGATTTAATGTACCCAAATGAGAGGGGTTTCAAACGAGGCGCAATTCTTATCTTGCATAATTGTCCCAAACTTGTGAAGAGAACGTAGGCCTACATATGTCCCCTCCCAAATAGATATGTCTCTTTCTCCCTCTATTCCCTGGCAGTGTATGGCGCCCATGTATTCCTCCATTAGTGCGCACAATCCTCGGAACACACTGCGCTCCTTCACATGCGCACACGACCGGTGAGCTCGTGTGTTTACACTCCTCCATCGTCTTTCCCTACTCTACACACATCTGACACATGTGTGGGCGGGGCCAGGGGCGCTGTAGAATTCGACCAATAGAGTGAAGGAGAAATGATCACTGGCCAGAATGTCCGCCAATGGACAGCGCTTCTGTCAAAACCACAGCCAATAAGCGGCCCTCTCTGGACCACACTAAATTGGGCACGTGTATCCATGCACATGTTGACGCTCGTAAAGGAGTGGAGGGGGGGAAAAGAGGCAGCGGCATAGTGGAGAGAAAATCCAGTGAACGAACAGCGGGACCTCAGCGTAGACTGGCGGAACGGATGAGCCAGACACGGCGCGTGCATGCCAGTAGTCTCCGGAGCAACTAGGAGGTCGGAGGGACTGGAAAAGTCT
>NC_055966.1:29716589-29724089 GCF_018492685.1 Alosa sapidissima | reverse complement strand
TCTCTCTCTCTCTCTCTCTCTCTCTTTATCTCCCTTCTCTCTCTCTCTCTCTCTCCTCTCTCTCTCTCTCTCTCTCTCTCTCTCTGTGTTTCAGTGTTTGGAGCTGCAGTGTTTTGTCAGGCCTTTACTGGAGCTGCTGCATGGTCTGAAGAATGGACGGTTTGATAAGGGTGAGAGCAACCACCTTTTTTGCCTGTGCGTTTTACCGTGTGATAGGGACGTGCTACACACACACACACAGTAAAGTTTCACTCAACAGACAAATAGTTTTTGCGTTTTTTTTCTCTCTGGAAGTTAAGAAATGTCAATACATTCTTCTAACACCCCAACCCCCACCCCCGCCCCAACCCCAACCACCCTTGTCCCGGACCTTCTCCAGACTCTGACCCCTTTTCTTGACGTGTGAGTGTGTAGGTATCAGTGTCCCGTGTTCTCTTACTCTGAGCCAGATAAACTCATTGTATAGATCACACTGAAAGAGAACGGTAGGGCTACTCTGGAGCCCTGGTCATTGTGGCTCCAGGTTTCCCCCTATGCGTTGTGAGGAGAGAGGCACTATATAGCACACCTGGACAGTCAGAACTGGAATGGGAGTATGGGGCTTATATGAAGAGATTAGAATATGATGAGATCTGATGTGTGTGTGGATTAGGCTCAGATGGCTCTCATTGCTGTCGATGAACGATCTTGTGATGTTTGATTGACAGGTCTGAGCAGTTTCCAGCAGAGCGTTGCAATGGATCGCATCCAGAGGATTGTGGGAGTGCTGCAGAAGCCAAACAGCGGGTAAGAGACAGGCAGCGTCTGTGTGTGTGTGTGTGTGTGTGTGTGTGTGTGTGTGTGTGTGTGTGTGTGTGTGTGTGTGTGTGTGTGTGTGTGCCTTTGTGAGTGTGTGTGTGTGTGTGCTGAGGAGTGTGTGTATTTTCAAAGGTGTGTGGTTACAGAGGTCAAAGTGTGTTCTCAGGAGTGAATCTAGAAGGCTGAGTTCAGAAGTATATCCTCAAGAGTGGTGTGTGTGTGTTCAATATATGAACGTGTGTATCCAGTTTGCACAGGAGAGAGTTTATTTAGGGGCGTGATTTCAACGGTGTGAGTGTGAGTGTGTGTGTGTGTGTGTGTGTGTGTGTGTGTGTGTGTGTGTGTGTGTGTGTGTGTGTGTGTGTGTCTATGGAGGTGAATGTGCGTTTGTATATGTGTGCGTGCTCAGGCTATAAGAGGACTCCCTTAAGTGCTATATCCCCTTAGTGACCATCAGGCCTGTGGGTTATGTGAGAGCCACTGAAGGGTTACCCTAACCCTAGTCTGCTCTTATCTCTGAGTGTGTGTGTGTGTGTGTGTGTGTGTGTGTGTGTGTGTGTGTGTGTGTGTGTGTTCAGACTGTTGGCTGTTTATTGATTGATCGGGATGGTCTGTTTACCTGCCTGTCTTTGTAAAAACGTTCCATCTAAATATCCCTTCTCTCTCTATTTCTCACTCATGAGCTCCCCCCCTCTTCTCTTTTCTAGTTCTCTTGCCCTCACACTATTTCAATCTCTCTTTTTCTAGTTCTCTTGCCCTCACACTATTTCAATCTCTCTTTTCTAGTTCTCTTGCCCTCACACTATTTCAATCTCTCTTTTCTAGTTCTCTTGCCCTCACACTATTTCAATCTTGCTCTCTCTTTTCTAGTTCTCTTGCCCTCACACTATTTCAATCTCGCTCTCTCTTTTCTAGTTCTCTTGCCCTCACACTATTTCAATCTCGCTCTCTCTTTTCTAGTTCTCTTGCCCTCACACTATTTCAATTTCGCTCTCTCTTTTCTAGTTCCCTTGCCCTCACACTATTTCAGTCTCTCTCTCTCTCTGTAGCTATCTGTTTTTTGGCAATTTTCTCTGAGAATCTGAAAATATTATACTTGTGGATTTAATAGTTTGGACTGCATGCTGTAATGTCTTATGTGTCTCACTCTGCCTCTGTGTTTGAGGGTCTAACCAGATGATGGCAGTGTGTTGTGTATGTATCATGTTTGTCATGAAGTGACTCTTTCCCTCCCTCTGTCTCTCTCTCTCTCTCTCTCTCTCCCTCCCTCCCTCCCTCTCGCTCCCTCTCTCTCTCTCTCTCTCTCTCTCTCTCTCTCTCTCTAGGGAGAAGTATCTGAACACGCTGCTGCAGGTGGAGATGATGCTGAAGCTGTGGTTTCCTCAGATCTCCGCTCTGGCCTCCCCTGCTGCCCAGGCCACTGCTGCCTCTCAGACCACCGCTACCCACTCAGCCCCCAGCACCGCAAACAGCAGCAGCACACCGCCGCACAAGCACAAGGACCAGCTACACATGCCCGTCAAGGTAGCACACACACACGCGCGCGCGCACACACACACACAGACAAACACACACACACACACACACACACACATAGACACACACACACACACAGACACACACACACACACACACACACACACACACTCTCCTTTCCCTCTGTCTCCATGTCTTCTCCTCTAACTCTCCTTGTTTATTTTCCCCTAATGGCAGAAGCGTCGCCTCAGCTGGTCAGACACAGACTCTTCGTCCACGCCTTCCCCCATCCTTTGCAAGCGCTTCCAGCTCGCAGGTGACCCAGGGCCGAGCCCGGAGAGGGAGAGCAGCTCCTCAGCCCTGAACCATCAGCGCCACGCGGAGCAACACTGCAGTGACTCCGCCGACGAGCTGTCCTCCCCCCCGGCACCACGCTGGTCAGAGCCCAGCCTCACCTGGGTCCATGTGGCCCCCATCCCCTCACCCCGCAAGTCCTGCTCTGGGGTGGCAGGGCCAGGGGCAGGGGCAGGGCCAGGGCCAGGGCCAGGGGCAGGGGCAGGAGCGAAGGGCAGCTCTGCGGTGATGGTGGCGCCCCCTCAGTCCAGTCGGGGGAGCCCAGCCATGCAGGACAGCTCCATCTCTTCCACCACCCCCCTCTTGCAGCCTTCCAGCCCGCTACTGCAGCCCAGTGTGGAAGCGGCAGACCCGCCCGGCAACACCCCCCCCGGACCCCACATATGACTCGCCCCTGCAGGGGAAGGGCTAGGCCACTGCTCCACCAATCACAACGAGGCCTTTGAGCAGGGTGGAGTCAGGGGCGCTGCCCGACCCTGTGCAGAGCTAGTGCCCCAAAGCACAAGCCCTTGCAGCCGGACTGAAGCACCCTGCACTAATGCTGGAGAGGGATGGAGGGAGAGAGAGATGGAGGGAGAGAGAGATGGAGGGATGGAGGAGATGGAGGAGGAAGAGTGGAAAAACTTTTTTAATATTATTATTTGTTTTGTATTTTCTACAGCTTTGGTGCAGCTACAGAAGAACCATTGGACACAAATAATGTTTTGTCTGAAATCTAAAGGCTCTGCTTAGTTTTGACTCTCAAAACGTACAATTAGACGCAGATTTTGACAGTTACAAACACCACAATTTCAACCTAAACACAGAGATGCCGTTAAATATCGTTTAGCAAAAAGATAAGGGCGTGTGATAAAGTTTTGAAGTGGTGGTCTATGGGATTTTGAGTTATTTTCTCACCATTACGAAGACATGCAGTGATGGAGAGATTGCATTAGCTATAGGTAAAAAAGGAGGGTGAAGGAGAATGACACTGATATCAAAAATGTGATGTTCACAGAGTCACACACCTGTTCCCTCAGTGTCTCAGCTGTTTCTGTGGCTGACTGGGGACAAAGGCTTACTTAAGCAAGTTTGGCAATACAGAAAGGCTGCATTAAAGACGACATTAGTAGCATCAGAAGAGTAGGAAAATAACCCCAACAAGTACTTGATTATGAGGCGTATTGTTATGTTTACACCTAATGTAATGCCCTTTACCAAAATGCCGTGCTGTGAGGGTAGGTTGGTTAGAGGAAAAGCATGTCAACAGATCAAAAAGATAAATGTTAAAACCGTTCAGTGTCTGCAGAAGTAGGACACAGCCAATCAGAAGTGGGAGGGTGTGGCTGTCTCTGGCACAGAATGTAGACTACAGAACTCTTTTGCGGAGTTTACCGCACACACGGTCAAACAGCAGTCTACAGATATGCACACATTCAGTTACACAGATGCTTTCACATACTTGTGCACACATACACGCAAAACACACAAACATTCACATACACACACACACACACACACACGCACAAAACAGTCAAAACAAACTCTCTCTCTTGCTATCATATATGTGTATGTGTGCACACAATCACAAAAACACATACACAGGCACACAGACACACAGACAGCAATCTATAGATATACATCACCTCACACAAATGCATAATACTCATTCACCCACACGCTTAACTCTCACAATAGCTCACAAATCTACACATGCATTCAGGCACATATTCAACCTCACTCACATATTCTCTCCATTCATTCTAACATTGACATATTTTATTCACACACACACACACACACACACACACACACACACACACTCACACTGCCAGGGTGTCAGCTGCAGGTTGAGGTGTTGCTCTCCATATGCAGCAAGCAGACATGGTGGTATACCTGGCTCTTTTCTGTCTTTATTTATTCATGTGAATATAGACGTTTATTTATGTTTGTATTAATTTATTTGGCAGCTGCGTCTTTGGGACTCAGAGACACTTCATCACATAGACTGGTACAGACTCTGTCACAGATGCTTTCCTTTATTTTTTACTTCACTAGTGGAGACAGAGGGAGATCTTAGATTGGATGACAACTGTGCCTTTATTACCAAATAGGATGTGTTCAAAAAGCGTTGATACTGTCTGATCAATTTTTGCATTTGCATCCCAAACTATGGTACAGAACATGATAATATCAAGGCTTCAAAAAACCTGATGCTGTATTTTTCATTCCTCTCGTCTCCCATCTTTTGTATTGTCCATTTGAACACTCCGAACCAGCAACCACTAGGAGAACGTGCAAAAGCCCTGTGTTAAAAACAATCACTGCTGTAGACCTGTACTTTGATGTCAAATGACTACTTTGATTGTTCAAAAAAATATTGGCCCTCATGTGAGAAAAAAATATATTTTTTGATGTTTTTTCTTTTATTGAAGAGATTGGAGTAGCAGAATTTGACACTGCAGTTTGCATTAAAAAAAACTTGTTTTGATTGCCAGAGAAAACTTGAAAAAAGTGGATGTTATTGAATCAGAGGAGTTGAGGAGTAAACATTAAGGGAAATAATATATGCACCGATTTCAAGAGCTGCTAAAGTGCATAAATTGCTAGAGATTCCTGTGACCATTAAAACAACAGACACACTGAAATTGGTCAGAAGTGAAGGCCAACAACACAATGGCAGTGCCATGAAACACAGAGGAGCAGACAGGACAGGGCTGGACACAACACCGAGGAGTAGACGGGACAGAGCTGGACAGGGTGCTCGCGTCTTCCTGCTACTGTGTTGTCAAGACTCCGATAATTTGCACTCATTTGTTTGTGTTTGTTTTGTCATGTTTTCTACGGCTAATACCCAGACGAGTAGTCTGATGTTGCGTCTGGTTTATCTGAACTGCCTTTTTTATATTACAGTAGTGTCCTAGCCCCTCCCCCCTCCTCTCCTCACACACTTCCTGTCCTTTCTTATGTCCCTCTCTTCCGCTCTGGTTCTATTTTCTCTTTCAGCTCCTGTTCTACTCAATCACTCTGTCCTTCCTCCCCTCCTCTCCTCTCCTCTCCTCTCCTCTTCTCTCTGTCTGTAGTGAATTGTACTCTACTTTTTTTCAACAACCATGAAAGGAAATCTTTTAATAAAAAGACTCATTTTATGATCAAAAGTCTGACTCTGACTTCTATGTTTATGATTGACATTTCTGGATGTTCTGTAGTGTTGTGCTTGTATGGTGGTTGTTTTTTTAATTTCACCCTTTCTCTCTTTTTGGGGGGGGGGGGGGGGCGTGTGTATTGCACCCCGAACAGATGTGGCACTGCAGGGGGCTGATTTTGGTCACAGTGAATTTGGAAGAGCGGGAGAGGAAAGGAGAGGAGCAGCAGAGAGGAGGGGAGGAGAGGAGCAGCAGAGAGGAGGGGAGGAGAGGAGGGGAGGAGAGGAGAGGAGCAGTAGAGAGGAGAGGAGCAGCAAAGGGGAGAGAAGCAGAGAGTAGGGGAGATAAGGGGAGCAGCAGAGAGGAGGGGAGCAGCAGAGAGGAGAGGAGCAGCAGAGAGGAGAGGAGCAGCAGAGAGGAGAGGAGCAGCAGAGAGGAGAGGAGAAGCAGAGAGGAGAGGAGCAGCAGAGAGGAGAGGATGGGAGCAGTAGAGAGGAGAGGAGCAGCAGAGAGGAGAGGAGCAGCAGAGAGGAGAGGAGCAGCAGAGAGGAGAGGATGGGAGCAGTAGAGAGGAGAGGAGCAGCAGAGAGGAGAGGAGCAGCAGAGAGGAGAGGAGAAGCAGAGAGGAGAGGAGCAGCAGAGAGGAGAGGAGCAGCAGAGAGGAGGGGAGCAGCAGGGAGGAGAGGAGAAGGGGAGCAGCAGAGAGGAGGGGAGCAGCAGGGAGGAGAGGAGAAGGGGAGCAGCAGAGAGGAGGGGAGCAGCAGGGAGGAGAGGAGAAGGGGAGCAGCAGAGAGGAGAGAAGCAGAGAGTAGGGGAGATAAGGGGAGCAGCAGAGAGGAGAGGATGGGAGTAGTAGAGAGGAGAGGAGAGGAGCAGCAGAGAGGAGGGGAGCAGCAGAGAGGAGAGGAGCAGCAGAGAGGAGGGGAGAAGCAGAGAGGAGGGGAGCAGCAGAGAGGAGAGGATGGGAGCAGCAGAGAGGAGAGGAGCAGCAGGGAGGAGAGGAGAAGGGGAGCAGCAGAGAGGAGAGGAGCAGCAGGGAGGAGAGGAGAAGGGGAGCAGCAGAGAGGAGGGGAGCAGCAGGGAGGAGAGGAGAAGGGGAGCAGCAGAGAGGAGGGGAGCAGCAGGGAGGAGAGGAGAAGGGGAGCAGCAGAGAGGAGGGGAGAAGCAGAGGAAGGGAGGGTGGGATCAGAGTGCAATGTGAGTGAAGGACAGGCCCTAATGTGTTGACTCTAATCGGGTTGGGGTGGCTTTGGATTTAACTGTGTCCCAGCTGCTCTGTCTGACTGTAACCCCCCCCCCCCCCATCCCCATTTTATGTGTGGACCTATGTGAGGGCATGTTTAACGGTGTGCATGTTTTGTTTGTGTGAGTGTGATTGTGCGTGGTTTTATTTAATGATGGTAGTTGAGCTGTGTTTTGACTGAGGCACTTCTCTAAAGAGATAAATAAATGCACTGATATTTCAAAACAAAACAGAATATTTCTAATGAATTTTAAAAAAACTAGCTTTAAAAAGCTTGTTTCAATGTGATCTATATTGCAGTTTTCAAGGACTAATCCATTTAGAAGCTTTAGCGTTCTATTATACATGTTTTTCCCAAAGATCCTCTTCTGTGTCACTATGGCGACGTGTGAGCAAGATGACGTGTAACTTTGGATAGATAGAAATAACCTAATATACCTATCTGAAAACAGTGTAAGAAATGTTACTGAGATTGAGAAATTTAATCCAGTTTTGTGAAGTAAT
>NC_055966.1:29674089-29714089 GCF_018492685.1 Alosa sapidissima | reverse complement strand
AAGAGCTTTGAGCAGTGTGGTGTATCCAAAATGTCATATGACAAATTTTGTTCATAATGTGCGGCGAATGTTTGGTTTAGAAATGTATTTATGACATTTTGAATGTTGTGTCATTTTGCTGGAGATTTGAGGCATTTTGTGTTAGCAATTGTGGGTTTTGTGTGTAGAGTTTTGAAAAATAGACACAAAGTTTTGAAATGTGTGTAAACAGTTGTAAAAAAACTGTAATTGACGTTTTTCAGTAGTACAAGTTACTTTAAGTGTACAATTACATTTTCGGTACCTGAAAACCTACACTCAAGTACTGTTTAATCTCTATGTTATTTAAAAAAAATGAATATTGTTGTAGGGTGTGTGTGTGTGTGTGTGTGTGTGTGTGTGTGTGTCGGTGTGTGTGTGTCGGTGATCTGAAGAGAAACAGCATCTATCTGTCACACACCAGAGCTTCTGTTCCTTAGTGGCGTGTGTGTGAGCCATGTAGCTCACTGACTGCTACTATTGTGGTGTGCCCTCAATATTCATGTGTGTGTACTCTGTTATATCCGTGTGAATGAAAATCCGTGTGAATGTGTGCGTGCGTGCGTTGGTGCGTGCATGCGCGTGTGTGTGTTTTGTGAAAGGTAGCATCAGTCGACTGGTGTTTGGTATCTGGGCAGAAGTACTGCTGCGTTTCGTCATCCTCCTTCAGCATGGGGGTGAAGGTGAGGCGTCTGCCCCTGATTGTAGGAATGATTGCTTTCCTTTGCACCTTCCGGCACTCATGGATTTGGGACATCTAAGTTATGCCTGTGTGTGCCTGTGTGTGTGCGTGTGAGTGTGCATGGGCGTGTGTGTGTGTGTGTGTGTGTGTGTGTGTGTGTGTGTGTGTGTGTGTGAGAGTCTCTATGTGTGTGCGTGTGAGTGTGCATGGGCGTGTGTGTGTGGGTCGTCCTCTGTCTCCTCTGCCTGCACACTGCTCTGATCTCCATGTGGTGAGACTCCACACACAGGATGGTGAATTATTGAGAGAGAGTGTAGAGAGGGAGGGGGGATCGGAGAGGAAAGAGGTGGGGCCCTCTATATTTTGGTGTGTGTTGATTAAAGATATGCAGGAACAGGATTTCAATATGTGTGTGTGTGTGTGTGTGTGTGTGTGTGTGTGTGTGTGTGTGTGTATGTGTGTCTAGAAGGTATAGGAGTATATGAGGAATATTCATGTTTGAATGTATTAGTGTGTGTGGAAGGGTTGTGTTGAATTGGATGTGAGAAACAGTGTATGTCCGAGAGGGAGTTTCAGCTTTTCTATATTCTGCTATTCTGTATGTTTGTGTGTGTGTGTGTGTGTGTGTGTGTGTAACACTGTATGTGTGACAGTGTGCGTGTGTTTGTGTGTGTGTGTGTGTGTGTGTGTGTGTGTGTGTGTGTGTGTGTGTGTGTGTGTGTGACTGAATACTAGTGAGCTGAAAAACTGGAGTGAGCATGCAAATAAGAGCTCTTTTTCTATTGCTCTCCCCCTTAGAGAGCAGAGCAGAACTCTTCTGTATGCACACACACACACACACACACACACACGAGGGGTTATGGCAGCTAGCCCAATTTAGCTTGCCTGCTTTGACAGCCAGTGCATGTACAAGAGCCCTCCCTCCCCAGCATCTCCTTGCTCTTCAGCCCCTGCGCCCCTCCGCGGTGATTTACTGCTCTGTCGTACGCCTCCCGTCCCCACAGACCCTGTCTGAAGAAACACCACATGATGTAACCGATGAAAAAAAAAAAACACCTTGCGGCAGCCCAGCCTGTAGCCGCGCAAATGAGGCATAAGGGACCGGAGCGAGTCTATAAAGCGCCATGAGGGCGACTGCACTGCTGCTGTGCTGAAGTCCTCAGCCCTTGAGTCCAGCCAGCAAACACGTCCATGAGTGATGACTGGGGAATGGCATGACATCTTGGCTCTGAGTCTGTCATAGGTGAGGTAAGCTGTGGGATTGAGAGGCGGTGGTCTATGGCAATGGTGGCGGGCCGTGGTGGTATTATGTAATGGGCCACAAGTTCACACAGCACACTGTATGCACACGCTAGCGCATAAACACACACACACACACACACACACACACACACTGAGTGGAATATGGGGATTCTGCATGGGTGGATGGCAGTGTGGAATGAGAGGGGATAAAGAATGGTTCAGCTGCAGGGAACAGTACACTCAGCATGCTTTTCCACTGTGCAACACAAACAAACAAACACACACACAATGAGTGCTAGAGCATTATTCTGTGTGTGTGGGGGGGGCAGTGTACATGTGAGTGTCATTTCAAAGAGTGGGAGAGGGAAGACAGCATTTGAGAGCATTTATTTGAAAGAATTGAAGAATAAATTCAGAAGGGCTAAAGAGACACTGAGTATATTCTACTGTACGATGTTTTACTGTAGCGCAGCACTGTGAAACGTGGAGTGGGTGATGTTATAAAACAGCACTGCAGTGTGGATGGGAGGTGGGCTATGGGTGGGGACTGCGCGTAAAATTGGGCAGACTGGGTAGCTCAGCCCCCAGGCAGCCTGCTGCTGCGGCGAGCACTACTACTACAAATCGGGTGACCCACATCACGAGAAAGGGGGTGGGGAGACAGTGGTTCGTAGGGACCGTTTTTTCCCCTCTTAATCCAACGCTCCAATCCAGTCTGCATGTAGCTGTAGATACTATCTGTGCTCTATGTGGTACACACAACAACAACAACAACAACAACAAACGTGGTAGCCACTATTCTATTTACCTTTTGGTCAGATGGGGACAGTGCTTCCGACTAGCGGTCGAACTGCACAATAGGCTACAAATACTGAAACGCACTGCCAAAATATCCTGCAAGAGTAGGATATCTTTGCCTTTACTCTGCGGGCATGGTTTGATACATACCTCCATGCATGCAGTAAGACAGTGGCACATGGTAAACACATACGCAGAATAAAGTCACGACAGCTGATTATTAGACTGTATTTTTTCATTCATTAGGCCTACATCCATTATTAGATTTTTACACAGTTTACAATCGCAATTTACGTTTGCAAATACATTTACAGCAGTAGTTTAGTCGCCCATCCTCTAGGCGGCAGTAAAATATAGGCAAGGCAGATTTTATTTTGCGAATCAGTGTCGAATTCCGTTTCCGTCTCACATTGCCAAACGTTCTCTTTACGCCGTGCGACTGGAAAGTTGTTGATTTATTTGGCATAATAAACTAATTCAGATTCAAGTGCACTGTAATCTAGAGCTATTCTCAGAAGATATATCAAGAATCATTCTTAACCTTTAAACACTCAAGAGTTCTATCGGTAAGGCCATCGTCACTTTGAAGATAACTTATTTAGCGAGTAGGCTAACGTTAGCTTACTCAACACCAGTTTGCCAGATAGCCTGTGAGGTAACTAACACTAGCCGCAGTAACCATAACGTTGGACATTGAAAGCACACGTTTGATAGTTGGTAAGCTGTTCATTTTAACACTAGACGAGGCAATTAGCTGCCAGGGAGATCACCTAAATTGAGGTGAAATGCAAGTTACATTGACGTGTATTTTATTAATTTCAAGGAACAGAAGCTAGCAAACGTCAACGTGAACGTAGCAGAGCTGTGTTAACGTTAGTCCACTGGCTAACGTTAATAGCTAAGCGAATACTAGTAGGATATTTGGGATAAACTGATAAGCTTTAACGTAATTTGGTAATAAATATCCTGAGTGGTTGCTGGCGTAATGCATCAGGAATGTGTTGTCATATATGTTAACTTATTTGACTTGGGAGAGCACTGGCACCGTCTTAGCATTGTAACTGAAATGATGTGTCGATAACTTTCTGTTCATTACTTTTAACGTTAGCGTTAACCTGAGCTCTTCGAATGTAATCAACGTTAACCTAATTCAGTAACGTAAACGTTAATGCAACAGTAGCTAATTTGATGTATTCCCGAAACACAGAGGGGTCAATCGGGGGTTGTGCGAGAGCTCCGGAGCATGTCGTTGCCGAAGCGGGAGGTGGAGGAACTGCGGCCGTGGGTTGAACGTACGGTGAAGAAGGTTCTGGGCTTCTCCGAACCTACTGTTGTGACAGCGGCACTACATTGTGTCGGCAAGGGGTTAGACAAACGGAAGACCACAGGTGAGTGTGATTGCTGTGTATGTCTGAGACCTGCATGTGATTGTTATGATGTGGATGCAGAATCACTGTTAAATGACCTGACCTCATCTTTCTATACAGTAGTAAGTCATGCTGTCTCTTTCCCCTGTTTTTTTGCAGACCAACTGAGACCCTTCCTAGATGAATCTGCTGGAGGTTTTGTTGAACGCCTCTTCGAAGCCCTAGAGGAAAGTAGAAACACCCGTGGTAACAAGGGGGGTGGTGAACGGAACCGTAAGAGAGACCTCAAGGTGAGTCTGTTCCCTGTGCTTTGAATGATGTGGCAGCTGTCATATGGCAATACCAGCTCATCTAAGTTGTGCATATTTACATATGTTTTCACAAATTCACTTTATCATGGACATATTCACATTAAATGACCACCTGGGGCCATATTCACAAAGCCTTTTATCTTACCACTAGGAGTACTCCTAAATCACACTAAAATATTTTAGCTAGGAGTTTTCTCTGAAAAGTTATTCACAAAGCCTTTCAGACCTACTCTTAGTAAGGAAAAATGACAACTCCTAAACTAAGAGTGAGTCTTCGTTGCTATGGATGACGTCATTACTCATGCACAAGCTTGACTGAAGTGACCACCTTGAATGGCTGATGATTGTAACGCGGGAATGATTCCAAACACCTCCCTTACGATGATGAGGGACAGGTGACAGGTCTGAGAATGTGTGCGCTACACAAGGACGGAAGATGATGAATAACTGAATAAAAAGGCCTAGCCTAAATGAATCAAGAGTAAGGCAAAACAAATAGCCTAGTAGCCTAATGAAACATACGGATTGATGCAGTATCTTTGTAACATTATTAAATTAATCTGTCACCATAGCCTATGCCTATGTTTGCAAAGAGGGGAACATTTTAATTTGATTCACAATGAAATGTTACATTTAATTTACATGTTGACAATGAGTAGCCTAGTTTTGGTTGTTGTTGGTGGGGTTATTGCATCAGTTAGTTATGCCTACAATGCAAAATTGTTTCCTCGCAATTGGAAGCTCCTGTAGCCGCATAGGATTTCAAAACATCGCGACGTGAAATGCCACAAAAAGCGGTTTGTGAATAGGTCTTAGTGAGTTAGGAGTCCTCTCAACTTCTTTTAAGCTGTCCCAGGCTTAGGTGCTACTTTTAGGTCTAAAATGCTTTGTGAATTACTTTTAGTGAAAAAAATTAGGAGTCCTAAAGTTAGGAGTGACACGCCCATTATTTTTAGGAGTTGCTCCTAAATTCGCCAATTAGGAGCTTTTAGCCTTACAATTCTTTGTGAATACGGCCCCTGAGCAAGTTTCTCAGCTGTTTAGTGAGTTATGTAGAAGTTAGATGAGATACAGGTCTGAAACCTCCTTGTATGTCCCACATCCAAAGTCACCCATGATGTAGCTGGCCAAGAACATCAAAACTGCACTGACTTCAGTTAGATAAATTTTGAGTTCAGATATGTGGAAGATGCCTGTGACCAAGAGGAGTGATTGTACTATGGTGGAAATGTTTAAGATCATAGGCAAGATCTGAAGTAAGATAAATGTAAGCAATGTTCCTCAATGGACAGAACTTCCCACTTTCAATGAGATCACAGTAGTTGTTGGTACATGATTGCACGTGATTGGTACCCAAGGAAGGGTGGAACTGCAAGCAAAACGTGTGTGCAGTGCTCTCACAAGAAATCTGATGTCCAGATTTAGAGACATAGTGCTGCTGTGGTAGTGAACATGGCGGCTGACAGTGTGCTGTTTGTCTGCCAGGATGTGTTTGGGGATGAGATGGAGGCCATGAAGGAGGCCCCTGAGGCAGGCGACTCTGCTGCCAAGAAGAAGCGAGTTCCCCGCTTCGAGGAGGTGGAGGAGCCTGAGGTCATTCCAGGGCCGCCCGCCGAAAGCCCCGGGATGCTCACCAAGATGCAGGTAACACACACCTCACACAGGTAACACACACTTCACATACAGGATACCTGCAGATCCTTAATATATCCTTTATATTTGTATAAAAGGATGTCTGTATCACTGGCCTATATCTGTGTGTGTGCGCATATGTTTGACCGTGTGTGTGTGTGTGTGTGTGTGTGTGTTTTCAGATTAAGCAGATGATGGAGGCTGCTACCAGGCAGATTGAGGAGAGGAAGAAGCAACTCAGCTTTGTGGCCCCCGTTCCTGTTTCCCAGGTAAGTTGTCTGAAAACAACACAAACAAACACCAGAACCTTGAGGCCTTCTGTGAAGTCAGGTGGACCATGGAGCACAAACAAAAACCAGTAGTTTACCTTGCATGTAAATGTGGCTATTGACACACAGCACTGATAGTTTCCCTTGCAAGTAAAAGTGGCTATTGACACACAGCACTGATAGTTTCCCTTGCATGTAAACGTGGCAATTGACACACGGCACTGATAATTTACCTTGTATGTAAATGTGGCTATTGACACACGGCACTGTTAGTTTCCTACCTATAGTTATTTAGTTAGTTATTATTATTATTATTATTAGTTATTTACCAGCAGCCAAAAGCAGGGACGGAGCAAAGATTTTGTCTTTTTGGGGGCACCCTTATTATTAATAGACTGTCTTATTTACACTGGCATATATTGATATTATTAATAGGCTGTCTTATTTACACTGGCATGTAATGACTGCTGAAATCCCACATGGAGCCTCAGATAGGACCCAAAATGGACGTATTTATTATTGTAGCCCTGCTTGCACCCCTACACGGGGACCCCAGAACCCCCTCACACATACATGCCCTCACACACACTCAAAAGCTCCGCCCCTGGTTGGTAGCACTGACCCTTCCTGATGAGCAGTTATGTTTTGTCAGTCCATCCGGTTGAATGTTATGACGGCAGAAAGGGTCGGAGTCTCTCTTATCTCTCTCTCTCATCTCGTTGTCTCTTGTTTTTTTCAGACCCGGCTGCCCCTTCCCACCCCGTCCGCCCAGTCTGAGCTTAGGTTGCCCCTGCCCACCCCGCCGCAGTCCTCCATGGGCATGTCCCAGTCCATCCCACCCTCGCAGGCGGCCAGCATCATGAACGACGCCATCGAGAAGGCGCGCAAGGCGGCCGAGCTGCAGGCCCGCATCCAGTCACAGCTGGTGGCCAAGCCGGGCATCCTGGGTGCGCTGGGCAACGCTGGCTCCCAGAACCTGGTGGCGCTCGCCAACCTGCACGCTATGGGCATTGCCCCACCGTGAGTCTACTATGCTTGCGTGCACACACACTCACACACAACGCACGCACACAACGCACGCACACACTGCACTTGGATATTGTTTGTATGTGCATGCATGACACACACAAACACACTGACTTAACACACACACTCTTTCTCTCTCTCTCTCTCCAAAAAATATTTATTTTTTCTGAATTTTCACTTATTTGGAAATTGTGTGTGAGTGGATTCCTGCAACTCCCTTACTGACATGTAGCTGTCGTTGTTGTGTGTATTACCGTGTGAAAGCAGTAAGGTGGAAGCCCGTGAGGTGACCAAACCCACGCCTCTCATCCTGGATGACCAGGGACGCACTGTAGATGCCAGCGGCAAAGAGGTGGAACTCACCCACCGCATGCCCACACTCAAAGGTGAGGGGCACCAACACACACACACACACACACACACACACACACACACACACACTCACACACACACTGACATGAATCTTTCCCTGTTCCTCTTGTTTTTCACAGTTTAATGAACATTTGAAAGATTAATTTGTTTGTGTTTGTTTGCAGTAATCTGTCAACTGTTCATACCAAATAAATGAATTAATATAAATATTTTTTTTCATCGTTACTCTTTTGTTAATCCATTTCTTTTGTGCGTTCTTCTCTTCATCTTTGCCCTCCTCCTCTTTTGCCCTCCTCCTCTTTTGCCCTCCCTTTCTCCCTCCAGCCAACATCCGCGCGGTGAAGCGGGAGCAGTTCCGCCAGCAGCTGAAGGAGCGTCCAGGAGAGGACCTGGAATCCACCTCCTACTTTGACCACCGCGTGAACATCCTGCCCGCCCAGCGGCCCAGGAAGGGCTTCAAGTTCCACGAGCAGGGCCGCTTTGAGAAGATCGCCCAGCGCATCCGTACCAAGGTAAGCCAAGCGTGCCACATACCCTTTAAGGGCTGGACGACACAAAACTGGGTGGCACCGCAGGTGTTCGGTGTAGGTGGTTAGAGATAGGGTCAGTGACTGTGGAAAACATGGTCAGCATGCCGTCATGCACCACCTTCTGAAGAAATTCAGCGGGCAGAATGGATTATCCATATTGGTAAAAGTTGGAGCCAGAATCTAAACAAGTGTTATTGGTAGTCAGAGCATACATAGTATGCGCAGAGCATGCCAGGTCTGCCCAGACCCCCAGGAGGGTCAAGGCTGGCTGTACAGGACCTGGTCATCTTATAGCATGCCAGAGGGTAGTGTGAGGGTGTTCGCTTGGTTGTTACCAAGTAGTGATTGGTTGTTTTTTTTTTTATTATTATTTAGGGTAACCATTAAGATGTATGACAACATGACTATATTGCCATTTTTCCTCAGCATATTGATATTCGTTTTTTTCGCCCTGCTTCAAATCCATCAATGAAGTAAACTTTTTGGGTAATCAGAATGTGGTGCAATAACACTGTGAAGTTTTCTCACTCGTTTCCTCTCTTTATCTCTCTCTTTCTCTCTCTCTCTCCTTTATCTCTCTCTCTCTCTCTCTCTCTCTCTCTCGTCACACATCTATCAGGCCCAGCTTGAGAAGCTGCAGACAGAAATCGCTCAAGCTGCCAAGAAGACGGGCATCCAGGCGTCCACTAAGTTGGCGCTGATCGCACCCAAGAAGGAGCTGGGCGAGGACGAGGTGCCCACCATCGAGTGGTGGGACTCTTACATCCTGCCCTCTAACATAGAACTGTAAGGGCCCCACCAGCAGCAGAGCTGCACCACTGACTTCAAATTGAGCCTTTGACATGTATTCATGTGCTTTATCTGTTGATATGTATTTATGGGCTTTATCTGTTGTCTCTGGATGACTGGATCTAATATTATTACCACAGTTTCACCTTTTTAGCAAGTGTTTTGAGTCTCCAGTTACTATTAGTCCATAACTAGAGCTTAATCCATGTATGGGAAACTGGCTCCACATGTTTAAGCACTGTAGCACCTGTAGTGTGCCTGCCTTTCGCTCTCTCTCTCACTCACTCACCCCCACGCTGCCTGTCCATGTCTCACAGAAGTCCACACACCGTCTTTGATGAGATTGAGTTATTTGGTGTGACGAACCTAGTGGAGCATCCTGCACAGATGAGTCCTCCTGGTAAGCTTCTGATCTCTTCTTTGCTCTTCATATAATAATCCATTTTTCATTTATTTCTCTGTTTGTTGGCAGTAAATAATGATGTTTTATTTTATGCCAATAAGCACTTCCCAGATATCTTGCTCTACAATCGGGAAGTCTTTTTCTTTTTTGCTAATTTTCCCCTTCTTCTCTCACTCTCACTCTCCTCTCCTTTCCTCTCTTCTCCTTTCATCTCTGGCTGCCAAATCAGTTGATGGGGACAGGGGTGCGGTGACTCTGGGCGTGTACCTGACCAAGAAGGAGCAGAAGAAGCTGAGGAGGCAGACCAGGAGAGAGGGCCAGAAGGAGGTGCAGGAGAAGGTGCGACTGGGCCTCATGCCCCCTCCAGAACCCAAAGGTAACACACACACACACACACACACACACACACACACACACACACACACACACACACACACACACACACACAAACGTTTCCCTTGAAATTCAAAAGTGTAATTTCTGTCTTAACCAACACACACACACACACACACACACACACACACACACACACACACACACACACACACACACACAAACGTTTCCCTTGAAATTCAAAAGTGTAATTTCTGTCTTAACCAACACACACACACACACACACACACACACACACACACACACACAAACGTTTCCCTTGAAATTCAAAAGTGTAATTTCTGTCTTAACCAACACACACACACACACACACACACACACACACACAAACGTTTCCCTTGAAATTCAAAAGTGTAATTTCTGTCTTAACCAACACACACACACACACACACACACACACAAACGTTTCCCTTGAAATTCAAAAGTGTAATTTCTGTCTTAACCAACACACACACACACACACACACACACACAAACGTTTCCCTTGAAATTCAAAAGTGTAATTTCTGTCTTAACCAACACACACACACACACACACAAGTCTGTGCTGAAGTACTGATGCTGCTGTTGTGTGGTCCTCAGTGCGGATCTCTAACCTGATGCGGGTGTTGGGAACGGAAGCGGTGCAGGACCCCACCAAAGTGGAGGCCCATGTCCGAGCACAGATGGCCAAGAGGCAGAAGTGAGTTCACACCCTACCAGCTGTTCTCTTCCTCTCAATCTCCCCTTGATCTCTCTGTCCTGTCCTCTTCTTTTCTGACCTCTCTCTCTCTCTCTCTCTCTCTCTCTCTCTCTCTCTCTCTCTCTCTCTCTCTCTCTCTCTCCCCCATCTCTCGCCTGTCCACAGAGCTCACGAGGAGGCCAATGCAGCACGTAAGCTCACAGCAGAACAAAGGAAAGAGAAGAAAGTGAAGAAGCTCAAGGAGGACCTCTCTCAAGGCGTTCACATTGCAGTGTACAGGTCAGACTCTTCTACTCACCCGCTCTCATGCAGACACAGCCAAAGCACAGCCTTGCTTTCTCCCTAATGCGCGCGCGCACACACACACACACACACCACACACACACACACACATACACACACACACACACACACACACACACACACACACACATAGAGTGTCTGTAGTACACACAACCATGCAGTGAATTCTAACACACTTGGCGGCAATGATCCAAAGGCTCAACTGAGCTGTCAGATTAAGTCGCCTCTTTCTCTAGCTGCAATAAGCAAGGGGTGTGTACAAAGACATGTTGTGTCTGTATGTCTTCTCATTGTCCGTCTGCTCATTGGTGCCTTGCAGGATCAGAAACCTACACAACCCTGCCAAGAAGTTTAAGGTGGAGGCCAATGCCAACCAGCTCTACCTCACCGGGACGGTGGTCCTGCACAAGGACGTCAACATTGTGGTCGTGGAGGGAGGTAAGATGGGAAGAAGATTGGTGGAGGGATGTAGGGTTAGAGAACCGGTGGATGGACAAAGATGGAAAGACCGAATGAAAGACGTATAGAGGAACACAAAGGAGGATGAGTCCAAAATGGATGGATGAATGGAGAGAGAAAATATAGCCGTGACTGAGGGAGAGGGATGCTGGGAACAAATAGATAAAGAGAGAACGGCTGGTATTGATCAGTTTGGAATAGCTGGTATAGTAGAGAGAAAGGCTGGTATTGATCAGTTTATCAAATGCAAATGAACAGAAGCATTTTAAAAGGTTTAAGTTATGCACATTTGGATACATTTGGATTGCATAAACTGTAATTAGAAATGTAATATAAAAAATCAGACTCTGAAGAGTCATGATGTCAAAATGTCTTACCTTTAACCCCCCCACAAGGTCCAAAGTCCCAGAAGAAGTTTAAACGGCTGATGATGCACAGGATCAAATGGGACGAGGGCAACTCCAAGAGAGATGGTGAGTCCTGACCTGACCAGCCAATGATGGCACTGGAGTTTTTATCTGCTACTTTATCTTGCTCAAAGTGTGTGGCTGTGTTAAGGGATAACGGCCGCCGAGGTGTCCTGTTGTATGGAATTAATGGATGTGGCAAAGAATTCGCCGACGCGCAGTGGAGTTTCCACCTCCTGAGTACCCGCTGCACGTCGGAGTTCTTTCCCCCCCCCCCGTCCATTAATTCCGCACAACAGGAAACCTTGAAGGCCGTTATCCAGCTTATCACCCGATTGCCACTATAGGCAATAGTCATGCCTTTATAGCACTATAGGCAAAAGTCATGCCTTTATAGCACGCAAAGGAAACAAGTGGTTCCGTTTAGAAAAGAAGTCGACTTGTTCAGTTTGTTGTACACCTCTCTTTTGCCCTATAACAGCGATAGCATGGACAGTTAGCTTGTTTACAGTTGACTCCATTGTTGCGAAGCCTGCTTCCATGCGGTCACTGATTCTGTTCTCCATTCCGGTCAACAGTTGAGGGATTAGATGACGAGGGACTGAAGAAGAAGAATAAGTGCGACCTGGTTTGGGAGGTAAGTCCATCACTGCAATTGTTCATTATCATGGTGGACACTCTCATGTGTCCTACTAAGGGAAAGAGATAATGGGGTTGCATTAAGGGCAAAACATAAGGCCTTTGGTTTTAAGCACACTGAAATCGATGAGAAGTAAACAAAAAGTATTTGTATTTTGTGTTTATTTTTGTATGACACTTGGTATTTATTTACGGCCATTAAAGACAACCAAGTAGCATGTGTGTGTTGTCCCATGTAAGAGAACTTGAGGGCTGTTGATGAGGAAGAGAACTTGAGGGCTGTTGATAAGGAAGAGAACTTGAGGGCTGTTGATAAGGAAGAGAACTTGAGGGCTGTTGATGAGGAAGAGAACTTGAGGGCTGTTGATAAGGAAGAGAACTTGAGGGCTGTTGATAAGGAAGAGAACTTGAGGGCTGTTGATGAGGAAGAGAACTTGAGGGCTGTTGATAAGGAAGAGAGGTGCATGTTTTCATCACCCCCTTCTTCTCCTCAGGGAACAGCAAAGGAGCGTAGTTTTGGAGACCTGAAGTTTAAGCAGTGCCCCACAGAGAACATGGCTCGGGAACACTTCAAGAAACACGGAACCGAACATTACTGGGATCAGGCACTGAGCCAGAGTGTGCTGGAGTGCGGCGACGACTGAGGGAACAGAACCCCGCGGAACAGCTAGAACGTTTGGCCGTGGGGGGCCGGGGGCTGCAGACTGGCACTGCGTCTCAGAGACTGACCCGCAGATAGAGACGGAGGGGTGTGTGTGTGTGCGTGTGTGTGCACACGTGTGTGAGTGTGTGGATGCAGATGTATGGAACTGCAAGCTTACCTTTTCCTGTGCTAATGTCAGTTGGACAGTATGTGTTTTTTTTTTTCATTTCTGCAAGTACTGCGTCAGTGATGCAATGATGTTCAACAAAATTGTCAGAGTGTGTGTGTAATCAGTAATCCTTTTATTGCGCGTGTGTGTGAGAGAGAGAGCTTGAGTGTGTGTGTGTGAGGGGAAACGATCTGTCTTTTGTGTGGTGCTAAATGTACTCGCTTGTAGCCTGTCTGTAGAAGTCTCGCCTCCTCTTGAAACGGCACACCAACACCACTCTTCTGTCATGTTGAATTATCACATGTGTACCTCGCACACCTGTTTTGTACCAAGATGCAAGTGGCAACGACAAGTCCATCAGTGTGTGGTTTGGGAGAAGCATAGTGTTACATCACTGTGCTTGATGTGAGGTAGTTTTCCAAATTGCAACGTTCAAACTGAACAAAGTGTTGGCAAAAAATGGTTTGTAGTGTTTTAGACTTATCAAAAATGTTGACTTTGTTTTTTTTGGTTATAGTATTAGTCTTCCCCATTTTTTTTTTTTTTTTTTTTTTTTGTCAAATGCCAATTGTGACCTACTGGTGGTCCATGTACACATGTAAATATACCTTAGCTAACAACTGTGGAGAGGGTCATTAAAAAGAAAAAGAAACTTGTGAGGAGTGCTTGACGTTTTTGATGAAGTGTGTGTGTGTCCGTCCGTCCGTCTATCCATCCGTCCATCCATCCATCCATGTGTGTCCATGTCCATCATAGATACTTTTGCTGAAACCTCCAGTCAAAAGCAGGACCAGGATAGATAGAGGGAAACAGCAACTGGCTGCACGTATATAGATAGAGGCTATAAATTAAACATTTCTATGTCAGAAGTTTATTCTACCCATGGACATATGGTTCTGGTTCTAGATCAGTGTTTCTACCCCTTATCAAAATGAACACTGTGCTGCTCACTCAGTATCACAGTCGTCTGCCAGTATTTTCCTGACTCGCTGTAAGGGTGGATTAATTGTGTTCGAATTTCTTTTATTTTGTTTTATTTGACGTACGCATTCAGCTCTTCCCTCCAAGTACCAGTGTGCGTGATGTCGAGATGCATTTTTGCTACTTGGCTGTATGCTTTCTTGTCTTTAGGGGGCGTGTAGACTTTCCAGTGTACGCTTGCTCTAGCCCTGCTAATGCAAGTAGAGGTGTTTCAGCAAAGCTACCAGACCAACGGCACAGACATTGGAAACATGGCGGCTGGACCCGGAGCGGCCAGTAGTGGCCACAGTGGTGGCCGTGCCTCCTCCGGTGGCTTTGAGGCTTCTCTAGACCGTCGCTTTCAAGGAGTTTCAAATACAATGGATTCAATACAAGGATTGTGCGGCTGGTGCATCGAAAACAAGAAACACCACAGCCTTATCGTGCGCTACTGGATGAAGTGGCTCAAAAAATGTAAGTGGCTTGCAAGCTAACAGAGCTACTAACGCTAACTTAGCTCGCTTAGTAGCAGCTGCTGCTAGGTAGCTAACGTTAGTCGGCTGTTTATCTCTGGTGACGCTGCGTTTTATGCACAGCTAACATTGAAGTAGTTTGCTGTTGCTAAGCGTATGTGTGGTATGCATTTGCTTTGAAAGTAGGTGCTAAAAACCCTCAAACTGCTGTCGAATTTAGCAAGTTTGTGACGATTATGCCACTTTGTGGCTGCAGGCCGTCCGTGTAGCTGCTTACTGCCCGTTCATTTAACCCGTAGGTGATATCGCTGGGAGTTCATCAGAATGTTGAGATTATTCCAGAGCTATTGCATTCTAATTTAGAAAAGACGGATGACGCAAAATTAGTTTACTGGCCATCGAGCGTGTTTTATTGTGTTTTGCTTGTGAGCTAGGAAACCTACGAAGTGTAGGGTTGATCAACATAGTTAGCTTGCAGCTAACTAGTAAGGTCAGTGTTATGTTATAGTGTCGTGTTAAGTGTCGTTATGTTAGTTAACGTTTGCATCACTAACTGACATTAACCTTACTTTAGGGTATTTACATTAGTGAAGACCTCGCATACTCCAGTGCATTCCGTCCTGTCCAGACTCATGAAATGGGAAATTCATTCAAAGAGAGTATCGTTAGATCATAACGTTATGATAGCTGAGTGAAAGGGGTAAATCCACCGAGCAATGAGGAAATATTGAACAGTTGAATGTCGATTAAGGATAAATAAACGTCAGACACCATTTAGTGAAAATAAATGAATTGACGCCCATACCAACTTGGTATTTTGCTGTGTTTGGCTCCTTCGTACTGAGGCCATTTGACATGCTTGCAGAAAATGAGGTTTAGGCTGCTGTATTCATACCAACGGCTGTAGAGTCATTGATTGAGTGATACAGCGTGGAAAGACTTCACAACAGACAGTGTCAATATCTGTAAACTAGAGCCTGCCACAAGGTATTACAAAAGAGACAGACATTAAGTTTCTTGTCTGTTTTTTTACTAGCCTATGTTTTTACCCATCAACTGTCAGGTGTAGGTTATGGAGCACAGTGATATAATGTGCAGTTGCGATTTATTCAAGATATGAACACGCCACTTGATACACTGGATATGTAAACCGTTGCAAAAGTCCATTTTTATGTTATCCTTAAAGGTTGTATCAGCGATTTCAGGCTAGTAGAGCTAGCTCTCTGTTTTGTTTGCTATCGCTGGTACAACCTTTAAAGCTGTGGAAAATAATTGTAATCCCCAGACATGGTGCATCTACTACATACAACTGATGTGCAGTTTTGTACTACTGTGGTTTAAAAATTCAGCAGAGCAGTTCACCCCTTGCATAATGGAAGTTTACTGGTGGCTGAGAACTATTTCATGGTAGTGCAATGAACAGTATATGTCATCCAATAAACCCATGAGTTCACTGTATGTTGTCAGTTCTAGTCCCATAAAGTCATGTAGTAATAATACCCCATCACTTGGCTTCATCACTTGGTCATGTAATAACTCACTACTTCTGAGGCTCAAATTGTAAAGGGAAGGTGATGCTGCTAACAGCACAAAGACCACAGATGCATTTCCCAGGGTACTCGCACACAATCTGTTATCGACCTATTTATTTGTATGTCAGCATTTGATAAGTTAATATGAATACGAAACTCTTTGAGCTTTCTGTAGCAACAGTTGTGATAAAAGTTACTGGATTTAGTAGATGATCATGTGGCAGCCTTTCATTTGTAGAACCTTCAGATGGGTTCGAATGATTGTTTGAATGAACGCTGTAGTGTTGGCAGTTTTAGATGTGCAGGAACAAAGAATTTATGAATTGGATGATGTTGTGTGGTCTTTCCTTGCAGCTGATCGTTATTCTTGTTGCTGAGTGTGTCACATGCTGGTTTCTATGGTGAAGTGACTAAAGTAGGGGTGCATCGATGGTGAAGTTCTGGGCTGAAGCTAGAGCTGCACAATTGATTTTTAATTGAAATCGCAATTTGAACTCATGTTATTAGTTTATCGCCAAAGCTGCAGTAAATTGTGCAGCTTGCAACACTGTCCCAAGGGGTAATCTTGTCATATCTATGTTTTTGATATTCATGTCATCCTCCTCGTCTAAAAGACAGTGAAGCTCAACTATCAGGACTGCTGTGATCAGAAGTGGCTCAACTTCAAGAGAAATTTAGAATATTCCTGAAGCTTGACTTCTCAAAATGATATCACAAATCAAATTTTAGTCGTAGTATCTGTCAATCGCCTAAATTATGCAACCCTAGCCGATATTGATGTTTTAAAAAACAATTTGGCGGATACAATGTGATACAGATATTTTTTTACTTGTATTTTTTATTTTTGTTGTTAATTCTACTATTTAGTTGCATGGAAAAGGGGGCCTATTTATATTTAACATAATAACTGAACCAATTTCAGCCATTTTGTGTCAGTATGTGCATAACAATATTTTGCTCATACAGAACAGGAGGCCATTGGTAAATGTCATATTATTTGCTGATATGCTGATACCAGTCAAAAAGGCAAATATCAGCCGATATTGCATCTCTTGCCCGAAGATAATGTTATTCCTCATTTATTCTCTGAATAATTTTAAACTTGTAGTAATTGGATTTAACGCTGATAAATGAGTTCTTGCCATTCCTTACAAATACAGCATGCCATGTCATTGTGCCTCTATAACAGTCTGTAACAAACACAATATTCACTTTCATAAAGTGGGGTCGGGGTCGGGGTGGGGGTGGAGCTGCCATGAGTTTTGCCATTGGTTGGAGTGATGAGATTAGTGCGCTGTGTTATTTGAGTTTGTCAGACTGACCTCATGGGTACTGTGACTGAGTCACTTGCAGACTGTGTCACCTCGTAAACTAAGGTTCCTTAATTTGATGTCACTGATGATGTCATTCACTGCTGCTTCTTCAGTCAGCCAGATCCTCTTAAAGTTCTTTTCTTCGGAGTACTGATGTGTGGAAAATAACAGTTTTGCTTTCATATTTGTTATACGTTAGACTGTGTTTCATATGGGGCCTGAAAGCCTATGTTTTATATGGGGCCTTGCTCATCACAGATGTACACAGCTGTAGCTTTGACCAGAGGTCCTTTCACACTCAGATTTGTAGCTATGCATCTGATTTTGTGACGCTGAAGAAGATCCATTTTGCCACTCGGTCTTCCACATTAAACGCAACTGTGACAGAATGGCGTTGGAAAGATTTGCTAGTGTGCGGACTTGAGTTACAGTGTCTGCTGGGAAAAGTTGCCAGAGGTCACTGAAAGGTCATCTCATCTGCCTGCCGGACTCATACCGCTGAGGTACTTAGGCCTCATATTACCTCAGAGACCTTAGACCAGATAAATGGTTAGTGTAAAAGAATAAACTCAACAGCCAATCAAATTATATCCCTCCCCATCATGCTCCTAATGAAAGGTGTTGATTGGCTGGAATAGAAGGCATGGGAATTGCCGCAGAGGGGACAATGCAATATTATCATAACATTTGGGCCGTGGTCCAATGTTATTGCGATTCATTACGTTTTACAATGCAGCGAGTATTCCAATTTGTGATTTATTACATTTATTTTTAACTTTAAGGGTCTGCTGGGCATCTTAGCCTGGTAAAATTGTGTCATACTGACAAATGCTAAAGTTAACTCCATAAGTAAGAGTTACTTTCCAATTTATATTGTGACCCAAGAGAAATAAGGTTGTGTGCTAGCTATATTGTGGACTTCTTCAGTAGCATTGTCAGTGTAGTTAAATGAACCAAAATACAATAGAAATAATGTTTAATAAACCAATATTGCAATAGTTGGTGCCACAGCGACACGATATATTGTGCCAATTTCTGTTTCCACGAGCCAGAACTTTGCACAAAGTGCACACGCTGGTAGTATAGGACAGCTGGAGAAATGTGAGGAGAATTTAGCTGAAATAAATAAAAAAATAAAATAAATTTCCCAATGTGTACTTCCTGTGAATACTGTTATGAATGTTATTATGTTGTCTTTTAGTTGTGTTAATGCTATACCCTGCCATGGAAGACCGTAGGCTATTATCTGTTCTGCCAGTCATTGTAGGGTTAGGTAACACATGATTATTCTTTTGAAGCTTTATATACTCTATGACGGCAATTAAAATTATAAAATGGGTATCACTTGCTGTTTTATCAATTTGGGTGTCGAGAACTGTCTAAGTTCACCGGTAATGGTATCGGCTGCTAAATTTCTGGTGTCGTGACATCGCTTCATGTAACCATTACAATTATTATCAAATGGTGCAGAAATCCCCTTTCCTGCCCCCCTTAACAATAATATAAAAATAATAACAACTTTTGAGGCAACAAGTGATTGGCGATGAGCGAATCTCCAGCAATGTGAATGGAGCTTAATGCACAGGCAGGCTTGCGCTGCGACCTGGTGGAGGTGTCTAGCTCCAGAGACAGGTGTCAGTGTTCTTGTAAGTTACACGGCCACGCCTGAGCACTTTAAACAGGCTGCTTAGCATGTGTATACCTCTGGCTTAGGGGGTATGGCAAAGCTTCTGAAGGATAATGGGATTCAGTTAAACGATCTTTTGATCTGATGGGGCATGCAAAACTTCACATCTACATTATACAATCTCATTTAGGCAAAAGTCACTGTTTTTTTGCTGATCTCTGAAGTGCAATAGGTTTAGGCACACCTTTGTAGATGTGGGTTTTGAACTCTCTAGTCAGCTGAGGTATTTGTGTTCATACGATCATAAGATGTTATGTTGTTTCCCACTCTGTCACACCTAGAGTGTCATCTTTTGCTGCATAAATGGCTGATGGCTGTGTTTAAATGCAGAGGGTAACTCAACTCTATTACACAGTGCTGATTCCGATGCACTATCTAATGTACTTGAGGTGTCTGCCAAAGTTCATTCAAATTTCAAATAACTCCGTTTTCATTGGTTGGACTGAGGACAAAAATTGTCTGATTTGTTGGTGAAACTGTAATCCAGACCCTTGCATTTTTCTGTTGAAAGGCCCGTGACCACACGCCCCACCCGGGAGTGTTCACACCCACATTAACAATCTCAATGATATTGTATTGTGGTCCAAATATTAGGATCATATTGTATTATCACCTCTGTGGCAATTCTCAGCCCTGTACTGAGTGGTTGTAGTTAAATTTTAAACATCTCAGAGTTGCCTCTCTATCGCTTGGTGAAATTCAAATATATGCCCAAGAATGTTGAGGTTAGTTACATTGTGAAGGTAACTAACCCCATCCTTGTGTTCTGAATTCTGTCTTATTGAGTTTGCTTGAATTTGAGTATGTTTTATATTGTAGTTCAGTGAAATCTGAAAAAATGTTAAGAGTGAGATCTATTTTAAAGATTTTGAATTTGATTGTGTGAAATATGGCCATGCCAAGTTATTTAGAACCTTGTTCTGTGCAGCTGGTATCAGGGTGGATGAGGCCTGGGTGGATAGGATGGACAGACTTGTTTGATCATCATGGCTGTGTGCTGCACACTCCGATGTGTTCACTGTCAGTGCAGACCTCTGGGTGAACTGTGAGCAGGCAGTCTGACCGCTGTGTTGATTCAGACCCATGCACCGTCCTCTGATGTGTCTCCACAGCAGCAGCAGCATATGCTGTAGTGGAGCTGACCCTGACCTGACCTTGACCTGACCTTGACTTGATCTTGGTCCAGGGGCTGCTGCTTATCGGGGAAAAGTTCTGGTGTTGGTAGCAAAGAAAGAGCTAGTTGTGTTACTGAGGGGCTATGTCAGAGTAGTGTCTCTAGTGTAATGTATGTCTGATATGTGTCTAGTGTGTTTAATACTGGTCCCATTGACCGTGCAGGCTTCAGTTCTAATTAAGCACTATGACATGAGTGGGAGTAGGGTTGGTAAAGGACATTGCCAAGGCTCTAATTGGGCCGTAGGTAAGAGGCTGTGTCAGTTACTATTGTATTGTACATTTCTGGGACATCGTCACTTGTGATGACTCATGGAATGGTCTGTTCAGTGTTTGTGCTAAGAAAAGGTGTCTGTGTTTGTACACAGTCTTGGTTCTGTGAATGGGATTCAATTAGAAGCTCTAACTGAAACTGAGCCATAAACTCAGCCAATGAACAGAGGGATGCATGTCATCTGGTTGTAGAGCATAGATCAGTAACCTTTCTTTAAACCCAAACTGTATTTTAAGAGCCTATCAGTGTATGCTGTCAGTGGCGGTTCCAGTCAATTAGACGCTAATCAGGAAAAGCAGCAAGTGCTAACAGGACCTGAGTAGGCCTAAGAATATTCCAGGCTTTGGGATATGATTTGTAAGTAGTTTTGGGGAAAAGCGTCTGTAAAATACCTTGATTATAGAAGCCAAATTCAGAGTAATCATCTGCTCAGTTTTGTGTAGTGCAGAAAGTCTGTTGTGCAGGTGGTCATGTTTCTGCTGTCCTCTCGTGCACAGCTGGTGGAGTTTGCAACCATGTTGTTATGCTTTCATGGGATGCTATAATGGGATATGGCCAATAAAATTCTGATTCTGATTCTGATTGTCATTCTGATTCTGTCAGAAATATCGTGATTACGAATTCCGAGCATATGAATGCTCAAGCCGTAATCACCAGTGGGAAACTTGATTTGGTTTTGATGATACTCTAGTTGTGGAATTGGGGACTTTGTAGTTTATATGGACTTTGGTGCTTAATTGATTGTAATATGAACTTGGCAAATATTACAGTTTTATCACTTGCAAATTGCAATCTGTTTGTCCATTTCTCTTAAGTGCATAGACACCATTCCTTTGAGCAGACATACATGTTATAGTGTATATTTGTTTAAGATAATTCATGTCTTGGCTCACTGGATCAATTTCATTTGCGCTTCATTGCGATGCAGATACTGGAACCAGCGCTCTCTGTGTTGTTTCAGCACTCTGAGCAACACTTAAAGCGTAAAGCACACAACTACATGCTTATGTTGGCAAAGCACTGCTACCTGGGCACAGTGATTGCACGCAGCAGCACTGTTTCCCTGGTAATGCGTGCACAGAGTCTGAGCAATCCGTGGTGTGAGTGAAACTCATGAAATTCCAAGTATATGCTTAGAACATTTCTGTGTCTTATTTGACGTTGTTATTTCTACATGTTGTGGGGTGTTCCCATGATTAGGCCTGCTTTGCCCGTAATTGCTGAATTAGCCTCCATTCTATGGTCTCGCTTCGCAAGTCTCATCTATGTCTGAATGGGGCTTCTGTGTATGTGAAATCTATGGAAGTACCAGTGCAAAAATGACCAGAGGTGTTGCAAATGATAAGCCATTGATATCTCTGCTATTTTTATGCTGCAGTGCTAAGATATCCTCCTGAGTGGGTTGTGCAGTCAAGGCTGCAGAGCTGGTCTCTCCTCTGACTGCTTGGAAAGGATCTCACCAGTAGTTGGTGGAACAGAAAAGGGCTGCAACAATGAAATGATTGCTGTTAACTATTAAGTTGATTGCCAGTTATTGTTCTGGGTGTTAAGTGACTTGGGGCTTGCGGCTGTAGGTTCCTGTCTTCATCTCTCCTCCTCTTCCTCTCCAGCTGATGCCAGCCACAGGCTGAACCTGTTCTACGTGGCCAATGACGTCATTCAGAACTGCAAGAGGAAGAATGCCATTGTGTTCCGCACCAGCTTCGCCGATGTGCTCCCCGACGCTGCCCTGCTCGTCAGGTGAGCTTACCTGGAGCACCCGCAAATATGCTTGCCCAGGGACTGATCGTGTGTGTGTGTGTGTGTGTGCCTAATGTATGTACAGTGCAATGTAGAAAATGTCAGTTTGCCTGTTCTTGCAAGACATATTTCACAAGAAAAATGAGAAATGAAGTTAACTTTGTGTGTGTGTGTGTGTTACAGGGATGCAAAAGTGCATAAGTCTGTGGAGAGGATCTTCACCATCTGGCAGGAGCGTAATGTTTACTCAGAGGAGTTTGTCACGGAGCTGAAAACCAACCTCGTCAAGAAGGAGCAGCCCCCACCTCCAGGTCTCTCCATCCCTCTCACTGCCCCCCACAGCCCCCACCCCAGCTCTCTCTCTCTCTCTCTCGCTCTCTCTCTCTCTCTCTCTCTCTCTCTCTCTCTCTCTCTCTCTCTCTCTCTCTCTCTCTTATTTTGCCTCTATTTTAGTGAAGGCTAATTCTTGCTCTTTTTCCAGCTCCACCAGTCAATCCCAAAACGGCACTGAAGTCAAAGGTTGTTGCAGAATTTGCAGTAAGTGATATTCCAGATATTCAGTCAAGTTTGGAAAGAACACACAGAATACAGTTGCATACAGTCTATTCATGCCCCCTTCCCCTCTCTTCTCTCTCTCGCTCTCTCGCTCTTTCTCCACCTGTCCCTCTCCCTCCCCAGCCTCAGACGTTCATTGATCAGCTGGTCAGTCACCAGCGTTCTCTGGAGGAGGCTGACCTCAGGCAGAAGCAGCTGGCTGCCCTCAGAGTGGATGTCTGCAACGTCAACAGTGCAGAGGCCCTCAAGAGGCTCAAAGGTGTGTGTGTGTGTGTGTGTGTGTGTGTGTGTGTCCTTTAATGCAGCACTGTCCATTTTATATACTTGGCGGCTGATGAGCTGAGGCACCGCACTGACCCCCCCCCCCCCCCCATTCTGCAAATTGAAACCATAAACTGTGTCACTGTTAGTGACCTGTACATTTAGTCATTTCGTCATTTAGCAGAAGCTGCTAGCAATTTGAATTTAATGCAGGCAGCTACAGGTAGCCAGTGGCGCAATGGGTTCAAATAACTTCAAAAATAAAAAATATGCCCCTATGAATAAAGCCATCTGGTATGTAGCAGACACTTTTATCCAAAGCAACAGCGGATACAGGAATTCAACCCCGAGCCGAACAATGGCCAATCTAGATTCGCTGATTTGAGCCTGCAGTGTGAAACGCAGACTGGCGTGTCAGACCTAGTCAGGGGATTCCAGGAGTGAGTGAGTCTCCAGCACTGTTTGTGTGTGAGCATACTGTGCACAGATGAGTTGACAAATCCAGCCAGACAAGAGTAAGAAGTTAAATATTGCGATAAACAAACAGTTACACACAATGTTGTCAGGTTGTTTTTTGACTGATATTTAATGCACACGTGAGGCTCATGATGCGCCCACATCGCCTCAGTTAGAAGCAGAGCTAACCTAATGGATCTGATGGATCAGAACTAACCTAATGGATTCAATGAAGCAGAACTATCCTAATGGATCAGAACTAACCTAATGGATCCGATGAAGCAGAGCTAACCTAATGGATCCGATGAAGCAGAACTATCCTAATGGATCCGATGAAGCAGAACTATCCTAATGGATCCTGTTGTGTAGAATGTTGATTAACTAATTCAAACTCAGAAGAATTTTGACAAAGCGAAAGAATACTGAAGAAGCGCAGCTTTAATGCACACCCGAGCATTGGATCCAATGGATCAGAACTAACCTAATGGATCCAATGGATCAGAACTAACCTAATGGATCTAATGGATCAGAACTAACCTAATGGATCCGATGGAGCAGAGAAGCTAAAGCAGGACACATCACAGACCCAGACTCATTGCTTTACTGAGTTGAGTGAATCCTTTTTCCTCCACAGCGCAAAACAGCAGGGTCATTCTAGAGGATTTTAAGGAGTAAGTCTCGGGCACAGTTTGTGATAACGAAGCGTATAGCTTATAGTTTTTTAACTTATAGTTTTTTATTTTTTCTCTTTTTAAAGAATTCACTGAAGTCAAATATTGCTGTAAACAAGCAGCTGCACACACATTAGAGTGTTTTGAGGCTGATCTATTTTATACAATATGGGAAACAACCTGAGAAAGCACACCTGCATCATGCACAATTATATTCACCTTGTTTTATTATCTCAAGTGTCCTAATTCTAATATGGTTATAATATGGTTATATGATGCTGTAGGAGCTTTGAGAATAGTCTACATTAAGAGAACTTAGTAAGGTGTATGAGCTTTGAGAATAGTCTACATTAAGAGAATTTAGTAAGGTGTATGAGCTTTGAGAATAGTCTACATTAAAGGGATATTCCACATTTGGGGAAATACACTCATTTTCCACCTCCCCTTGAGTTAAACAATTGAGTTTTACCTTTCCCCAGTTCATCCAGCCGTTCTCTGAGTCTGACAGTAACACTTTTAGCTCCAGCTCATTGAATCAGATTAGACTGTAAACTTATAGGAGAGATGCTAACGATCTAATCTGATTCACTGAGCTGGAGCTAAAAGAAAAACGGCTGGATGAACTGGGGAAAGGTAAAACTCAATTGTTTAACTCAAGGGGTGGTGGAAAACGAGTGTTTTTCCCCAAATGGTGGAATATCCCTTTAAGAGAACCTAATAAGGTGTATGCACTAGCAGTGCAGCCTAGTTGAACAAGTTATGACTATGTTTAAATATAAAAATTCAATCTTTTATTTTCTACATCAAAATTACATATAGGCTGTTAAAACTGTTGACTATGCCTCACTGTAGGTTATAGATCTCAACTTTGAGTTTATTTAGGTTATTTGTAGTAGGGAGGGCTCATTCACAGTCAGGACTCCTGCGCTCTGGGTCATTCTGACTCAAGTGACTCCGAGGTCTCCAGGGATGCGGATCTGTTTAGTGAGTGATCCAGGAGATCGTGAGTCTGGAAAAGGACACCTTTCTAAGAGTGTGTTTGTCTGTCTGTCTGTCTGTCTGTCTGTCTGCCTTTCCACCTGCCTGTGTGTGTGTTTATGTTTGTGTCTGTGATACTGCAGCTCTTTGTATGTTTTTGAATTGTGAGACTGAAGTGTTTCGGCTTTACATCGTCTGTTGTTAAGTACTCTACTTGACTGCCTGACAGATAAAGCTGGAGGTAAGAAGTTCTCCAGTGACTTTGAGGAGGGCAGCACTAAGCTGCAGGAGTTTGTGACCTTCCTGGAGGGACAGATGCAGACAGCACCCCCCTTGCTGGAGGCTCTGAGTAATGCAGACATCTTCTATGAGATGCAGTACAAAGAGGTCAAGATCGTCGCCAATGTACGTATTTACTGGACGGTTCATGTCCAATTACCCATGTGGCGTGGACATTACCTTAACATCAACAGTGACAACAATGGTTTTAACTTTAACTTTAAGTGAATATGAATGTAATAGTGATGCTAAAGAGTTTTATATATATATGTGACTCCCTTTTCTAAGACATCAAGGCTGCCTGACCTATTCCTATTATATGAACAGATCTGTAAGTTGATGCTGTATGTCTATATGAGTTATGACTGAATAAGCCCCCCCCCCCCCCCCCTCTCTGCCCAGGCCTATAAGACGTTTGCCAACCGTGTGTCCAATCTGAAGCGGAAATTGGACGCTCTCCGGAGCACGTTGCCAGATCCGGAAGATTCGCCCATCCCCTCCCCCTCGGAGGATGCCCCCTCGCCCACAGGCTCCGAGTCACCCTTCCACGGGCTGGGGGGGTCCAGAGGGGGCCACGACAACCAGCAGCTGGACGGGAGGGCCAAGGACTTGCAATCGGACAACAGAGATGTGGAGGACATGGATCTGTCAGAGGAGGAGGAGCCACACAGCTCAGGCTTCATAGGTGATTGTGAGAGAGAGAGAGAGAGAGAGAGAGTGTGTTTGTGTGTGTGAGCGAGAGAGTGTGTGTTTGTGTGTGTGAGAGAGAGAGTGTTTGTGTGTGTGTGTGAGAGAGAGAATGAGTGTGCATTTGTGTGTGTGTGTGAGAGAGAATGATTGTGCATTAATGTGTATGTGTGTGTGAGAATGAGTGTGCATTTATGTGTGTGTGTGTGTGTGAGAGAGATAGAATGAGTGTACATTTATGTTCTATATGCATATGAGATTTGTGAGTTACTTGTGTAACTGAAATTCCACAAAAAAAGGAAGTGTTAAATCTTCTCAGGAATCATGTTTGCCTGCTGGGTTACACTTTACTTGACAGTGTCGACATAAGAGTGACATGACACTGTCATGAACTTGTCATAAACAATTCATAAATGTTTATGACATAACGCTTCTGTTATTAAGTGACATTCGGTTTTTGTCATAAGTTAGGATTAGGGTTAGATTTAGAGTTATGGTTAGGGTTGGGGTTAGGATTAGGGTTAGAGGTTAGGGTTAGGTTTCATGTGTCATGACAGTGTCATGTGTTCATGACAGTGTCATGTCACTCGTATGTCGATACTGTCAAGTAAAGTGTTACCGCCTGCTGTTGTAGTGAAGATTGTTTTGTTTTGTTTTTAAAAAAAAAACATCATTGCGTTTCCCTTACCAGTTGAGGAGATGAGGGATAAACCATCCACTTCAGCAGTCTCCAAGGCGACCACTGCTGCCCCTCCAGCCACCTCCAGATCCACTGCATCCACTGTAACCAATCCCACCAAGACGCTAGTGGAGCGTTCAGCCAATCAGACGCCTCCGTCATCCACCAGTGCCACGCCGACCACAGCCGCACCTGGCCCCTCCCCTCTGCAGATGAACCTGGCCAACGTGGACCTGGGCAAGATCAGCTCCATCCTCAGCAGCCTGACCAGCGCCATGAAGGGCTCAGGTGAGACGCACCTGCACACACACAACTCACCTGCACACACACACAACTCACCTACACACACACAACTCACCTGCACACACACAAAACTCACCTGCACACACACAACTCACCTACACACACACAACTCACCTACACACACACAACTCACCTACACACACACACACAACTCACCTACACACACACAACTCACCTACACAACTCACCTACACACACACAACTCACCTACACACACACAACTCACCTACACAGAGTGCCTGCAAGCACACAACTCACCTACACACACACAACTCACCTACACAGAGTGCCTGCGCACACACAACTCCTCTCAGGCACAGTGTCCATGCCAGCACTTCATGTTGAGCACAACGTCCCCTTCCAACAGCTCATCTCGGGTCACGACTAGTCGCGACGACCCAGCACAACGTCCCCTTCCAACAGCTCATCTCGGGTCACGACTAGTCGCGACGACCCAGCACAACGTCCTCATACACGACTACTTTCAGCTACAATGTTCTCACAAACTGCCTATTTCAGGCATTGTGTCCCCACAAATTGATTTGCAGTGACCCTTTAGTCTCCAGATAACACTGATAAATGTCATCTGGGCCAGCTTCAAACATATTAGTTAAAAATTATGAACTTCAAAGGGGTTAGTTAGAAATGATAAATTATGGCTAAGGAGCTGGGCTAGCATGCGGTAGCCTGAAAAGATGTGGGTTCAATTCCCAGCTTCCACCATTGTGTCCTTGGGCAAGACACTTAACCCTGAGCCTTGTAATATAACTTAGATATGTAAGATATGAATAACTTGTAAATGTAATGTTTTCACGTGTGATCGGCAGGATGTTTGTAACATGCCCCCCCCCCCCCCCTTATCTTCCAGGAGTGAGCCCAGCCCCCCGCCCCTCTCCAACCACACCTACCAGCCCCTCCAGCCAATCTACGGCCTCCAAGACTCCAGTCCCCGCCCCCAGTACCCCTCCTGCAGCCAATCCGCTGGCCAGCATCCTGTCGCGTGTGGACATCACCCCCGAGGGCATACTGAGCGCGCTCAGTAAAACTCAGGCCCACGGCCCTGGCTTGCAGGGTGAGAGCAGAGAACAGACAACTGGATCTCGCTTGGATCTGGGCCGGACGTGGGCAGACTCAAATCACTTCCAGAGTTGGCTTATGTTTTATTGAAAGCCAAGCAGCCATTTCTTATGGTTATGTATGCTTCGTATAACAGAAGGCATATATAGAAATCAGTCTGTTCTGATAGAAAGTACTAGGATAGTTTTAACATGGTCGCTTTTTAGTTATTTTGAAAATGTAGTTAATGCATATTAATATTTGAATGTGGTAGCATGTTACTTATGTTTAAAAAGTAGTTAATTGAAATAAATCTTTGAATGCGGTGGCATGCTGAAACAGATAGATGGATAGATAGATACTAAGGAAATTGAGGCAGAGATGCCGATGCGATGCTTTTACCTATTGTAATGGGGGTTGTAATGTTGTTTTCAGTCTTTTGCTTATGTGGTTTCTGTCATATTCAATCCCTTCCCCTCTCTTCACTTTTCTTGTCTTTGTACTTCTATTGTTACCCACCCCTCTGCTCTACCCTCTCATCTCTCTCTCTCTCTCTTATTCTCTCTCTCTCTGTCATTCTGTTTCAGGACTGTCTTCGTTGCTGCACAGCGTATCTGGAACCTCGTCTGGGAGCACCAGCAGTGCCACCAACTCGACTTCCCAACTTTCCTCCTCGTCCACCGTCACCACAGCAACGGCTACCACGGCGACCACGCCCAAGACAAAGCCGGCGCCCAGCAACAGCACGAAGCGCGACCTGGAGAAAGAGCGCATGAGAGAGTGGGAGAAGGTCAGAGAGAGAGAGCGAGAGAAAGAGAGGGAGAAGGAGAGGGAGATAGAAAGACAGAGGGAAAAGGAGAGAGAGAGAGAAAGAGAGAGGCAAAGGGAGAGGGAGAGAGCGAAGGAGGCAGCTGCTGCTGCTGCCGCCGCTGCTGCCGCCGCCGCTGCTGCTGCTGCTGCTGCCGCTGCCGCCATGCCCAGCCTGGACTCTAAGATCCACACCTTCCTCCAGGGGAACCCGGCCTTCGGCGGGCTGGGGCTCGGCCTGGACGATGGGGACGGCAGCAGCAGTCCCCTCCTGGTGGGCGACAACGCCGACGGCACCCCGGTGCGAGACGAGGCAGCGGCCACCCCCACGCAGGACGAGATGATGGACTCCCCAGGGCCCTCGGAGGTGCGCGGTCACCCGGGCGACCCCCAGAAGCCCCCGCCACTGCCGCACCAAGGCCTCTCCCCCACCGCCTACCGCAGCGACCTGTGGGACGCCGTCATCAGCCCCCGCGAGCTGCTGAGCGACTCGCGGCCCAAGGACGGCGACTACCGGCCCAACGCCCTGCGCGCCCAAGCTTTCCCCGTGGCCAGCGGCAAGAAGACCGCCAAGCCCTCGGGCCGGCAGAAGGAGGACGAGGCGGCGGTGATGATGAAGAGGAAGGCCCCGGCGGCGTCCGCGCTGGAGCAGAAGGCCAAGCTGAGCCGCAAGGCCAGCGCCGAGGACGGCCGGCCAGAGCACGCGGAGGAGAAGGGGAGGAGAGGAGGGAAGGAGACTGGGGCGGCGCCCTCTGGTGGTGGCAAAGGCAAAGGACAGCAGTACCACCGCATCGAGACCGTGGTGTCGTCCAACTGCGGAGAGGGCGTGCCCATCCAGACGCTGGACTCCGGCTTCCGGCGGCTGTCCGGCGAACGCATCCAGACGGTGGAGAGCATCCGCGTGATCGGCCGCGGCGTGAGGAGAGGAGGCGGAGGCGGCGGCCGAGGCGCCGAGGCCTGGTACGAAGAGCAGGCGTTCATGGAAGACGACGCGGCCGACGAGCGCAGCGGCGCCGCTGGCGCCGGCCCAGGGCTGACCCCGCCACCCCCCCCAGCCGCACTCCCACATGCCCCCGGGGGCATACCAGCCGCCCTACGGCAGCGAAGACCCCCACCAGCGCGCGCACACACACCCGCAAACACACGCGCACTCACACAACCCCCACGGGCTGCCCCCCCAGCACCGACACCAACACCAGCATCAGCACCAGCACCAGCACCAGCCGCCGCCTCAGATGCCCCCCCACCCCTCCACCCCCCTTTTCTTCCCACCCTCGCTCCCCCCGATCCCCCAGCGCCCCCCACCCCCCATCCCTCAACTGCCCCCGCCCCCCAGGGAGTTCCTGGCCACCACCTCGGCCGTGATGGTTGGCGGCGTGCTGGTGCCCATCGACCGGGTCCTGCCCAACCCGCCCACCAACCCCACCCGCTCTGACGGTGCGGAGCGCGGAGGCGGTGGCGGGGGCCCCGGTGGTCCCCCACAAAACCGTGACAGAGTAGGCAAGTCCCCCACCGCCCCCCTGGCCCCCCGCCCTCTCATGTCCTCCCTGCTCGGAGACCCCCCTGCCCTCCCCCGTCCTGGGACGGTCAAAGAGCATTTCGCCCCGCGCCACACCCCTCCCCTGCACCGCCCCGGCACCCCCGGGGTCCCTCCACCGCTGCTGGGCCACGTGAAGGAGGGCCCCGGCCCCAGTCCACCCCCCCCAACCACCACCACCCCCTCCCCCTCCCCCTCCTCCTCCTCTGCCCCTTCCTCTCCCGCTGACCCCCAGCCACTGCTCCCCCACCGCCTGCCCACTCCTGCCCAGAGCCCCCGCACCCCCACCAGCCCATCCCCCCAGCCTCGCAACAACCACCGACGCCCCACCTCCCCTGCCGCCCTCCTGCGGCTCCCCTCCTTGACCCTCCCTCTGCGGCCTCCCCTCCCCACGCCGCCCCAGAGACCCGGCCTTAGAGGCCAGGCCCCCTTCCTCCTCCGCACCCCTCCCTTCGACAGGAAACCCCTCTTCACAGGGGGAAAGCGCCCTGCCTTCGGCGGCAACCAGGGCGCAACGTTCCCCCCCAAAAGACCCTTTATGCCCCCGCGCTACTGAACCAGTGTTACACAAAGCACCCCAGTCCCCCCGCAAATCCGCAGCTCACTAAGCGATAGAAGATAAGCTCCACACAGTTAGTCTGACCTGCTTCGCACAGCATCCAGGTGTGTAAAGTGTTCAGGTAGTTCAGGTAATGAAGTGTGTCTCCGTCTCCTGCCCCCCCAACCCCCCCCCCCCCCCCCCATCCTACAGGCTCCTCAGTGGTGCCCCCCCCTCACACCTCCCTCCTGAAGAGGAGAGACAGCAGAGGGAGCCCATGGCTGCAGGGTGAACTGCAAGGAAGTGAAGATGCTCTCTGCCTAGAGAGGTTGAATAAAAGCTAAGCAAAAGGTGGTTATTCACTTCAGACTTCCATTCAATTCTGTGTGTGTGTGTGTGTGTGTGTGTGTGTGTGTGTGTGTGTGCGTGCGTGCGTGCTTGTGTGTTTATGTCTGTCTTTATGAGCGAGTGTGAGAGAGAGACAGGCAGGAGGGGGTGACACAGAATCACTTTGGTCTTCACACTGTGCGATTCTAATGACTTGTAAGTGTGCCGCTCCATTTTGAGTCTCTTTCCAATGCTCGCTAAATCGCTGTCCCTTCTCCTCTCCTGAATGAGTGTATGATGCTGTAAATACGAAGGCTTTCTACTTACTGCTAGAACTCTTCCACTCTCGGCCTTCCTTGCTCAGTCTGTTTCCTTACTCTGTACCAACATGTACGATGAGAAGAGAAAAAAAAAAACTGTGTGTGTGTGTGTTTCCACTTCACATCTGATGCATTTTTCCCGTTTGCATCACTATTTCTGAAATATGTGATGATGTGGTTGTATTCATATTATTGTGATGCCTTAGGTTGCGGAGCCTGTGCACACACCATTTATTTCTGATGCACACTATTATCGACAACAGGAGAGGCTGGAGGTGTGACATTAGACTTTACATTAGTCAGTGAGCCTCCCTGAACTAGTTCTTATAGTATTGCAGATGGAGTTAGTAGAAACAGCTGTCTTCACAGCGAGTCCCGACACAAATAAACTTGGAAGTTGGAAAGCGAACATAATGGAAGAAAAGAAAAGGTTGTAATTTGTACAGCCGCAATTGCAGGGAGTGTGTCCATCTCTCTTGGGGGAAATGGGGTGTCAGTCTTGTAATAACAGATTAGAATGTGTTGTTACACTATAGAGTTCAAGATTTCAGGTTTCTTTTTAATTTTATTTTTCCTCTCTGAAATGTTAAACTTTATCATGTCTTATTTTATTTCTGAGCAACCTCTCAACTTTGTTTGCTGTGGTGTAAGGCTGAACTGCTGTGTATAAATGCTGCCACCATCTCAGAGAGAGGATGGGGAATCTCTTTCTCTGCCTGCTCAACTCGGTCAAATGCTTCTGACGGTCTTACCTCCTGTCTCCCATTTGTATTACTGATGTGAAACTATTGACATGAAGACATCAGCAGTGATCATGTAACTGATAACATAATATGACCACAGACTCATGCACAGTGTTGCTTTGCGAGTGTGCGCGCTTATTTTGTTTGTTTTTCTTTTGTGACTTGTTTTTTTTTTATTATTATTATTATATTGTTATTACTATTATTTTTATTATTTGACCCATTTGTCCTCACCCAGCCGGAGTAAAATCACAGAGGAATAACCCACTGGAATAGGATGCTTCTGCACACAGTGTAAAGGCTTCCATGTTGCTCGTGTGCGCGCGCGTGTGTGTGTGTGCGTGTGTGTGTGTGCGTGTGTGTGTGTGTGTGTGTGTGTGTACACACTTCAGTGGACTGTGCTGGCCCAATGGGCATCACCTTAACCTTCTGTAAATAATTCTGTACTCATGCATGTACTGGACATAGTTAGATGGAGCTATTTGACTTGCAATGCTGAAATTTTCAACACCAGACAAATGTGAATGGTGTCTCTTTTTGTGTGTGTGGTATCATGAATTCTCTTAAGTGGATTGTATAGGAAGTGATTGGACTATCAGAGCAAATCTCTATCAGAGGGAAGTCCTTGCATTTCTCACTCACAGACTGACACATTTCAGACCACCACATAGCTCCACTGCTGTGGGAACACCACTGTACAACATGCACCTGCAATGTTTCTGACGTGTAATATTTAGGCATAGAGGTTGTCTGTTTTGAAGGAAAAAAACACAATATGCACCAGCAACAACACTACAGGGAAACTAAGGCCATCTTTTTTTCTGTTTTTGTTTTGTTAGAAATGCACAAAGTTATCTGGAAATAAGTGATAAGACACGTTTTTATTTTGCTCCAATGTCATTTTCATCCTGCATTAGAAAATCCCTTCTCTCATGTTGCTCTTTGATACCTTTTCTTCCTCTAATTAGGCAGAAAGTTCAATTCCTGGTGCTGCAGACAGTGACTGTTTTTTAGACATTTGAAATATCTAATGTCTAGAGTAACTTTACCTCACCCTATGTCTAAAATCATTGACTCACAGGCGTATAGTTTTAAGGATGCATAGACCTATGTCCTGAGTCTTTTTGAAGTGGTTGAACGCGGACCGATAACACCTAGAAGTAGGCTAACTTGCGTGCCCAACCTCTTATCAGCATTCCTCAGACTGAATGCCTGATGCGTGACTTTCAAATTATCCTATAGCTGTATGCTATCCCAAATCTCCTTGCCTCTCAACTAACACATATATAAATGTATTTCAATTTAACTGAAACATATGAAAATCTATTTGAAACCACTGGGTTGCACAATTGCACATGTTCTTTTCGATATCATTGCAGTTTTAAGAGTGCAGGTATTTCTTGCTCTACTGTGTGCTGTACGGTGAGGACACAGTTGGGGGGGGGGGAGGATCAAGTTGGTTCAACTATTGAATTTGCTGCTCTTTTTAATATTGCATTTTACTCATTCTTAAACGAAAGATGGCTTATTTATTTCGTATTTAGTAACTTAAAACATTTAGCAAGTCATGTTTAGGTACTGGTGGGCTACGTTCTGATAGGACTAATTTTACGACTAGTGCGTTATGAAATATTCGAACGCCACAGAATCCTCATTCTACTCTAAACTATTACAATAACAGACAGCATGGGCAAATCTATGTGAGTACACAAGTTGCGGCAGAAAGTGCGTCACACAAGCATGTACCGTTCTGATGGGTGTCTGCTAAAAGTCCAACAAATCGTCTGCAGTTACAAAGTTCGTTGCACAAATTTAAAACATAATTTCATCTGAAACCCCAACTCTTCGGATCTTCATAACAATAGCCAAGACTGGGGAGATTGCTGAATAGACTGGCATGCTATCAAGCGTGCGTTTGTTCTGCGTCTGTGTAGCGTATTGCGCTGCTGCTTTTTTTCACCCTTCTGCAATGACATGGCCAATCGCAGCTTAGCCAGAGCCTCAAAACTGCATGACCATGTTGCTATGGTTAGATTTGGGCGACAGCTATGCCTCTGGTGATCTGTGGTGAATGGGCTTGGCAGCCAGTTGTTTGAGTTTTCGTCTGTTTGTGGTCGCCAGAAATTAGCTGGAGTATGCTGTAAAGAAACGTAAACTCCCAGCGTAAATTGTAGCGTTTAGAAAGGCTGAATTTAACAATAGAGTATATGTTATGCTTCTCTGAAGCCAATCCTCATGCTGTACACATCGGCGCCGTACGTCCGGTACGTTCACTCATTTTGTGTCATCACGCAGCTTCCTTCTATTGGTTCCGTCGATGGGTTCAATGTTACACCCTCCCCTTTGTATAGTTCCGGTATCATGGCGGCGAACAGCGAGTGTGAAAGACACTGGATGTAAAATTATGAAATCTTATAATTAAATGTTGTAAAGAATATGTTATTGGTGGCGTTCCTGCGTTGGCCGGTGTGTCAGAGCACAGCGTGGTCAGCGCTAAGGACTCGGAGAAGCTACAGTCAGGTGTGTTGCACTGGAGAGACGATATGATTTCTTTCGGCAGTATTACTGAGGATATATGATATGACTGATTATGGTTGTCTGGGCTAGCATTGCTGAAGTGATGCGAGGAGTCATGTGTTTGTGTTCCTGTTCTTAACACGTGGGGGTGTTGTTCTCCGTGAAATGGATACCCTTGGCTCTAAAGCCTGAGACGGCTCGCCCTTGTTTTTGACAGCTCACAGTAATTCAGAAGCTGTCATTGAATGGTTTACTAAACACTGCCCTTATATTTGTTGCCAGGTTATGATAGATTGGATTGAACATGGTAATATAACCTCTTACTGCACTTATTGCATAAGAGAAGTTACAGACAATCATTGTCATCAGTATTATCATAGGCATGATCATACTTGTTCTCGTTCTTCTTGCGTATGTTAATACGTGTAACTTCATACGCTTCATAAATCACACACCCTCTGTGCACAGGGTTGGCCTGTTGCACAATGAGAAAGTTGTTTCACAACGAAGAAAACAGAACTTACAATCTGTCTTTAATTTGCTTTTGTTTTGGCAAAGTGAGGAGTTAGCTCTTAAGTGGTGAAAGCTAGTGCTTTGCCATGATTGCTCTAGGGCCAGGGCTACTCCTCCCATTACTGGGCCCTGTGTGGCCAAGATCATTTAGCATAAAGATGCACATTCCAAGACACCCAGGCACCATGTCCTCACCAAACATTTCCATATCCTGTTGGCTGCGTCAGTGCTATGCTGTCTGAAGACTCACTTTAGTGTCTTATTCTAGACTAGGCCTTCAGACAGCACACGTAGGAAAAATTGGAGGTAATTGGGTATTAAGGTTATTGGGTATGTAGGTATTAAGCTTTTGGTACCTTTGGCTTTAATGTTATGAGTGTGTGTGAGTGACTCCAAGTTTGGAGCGGGTTTCCAAATCAATGTACAGAATGCTCCTCAGTGTGTGAGAGAGAGGGACTTTGAGTCAGCAAGGTGGTGGTGGTTGCTGTGTGTGATGTGCTTCAGGACACGATCACCAGTCTGGGAGCGTGAAGCCACACTCCTGATCATGCTTTGGGGAGAAGAGAAGGGCCTCTCGGTAGAGTTGTGTGTTTGGAGTCTTACTCTTATTTAACGTCACTTCACCTGGAAGTGAACTACAGGGGAGTCAGTCAGTCATGTGACCTGTGGCCCTCATCATCGGCCCTTCTAACCTTTGACTTCTTCACCTTTACCCCCCCCACCAGTTGCAGCCCTCTGCGTGTGTGTCAGAGCGCCTGCGGACCTTTGAGCGCCTCTTGCAGAAGCGTACCACAGCGGGGCCATTGCCAGAGCGCCGTCTGACCGTGAAGTTAGCCGATGGCCGAGCGCTGAAGGCTACCGCAGGGGTAACAACCCCACTACTCCTGGCGCAGAATGCTCGGTAACTAACTTTAGCAGAATGCTGGGTAATTAATAGAATGCTCAGTAACTAACAGAATGCTTGCTAATTCATACAATGCTTGGTAACTAACAGTAACAGAATGATCAGTAACTAACAGAATGTTTAGTCACTAACAGTAACAGAATGTTTGGTAATTAGAGTCCTTGGTAACAAATTGGAACCAGAATACTCAGTAGCTAACAGAATGCTAGGTAACTAATGGCACCCTGGGAGAATCACTCAGTATTTATGAACATTCTGGTGTCTTTAATGCTGGGCAGTGCAGACCAGCGGAAGGGTGGTGCTTACTTCAGGTGTCCTCTGATGCTACCAGGTCATCATGATGGAGGCCATGTGATTGTGCTATACTTACTGCACTGGCCTACAGAATACCTTTCAAAGTCCTGCTCCTGGCACACAAGGCCCTACACAATTATACCCCCACCTACCTCACTGACCTCCTGGTAGTTTACACCCCTGCCCGCTCACTGAGATCCTCCTCAGCAGGCCTACTGCATGTCCGTAGTGTGAACTTCAGCACCCTGGGAGAGAGGGCTTTCTGCTATCGCCCCCAAGCTCTGGAATTCACTGCCAGACTACATCAGACACTGTGATTCAATTACTGACTTTAAAAACACGTAAAACATATCTCTTCAAGATGGCTTATGGACTGACTGACTTTTTATTTTTATGAGATGAATATAATTTTAACAACCTTTTTTGTTTGTGAAGTGACATTGAGTGTCATGAAAGGCGCTTCAAATAAAATGTTGTTGTTGTTGTTGTTATTATTATTATTATTATTATTATTATTATTATTATTATTATTATTATTATTACTGCGCCTCAATCACAACTTTTTTCCACAGTAGGCTGTGTGCCTTTATCCTATGTTTGTGTAGAGATGACTCAATTAATTTGTATGATTTACTGAGACACTGTTGGGTCCTCTGTTCTTTTGACCGCAGTGTGAAAGGTGCCGTAGTGGCCAAGGTGAATGGCCAGGTCTGGGCAATACAGCGCCCTCTGGAGGATGATTGTGAACTGCACCTACTGGGCTTTGACACTATTGAGGGGAGACAGGTATGGTGTTACTGCACGAAGCAACGGATACTAATACAGACTCGCTAGAAACACAGACACATACAGATACACCACTCACAAGCACACACTCACACACACCAAAATACACACTATAACAGCTGCTGCTATATATAGTACCGTTTAGTCATCTGTAACATTTCTCCTGTTTACTCAGTGTAATGATTGTTGAAATAACTAAGCATGTGTTGCTTTGATCCAAGTCCCATACTGTGTGTGTGTGTGTGTGTGTGTGTGTGTGTGTGTTCTGCTGACTAGGTGGTGTGGCGGACAGGGGCGTGTGTTTTGGGACGGGTGATGGAAGCTCACTTTGCTGCTCAGGTGTGCCGGGAAGGAGTGTCAGACACAGGCCTCTACTGTGACTACCATCTGGACAACAGGTAACAACGCGCGCACACACACACACACTCTCTCTGTACTGTGAGTGTAAGCCGAGTCTAATCCACTCTGTCTGTCTGCGGGTATGTTTTTTTACTCGTATTTCCTTGCAAAATTTAGTCTGACAACCCTAAGAATAATGAAAACCAGGCAAGAGTCGCTGCTCTGGCCATCTCTGCATGGTTCTAGAATGTTCTCTAGTTATGGTTGCACAGCAGCAGTCACCACCACGGCACTATCATGCACCAGCGCTAGGCCAGGCCAGATGAGGGCAACATGACCTCATACGTATATGATGGTGTGAGGTCAGTGTTGAAGTCTAAAGCCTATTACACACACACACGCACACACACACACACACACGCTCCTCTCTGCTTAGTCAGACGAGCACCATTCCCTACCCACCACATTCGGCTCTGCTGTAACCTCAGAGTGAAGTCACTCCTCATGACCTCCTGCAAATGGCAGCCAGGGATGAGATCAGGAGCGAGAGGCCAGTCTGAACTGGAATCAGTGGGGTTTTATCAGATTTGGGACGAACCGCTCGTAAATATGAGACGGTTTGGAGTCTGAAGAGAGTGTGTGTCCTTTCCTGCAGAGTAGAAGCAGTTAGATAATGTGTGTGTTGTTGGTGTTTGTCCTATGAAATGTTATCTGATCGGTGCTTAGTGATGAGTGTGTAGATGATGCTCAAAACCAAACACTTTGATTGCTGATGCTGCTGTTATGTTTTATTCACCCTCTCTCTCCTCTATTCCACCCCTCTCTGTCTTCTACCCCCTCTCTCTTCTACCCCTCTCTCTTCTATCCCTCTCTCTTCTATCCCTCTCTCTTTTATCTTTCTCTCACTCCACATCCCCTGGTCTGTTTGGCTGTCTGTCCTGTGACTATGTTCTTTTTTTCTTTGTCTCTGTTCATCCCTACTCCCCTCTCTGTCTTTTTCTGTCTCTGTATCTATCGTTTTTTTTCTCTTCTCTCCTCCTCTCTCCTCCTCATGCTCTCTTCCTCCCCCCCCTCCTTCTGTCTCCTCATCCTCTCTCCTCCTCCTCCTCATCCTCTCTTCCTCCTCCTCTAGTTCCCTGTCTCTGGGTGAGGTGGAGGCTGCCTGTAAGGAGGTGGCGTCCCTGAAGCTCCCCGTCACCACTCTGGAGCCGAGCATTGATGAGCTGAAGGAGCTCTTTCAGGTCAGCATGACCCTGTGACCCCTAACCTTTGAACTTTAACCCACAACACTTTAACCTCAGACCTCTCTAATCTATATGCCTGGGGGGGGGGGGGGTGCTGTATGTGTTTTTCCTCTTACACTGTTTTTTTTTTGTAGGACAGCCCTCTTAGACTACGCCTGGCTGAAGAACAGATAATTGGGCCTTCACTGTCTGTCTACAGGTGTGTGCTAAGCTCACACACACACACACACATAGGAATGCTTACAGATCTGTAGACCCAGTTTACATGTGTTTTTAAAATGCTTCATGGGTAATCTGATATGAAGTGTAAACAATCACAAAGACACATTGTGATCTAATCTCTTCCACCACTTGCCGAGGTGCTCTGGGATGCTTTTGAGCACATATCTTTTGTAGTGTGAATGCTGATGTCTTCTGAATGTCCAGGACAACTGGAATTCTAATGAACATGACATCGACATGGAACGTGGCATTGACAGTAACGCAATCCAAACACAAGTGGTCAGCAAAGTCTCTAGCCTTAGACGAGGTGAGGTGTCTCGGCTGACCACTTGTGATCAGATCAACCAAATTGTCCACTAGGTCCAACATCCCAGCCCAGATGACTTTTCTAATGAATGCCTTAGTGATATAGCCTGGCTAGCGCCACCACTTCTCAATGAGACGTGGTCTGGGAACCAAACGTTCATTTTCTCGTATTTGAAAAAAATGCCCAGATCCGTTTATTGGGTGCCACGGATGTCTATCAAATGCGTCTGTGCATAGCTCATCATCGTCTTGCTTTCCCCCCTGTTCTGTGATTGGTTCCCTATCTCAGGCGAAAATTTGCTCCATGGTCTCCAGGCTGCCTTAGCAGCGTGAATCAAATCGCGCGCAAGGCAGCATGGGAACACCCAGGCTATTAGTGATATGTCATTGCA